>NW_027191428.1:1081455-1278541 GCF_041956435.1 Mycothermus thermophilus
TTTGCTGTCAGGGTGAGAAGCACAACTTACAGATGTTGACTGGGAAGCTATCGTCCAGCCCGCCATCTCCCACGACTTGATGCGGGTCCCGTCATCTTTTTCATAGGCATCGACATACTCGGTGTACAGGTTCATTGTCCCGGAAGAAAATTTGAGGAAGTAGCAGGCTTGTATGCCCATTTCTGTGGTGCAGAAATGCAAGACTGGCGGCCCAAGTTCCCCGTCAACAATACTCCCAACGTAATTTAATTACCGATATTGAGATGGCACGGAGCGGTGAGCCCTGTTTTGCAGCCTTCCACCGGCAGCGGAGCAAGTCGCTGTAACACTCCAGACGGCTGAATGTACGTGCGGAGAGCTCGGGATTCTCCATCTCGCTGTCAGAGCTGCCTTTATAGGTGGTCAGGTCCTCAGATGGATTGAGGATGCGAAGGAATTGCTATCCGAGCCGCCCTCATCAGACTGATCGTGGGAGTTGTTAGGTCGGACATTCTCGGCCATGATCCCAACTCTGGAAAAGATATGAAGGGCCAGGGATGCGGAAGGTGTTTCAAAGCAGCCAGTGTTATGTTGTTAGATCTATCCGCCGTGAGCATCATCTCCAAAGCGTTGAGTCCATGGCACGTTGATTGGATGCAACGCGCGGGCATGAGAGCCACCTACCAAACGAAACCAGGTGAACTGCTTTCCACTCCTGTCTGACTTCGTAGCCTTAGGCGGCCTTGATATTTTATCCAACACCAACCGCGAAGGTCATTTGTCTGGGTTGAAAGCAAAGGCAGCCTTGGGGCCGGGGTAACGCGAGGAGGATGTTAGAGGTTGATCATGCCAAACCTCACTCGCCCCCTAATACAGGCGGAATTGAGGCTTTCCCTTGGTCATTGGAGCCAACCGGAACGACATTGGTAAGGTCGACGAACAATTTTGGGTTGCCTGATGTATTAAACCTCGAAGATGTGAGAGACTGGAGTAGCTGAGAGCAAGCACGCTTTGGTAAGAAGCCCTCGATTCTCTCTAGCCCCTGAGAAATGTCAATATTGGCTTTGGGGTCTGATGGCCAGGGTGACCACACTAGGTGGTCGTTTCTCCAAGACACTTACACACACAACCAATATAGTCTATGGTCAACTAAAATTCTTATTCTCAGTCACTTGCGCTCGGTAGGTTGCACACAACAAGTACGCCATACCTGTACAAGTTGCCGTGAAGCAAGCTAAGACTCGGTTTGTCAATTCGGGACCATGACTCACTGCACGGGACGATGCCTGGTATTCTCACCTCTCCATACCCATCTAGTGCCAGAGCTAGGACCACAAGGTATTCATCATCTGGTTTGCCTTACCGCCTCCATATCCATGTCCTTAAGCTTCTTTGCCGTATCTCCAACCGTCTCCTCGAGCTCTTGGGATCCGTGATGCACCGTACCCAGTGTCTTCGCTTCTTCCCCCGTGTTTTTGGCTATCTCTCCCAGACAATGTGTTGGCATTTCGCTCCTGAAAGTGCGCATCCGTCAGTTAGGGTGTCCAAGACTCGTTTACCTGTGAGAGTTCCCTTGACTGAGAGAGGAGAGATACCACACGATTGTAATCAGCTTTCAGTCGGGGGTGAATGTGAAGCTGAATCGCCTGCGTGGGAACAGAAACATACCAATGTAAGGCTTGGTCAGGGGCGATGGAGCCCTCCGCGTGGAAGTTACTCCATCCTGTAACTCATCGGCACACTCTCGCCAGACCGGGTTGGGCACGAGTTTGCCATCCTTGAAAACCAAAGGGGGGGGGGGGCATCCCAAACTGTGGGGTTGTTTTTCATGATGTTTTCAACATACGCCAACTCAGGGTTCTGAAAATATCTCTGTTCTGGACTTTTAGTTTGTGATTGCGAGTCCAACAGACGGATTCTTGGACCACAATATGGTTCAATTTGTGTCCTCGGCGGTTTGGTGGGCTGTGGCTGTGTATCATCTTCTGTTGACGGAGTCTTGGAATGCTCGGGCTCCTTGATCGTTTTCGTGCCATGGTCATCGGTGCTGTTGTTCCGTTTATCAGATCTCACTGTCTCTGATTTCAACAATGCCTCCCAGAGCACAGCTCTGCCATGAACGAGATGAGGCTTCGGTTAGGGATTCTTTGACGCGGTTTGAGTGAGTTAGTCACTTACCGACTTGAGGTCAATGTAATTAAGACGGCCCCGCCGTTGGAGCACTCGACGTTACGGAGGAGAAGCATCTTCTCTTTGGGACAGACAAGTTCGCTCAGAGCTCGCAACTTCTCCTTGACGTTCTCCAAAATGATTCCCAGGCGACCGTTAAGCTCTTCTCTGGTGCGATTGCAGATGTAGTCGCTGAACTCTTGTACAGTCAAGGACCATTGGACCCCAGTCTCGCCACCTATCCATTCCGAGATGCACTGGTTGATTGCTTCGATATTGGGAAGTTGGGCCATGGTCATGCTAGCGTCGTCAGAAATCCTGAGTGCGAGATTGACGTACCACCTGGTTCTGATCAAGAACCTACATAACGAGCATTAGATAGATGAACATAGAATAAAACAACTGTGTAGAACACCGGAAGGGAAACTCACCCTTCACTTCCGTCAAAGCATCCCTTTAGAGACTCCTGTTGATGTGTTTCTCAGAAGAAAAAGCCCTCCCCTTGGACCGAGAGTTCTTTGCCACCGGGGTTGAACACAACCCAAGACCGCGATTGAGCTGCCAGCGCATCATGTCAGCGAGCTAAAAGAAAATCAAGAAATCTCATTTTTGGCAGGCCGGCATCATACCCATAGACTGTGCTGAAACCTCATCGATGCCTTCCGACTCATTGACAATATGCTGCTTGACGTCTTTCTTCATAGACTTAAAACAGCCTCCAAGCCATGTCATATAGAGATTGCCGCCTTGATCCAATGTCACTTTCGGATCAAACTTGAAATAACTCTCTGACCAAAGCGGATGGTAGGGATTATAGCCAACATAAAGACTAGGTCCAGCATCCACGGAACCGTAGGGGTGAGCCATAGCGTAAGGTTTGACTGGAAAGATTTCGGTGATGGAATTGAGGATCTGAAGTTCTGAAAGTAGGTCTGGTCAAAAGTCCTCTGGTGACATGAGGACCGTTCTGTTGGGATTTGTCATAGCATTGACAAGCTGCTCCATGGCCGGAAGTGAGACGGCTGGTATGGGGGACTTGTCGCCGACACCATCATCCGCTTTACGTGACACATCCTTTGCAGATTCCTGGGTCGTGAGAGCAATCGGGTGCATAACATAGCTGCCATGCTTGAAAGCATTTGGAGAACTCGCCACTGTTTATGTCAGTTAGGAATTGACTGGTCCAATCATACGCCGGTACGATATTCCATACACTTTCCAAAACCCTCGGGGTAAAATATTCCGATACCATGCCAAGGAGTTTCTTTCATTTGCTGGATCAAGTAGTCAATAAGCCATTCCAAGTAAAATTGAATTATAGGCGTCTGCTTGTTCCAATCTTCAGTGTCGAAATCACTCAGATTTGGATCCCATGTACTTGTGTCTTCGCTAATAGTGTCAGTTTCTGTTGTATATGGCGGTGGAGAGAGAAACTGCTAAACAATGGGGGACAATAAAGGGGGGTAGTGAATGGAAGGCCCAAGGAATACGTACGAGACCAGTCAATAAAAAATACGCCGAGAAGCAGTCGGTTGAGAGCTTTCTAGGTTGCTGGTGAGCATTCTCGTTCCGGCTCGAGTCCTCTGGCGCCACGGCAATCAGCCCTTGCAAAAACTCTTCCATAAATACCATCTCACGATACCTCGTCGTGTTTTGGCCAGTGCTTACAGAGGTCAACCGGGGAAGCAAGTGTCCAGTCTGTCATATCCCAGGACTTGACGCAAGAACCGTCATCTTGAACGCGAGCATCGACATAGTCGTCATACAGGTTCAATGTTCCCGAAGCAAATGTCAAGAGGTAACAGGTTTGCTTGCTGGTGGGCGTGAGAGTACGGATGACAGGCGCCCTAAGAAAACCGCCAACAATGCTCCCAACATAGTTGACTGAGAATGAAATTGTGCGGAGCGGTGAGTCTTGATTCGCAGATCTCCACGAACAGCCAAGTAAGCGGTTGATAATTTCGACTTTATAATGCAGGGCTCTGATGTCCTCGTCGTCGTGATCGGAACTGACGCCATCGAGGTTATCATAACAATCGGCCATTGCTCAAGGTTCTGACAAGACATCAGAGTGACGGCGGGAAGAGATCGAAGTGGTCGAACCTAAGTCCATCAGCATCAAGAGGAGAAGTTCAAAGGACACCGTTCGTCACTAGGACACAAGGTCGGACTTTGAGCAAGATATGTACCGGTACAATTAAACGGACTGTCTCAAACTTCGTCTACTCGATGACTGTTACCTTGCATTTTGTATGGCATCAGATACGAAAAAATGTGATACACTCTGGACAGAGGAGTACTCATGCCTGAGTTTATCAGAGTCGGGCGACATTCTGCACCATGAGGGACTGGCTTAGAACATGTGGCAAGGCTGCCGTCGCTCCCTCACGTGGTTTGACGTCACAGGAAGTATCGTTCGATGATTCGAAACCCCCATCGTTCGATGATGTCGTTGGAGTCCCAAGCCTAACGCTCAGCCTCCTTATCTAGAGCTGAAAATGACAAAGCGCACGCCAGAATATAACACGAGATTTGGCAACCGGAGGTGCCGGGCATATATTGGCTGGTTGGGGTTGATGAGAAGATGGAGAAGACGTAGCTGGGTGTAATCGGGATACAGAGCCCAAGATTCCTCTGTCCTCCGTAAACAAACCCCTAGGCAACGTCAATATTGACTTTCGGATCAAGACATGTCCCAGGTGACAAGCACACCAAAACGCCCAGTAAAACGAGGCCTGCATGAGTCTGTTTCTTTTACTTGTATTATATTCGGGTCTTCTGGCTAATATTGTGATAGGCGCGGTGTTACACATCGAAGACACGGCCATTCTTGTGCGTTTCTTTGACAGAAGTTCACTGTTGACTGTCGTTGAAAGGTGGGGCCTCTGAACCAGATGCCAAGATTGACCCCTGGCGAACCCCTGTCCAGAAAGACTATCGCACGTGGCGCGACATCCGTCAACCAGCTGCACAAACACAATCCCAATCATTCTGGGGATCAACAACGCCGACATTTCATCACCGGGCTGAGATTCGAAAAAAACAGGTCAATTGCGCTTGCCACTCGATGGTCATGTTCTAGGACTACAATAGTGGCAACAATGGCGGCAGAATCAGTCGAAAAGGTGCTCGATCAACTCGGCCCCGTTGCCGAGGATCTCATGGAGGAGCTGCGGTAAGTGAAACAGACAAATACCTAGCATATCCTCCAGCAACACTGACAAGAGAATTATTGCCATCTGTAGTGCCGTGTATCTCAAGATTGCCGAGTCCCCCGAAGCAACGACATGGACCCTCCTCTGCGCCGGCCTGGGTGCCGTCGTTCTGCTTTATGTGCTTGTTCTTCCCGAGGACAGGCCGATTCTCTACACCGTCCCAGTGCCGCAGGTCCCTGAGGACGCGAAGATCTTGGAGGAGCCATCCATCAAGGTGCGAACTTCTCAGTCCAATGTTCCCCTCTCAAGGTCCCCTCTGCTGACGAGTTATTCTGTCCATCAGGCTCCCGATGGCATCTCGATCCAGTGCTATGCTCCCGCGACGGGCCAATATCTGGGCGTTGTCAGCCCCGCGACTACCGAGTCCATCGACCGCGCCATCGAGCAGGCCCGCGCTGCCCAAGTCAAGTGGGCGAAGACGACGTTCCGCCAGCGCCGTGCCGTCCTCCGTACCCTCCTCCAGTTCGTCCTCGACAACCAGGAAGACATCTGCCGTGTGGCCTGCCTTGACAGCGGCAAGACCATGGTTGATGCCCAACTCGGCGAGGTCCTGGTGACCACCGAGAAGCTCCGATGGACCATCAAGCATGGCGAGAAGGCCCTGCGCCCCTCGCGGCGTCCGACCAATCTCCTGATGGCCTACAAGTACAACGAGGTCATCTACGAGCCCCTGGGCGTCGTCTCCGCCCTCGTCAGCTGGAATTACCCCTTCCACAACCTGATTGGCCCCATGATCAGCGCCATCTTCGCCGGAAACGGCATCGTGGTCAAGGTCTCAGAGCAAACCGCCTGGAGCTCGCCGTACTTCACCAACATCGTGCGCGGCGCCCTCGTCGCCCACGGCCACGACCCGGCCCTGGTCCAGACCGTCGTCTGCTGGCCTGACGTTGCCAACCACCTCACCTCCCACCCTGGCATCGCCCACATCACCTTCATCGGCTCGCAGCCCGTCTGCCAAAAAGTCGCCGCCTCGGCCGCCAAGGCCCTGATCCCCGTTCTCGCCGAGCTCGGCGGCAAAGACGCCTCTATCGTGCTCGACTCGGTCCCCCGCAGCGACATCCCGCGTGTCGTGGAGACCCTCCTCCGCGGCTCGTTCCAGGCGTCCGGGCAAAACTGCATCGGCATCGAACGTATCGTCGCCACCCCGGCTATCTACGACAAGCTCGTCTCGCTCCTCGAGCCCCGCGTGCGCGCCCTCCGCCTCGGCCAGGACGCTGACGTCGGCGCCATGATCTCGGCCGCAAGCTTTGACCGCCTCGAGGCGCTCATCGCCGACGCCGTCCGCCGCGGCGCGCGCCTGCTCGCCGGCGGCAAGCGCCATGTCCACCCCGCCCACCCCAAGGGACACTACTTCACTCCGACGCTGCTGGTGGACGTCACTCCGGATATGCCCATCGCCAACGAGGAGTGTTTTGCGCCCGTCATGGTGCTGATGCGTACCCCGTCCGGCTCGGCTGAGGACGTGCTGGCGGTGGCCAACGCGCCCAACTTTGGGCTCGGCAGCAGCGTGTTCGGGTCCGAGTCGGACCCGCGCCTCGAAAAGATCGTCCGCGGCATCAAGGCTGGCATGATTGCCGTCAACGACTTTGGAGCCACGTATGCCGTGCAACTGCCGTTCGGCGGCGTCGCCGGGTCCGGGTACGGCAGGTTCGCCGGCGAGGAAGGGCTGCGTGGTCTGTGCAACGGCAAGTCGGTGTGCCGCGACAGGTTTGGCTGGCTCGGCATCCGCACATCGATCCCTCCGCCCATGCGGTACCCTGTCAAGGATCAGGAGTGCAGCTGGAGGTTCGCCAGGGGCGTGGTGGAGGTTGGGTACGGGATTGGGCTGCTGAGGAAGGTGGGCGGTGTGTTGGGGATTGTGAAGAACAGCTGAGGAGGATGAGATGCGGACTCTGATTCTGCGAATCTCTGCCAGGTGGAGAGGTGGGAGTCCGGAACGAGTAGAGGAGTAGTGTAGATGGATGGGTTTGACCCTGACGGCGTCTCGATGTCGTTATGCATGTCCCTGCCCAGGTATTTGCCAGGATCTAAGTCTATAATAGTTCTAATGATAAAGATATGTAATGGACCCAGAGACTCGCCATATCCGCATTTTGAGCAATGCCTCTTGACACCGAGCAGGTTCAGAACCAACAGAGCTCCGTGACAGGATGAGTTCAGACATCTCGACACATCCCCTTGTGTAGCGAGAGCGGGCTTACCACCTTTTGTGGTCTCGAATCCTTATTACCACGTAGTTCAACCCGAAACGGTTCCTCTAAACACGCGTCTGCGACGAACATCAGACGTCACCAACTCGATGGTGTTGTTTCCGACTTCCCGGCGCCGAACCACCACCTACATACGTCGACCACTCCGTCGCCGAACACTGGGCATTCAGTCAGCCAAAGTTAGCACACTCCAGTGAGTCATCGTACAGGCTGAACTCAGCGCCTCCTGTCGTCTTCTTCTAGTGAGACGACGACATCGTTGTCGTCCTCCTCCTCTTCCTCTCCAACCCCGCCATCATGTGAAGAGTTTTGACAAACGAAGATCAAACAACCCGCCCCGACACCGATGCCGCGTTCAAGGGGGATGGGTAGTGCCAGGAAGCCGTCTCTCGATAGGCGAAGCGGACCGTCAATCAGTCCAAAATCCAAGAAAGCCCAGCCGTTCTCTGGGATCGAAGCTTTCGACACAAGTCGGAGTCGGGCCATCCGAAGTGGTCAAGAGAGAGGAAATAGAGCAGCCTTATGGCCTCATTGTACAGGAATGGTGGCGGCAAAGGGCCCGGCAGGGTCGGGGCCCCGGGATTGTCCAAGAGGACTCTCTGCCCGCGTCGTCGTCAAAGGCCCCGTCACGCTGTCCGTCATGAGAACACAGACAGCTTCGGGGCCCGACGAAGGCTTGGAGCATGAGATGGGTATGGCGGGAAGTGCTCTCGTCATGAAGACATGCCAAACAACAAAGGGAAAGGAAGGAGAAGAAAGGAATACCAGGCTTGGCTGCCATCCGACCCAACCGATCTGCCAGAAGACAGACCAGAGGGGGGTACTGTAGCCGGGTTGGTATAGAAACAAGGCACCTACTCACTCTACATCACTCGTCCTTGTAACCAGAGGTCAGGTACCCAATGGTCACCTTGCGCCGCTGCCGCTGCCACCGCCGTAGCAGCAGCAGCAGCAGCAGCAGCAGCAGCAGAAGCTAGAACGCCCGCCGATGGCTTGACCCGACTTGGTGCATGACGCCAGCGCAGCCCGGCTCTGTCGCCATGCTGGTCATGCCGGTCATGCTCACGGCCATGTGCGCCGGGCCGTTCCGAGCGCCAGACGATCCGAACCCCATCCGCCTCCTTTCTCTTTCTCCGAAAGGGCAGTGGTCTTGGGGGGTTATATTTATGAACCAAGGGTACTGCACCCTGCTGTCTACTATCTGTCTCTCTGTTTGGCTGGCTTAGGTTAGGGGGAGGTTGCCACACATATATACTGGTAGGTCGGGTCACTTAGACGCACTATCAAGGAGCTAGTATTGGGTATTAATGTCCTATCGCTAACACACATGACAAGTAACAGTGAGACAGATACCTACAGCCTTGTACCTGACACACTAGGTACGTATGCAGTACGCAGATAGAATTCCAGCTGAACAAAGCGCGGGGGTTTGAGATGAGCGTTCGTGGCAGTTACAGGATGGTATCAGCCGGGAAGCTCCGCGTCCTATCAGCCATCAACCAACGACAGCGAAGCAAAGACGGATATCTCGTTCAATTCGGTCTTCCGTTTCCCCATGCTATCTGATACCGTCATGCTTGGAGAGAGGAGTGTCCAAACAAGGTATGGAGAGGCAAAGTTGAAAGACTTCGCCTCAAGCTCGCCATCAAGACAGATACGAAGGGTCAGGAGATTTGGAGTCATGATATCAACCCGAGTTGGACATGTTCCGGCTCACACCACCATGATCGTTGTCTATAAGTAAAGGGGATTATCATCATCCCCAATGGCGCCGTTACCCAACGGTGCCGAATAGCAATGACACGGAATATGTACTCGGAACCATCATATCACGGGCCAGTTGACCCGCGCTACTGTTCAACACGGAGACGAACCAACCAGCCTACCACGTGGAGGAGCATCACCATCTACGAATCTCACCACCACTCTCCCACCCCATGATTCTACGTACCAAACAATCCAGGCACAACCCAAATCCAAAAGATTAGCCTAGCCAGGCACGGCTGCTGCACTCACGCCTGCACCCGCTCACACTTCTTCACACACCACGGATGGCATGGCATGGCCATGCAGGCACAACACGTCACATCCACCAGGGAAACCTCGAGATAAACCCCAAAGATAACGCCCATCCATCATCATCCGCATCACACACATACTTGCGATGCTAACCGCGTCTACCCGACGCACGGGACGCCGATGCCGACGCGATATCAATCCTCCTCCTCCCCTCATCCGCCAGAAACCGGAGGCCGATCGGTGGTCGCACGGCAGGCAGAGGAGGCATGCTGGTAGTAGTACTCACCGCAGAGGTGAAGATGGATGAATTGATCTTGTGTGTTCTTTTGCGCATCCGCTGGGTCAAGCACACGTCCTGTTTCGCAGCATATCAATGAACATCAGCAGCCAGCCCAGCTTGGCTCGGTACGGCAGCGCCCAGCCAGGGCTGGCGGGCTGGGCAAGCTGGGCCTGGGTTGATGATAAGGGAAGCATGGTTGCACATCAAACCCAGCCGGACGGATTGATAGGCAGGAAACACTATGTACGTACAGTGATTATCTGTAAGTACATATCATTGCCCGCCCGAACAAGCTCTGCTGGATGGATGGGATCTGCAAAAGCGCGCTCGGTCGTCCAATCCGTGCTGGCGCGAGACATTTTGTTTCCAACGGGCTTTGGATTGCGGATATATAAAGCTGCGCCGGGCCTCCGGTGTCGTCCTCCTTTCATTCGGCTACTGCTTCAGTTCGGTCGGTCTCTCACTCGATCCGATCAGGCGGTCTGTCGTGTCAGTCAGTACATATATGCCTGCCATTCGGGGTCGGGTCGGCCGGTTTGGCTGGTAAGGTGAGGTGGTTTGTTATTTGCCAAAGTGCAGAACAGGTCATCATCACTGCTCAGCACAGAGCAGCACAGCAGAGCTTGGGGAGCCTTTGGTTCACAGCATGAGCTCGGCTTGTGCTGGCTTTCAACAGGCTGGCTTGGGGTTTGATAGCTGATGGGCTCATGGCGGTGACTGATTGATCGATCCCCTTTTTTCTTCTCTTGCTCATCCCACCTCACCACCTTTCCTTGATCCATCCCTTCCCCCTCTTACATCAGGTTGACATTCATCACCTTTTCCCACATGTCAGGGTTAGGGTCAGCCCATCTTCCTTACCATCCAAGGACACAGCAGGGGGTGGGTCCAGCCTTATCGATCTTCTCGAAGTCGAGGCAGCGATCGAGAGCAAAGAAAGCCATCAGTCATCAGCTGAAACAATCGAATTCGAAACCATTTGTCGCGCCAAAAAACAAACCTTCCTCCCACACCCCCCTGAACTCCCGGCTGCTTCCCTTTTTCGTGGATCCCCCCCACGCTCGGCCATGCTGCGGGTCAAACCACGGCCTGCCCCCACGCACGGCCGTGCCGGGGGACGGGTTGGAAGGGCTGGGCTTGCGTCGTGAAGTTTGATTGGACGATTATCGTGGTGGGGAACAGGGAAGAGGGATGGACGCTGTGTGCCATAGCGGGCAGGGGGTCTTGGATGGCTTGCTCACCACCAGGCCCAGGTTGGTGCTGGTGCTGGTGCTGGTGCTGGGGCCAGATTTGCCTTGTCTTTGCCTCGACCTTCTTTTCCGCGTTGCGCTGACAAGGGAAAGTGAAGCAGTCGGCTAGGGTTCCGAATTGTGTTGTCTTCCGCTGGCCCAGTTGGCGCGGCAGAAACAACCGGCGAAGGAATGGATGATTCACCTTGCTCGCTCATATCCTTACGAGCACTCCGTACCGTAGTTAGGAGTAAGCCAAGTATCGTAGTGTGAGTTCCGACATTGTTACCGCACCAAGCGCTGATAGTGCACGGAGCAATGGATGAATGCGAGTTCACCCAGGGTCGTCGTTTGGTGCCGAGAGACGGCAAACGAGCAACTCACTAGCCACTGCGTGGTCGGTCGCGTAGCGATGCGATGCCGTGTTGTCACCGGGGCGAATTCAAGCCTGTACTTGCTTCACAAGTGCATTTCCCATTTTCTCACCGCCATCTTTCCGTGTTTCGGAGCGGCGAACTCTTGTTGGAGCAAAAGCGGTGTCCCATCTTTTATGGCGCGGTGCTGTTGAAGAATCCCCATCGAGGCGGACAGCAGCAGCCGGCATGTGATTCGGCGGGGTCGCGAATAAGAACCGCGTCAAAGTTAAGCCGCCAGCCAACTGTTATCGGAACCTTGTATGGTACCTATGGAGGGGCTGATACGGAGTCCGGTCCTCGCCTCACTTCAACGCCGTCCATTTGCTCCGGCGCTGGGTCCGAACCGGTGCACAAATGTCGCTGGGTTTTTGGAACACAATGTTGTCGTCAAAAGTCGGAATGACAGCAGCGAGATCGGACGAAGAAGGCTCACGGCAGGTGAGAGGATCGCCCTACCAAACGCACCTCAGCCCGGGCCGATTCCGGTGCTTTGCCTGGGCGCAACGACAGTGAATGAGATGAAGGATGGACTGGTGGGGAGCTGTGCTTGCCGCTGATGCTGCGCTTCGGGAGCGTAAAGATGCTGCTTTTGGGTGTTGCAACTAGTAGGTGCCCTCTTGTTCCGGATGTTCCCGAGCCCGGTTTTCGGGAGTTGGCTAAATTTGCCTTGACAACAACAGCAACACCATGCGGTTTCCTCAAGGCATGTCCCTGGTGAAGGAGACCCATCTGCCGCTTGCGTCATGTCAAGTGCTCCACGACGGGAGATGGTTTGCAGATGTTTCCCTGTTACAAAAACCAACACCCAGACACACTCGCCGTCGGTCGACGGAGCAACCTGACGGTGGAAAGTGGAAGCAGTCGGTTTCGGGAGCGACTCCGCCGAGGCTTCCACAGGCCTTGCTGGGACCCACTTTCGTGATGAGCGGCCCGAGGATTGGACCCCAAGAGCGCCGTTTGAAGGCAAGGCCGCGCGATGGAGAATCGCTAGAGGACTCCACCGAACTGCCTTCGCCCGCGGTTGCATTCTGGCGTCGCCGAGGTGGAGACTGACACGTGCATGGGGCGGTTGGATGTTCACTTTGACGTCGTCTCTGGGCGTTGCCTCAAGTTTGCCGTGATGCATTCCGGCATGCTACAGGCACTCCCGTAGCATTGTTGTCTCTGCGATGTGTGGGTAGGAAGACTTGTTGATGAATGTTTGGTCCTGCACTGTAGTACACTACCCCAGGTTTTTCGTGCTCTCTGCGCAAGGTAGGCCAATGGCCACACACCTCCCGCCATGGCATCTGGTTGTCCATCTGGGTGTGTCCCTCGGTGAGATGCAGCAGAGCAGCCGTCCAGAGTGTTCCCATTTTGGCACCAGCTCCTGGCTGGCCCCGTTTCGCGTCCGTTGTCCTCCAGAGAGTGGGGGTCCACCTGCAGCAAGCAAGACGAGGGACAGCATGGGCTTGAAGCCCAGGTACCAGGTACATATGTCTTGGCAGTATGATAT
Source organism: Mycothermus thermophilus (assembly GCF_041956435.1). NCBI lineage: Eukaryota > Fungi > Ascomycota > Sordariomycetes > Sordariales > Chaetomiaceae > Mycothermus > Mycothermus thermophilus. The sequence continues at coordinate 1,094,468 of NW_027191428.1, forward strand.
ACTGGTCGCCCTGACGGAGGCTGATAATGAAGTGCGGTTCTGCTTGGGAGATGTGGATGATGGAAAAGAACAACATTCCTCAGAGACGGGGCAGTCTTCGGATGCTGGATTCACGTCCCCGAAATGCATTTCATATGCTGAAGTTGCATGGAGGTGATGTTGAGCTTCATAGTATGTGGCCTCTGTCTCCTGGCCATCGGCCATGGCGGCCGCGACTCTGCAAGCAACCCGCACGTCGCCGCGGTCCGATGGTTTCCCCACGATGCGGCAGCCGCACACATGGATGAATGAGAGCCCACGCCGTCCCCCTTCCGCTCCCCGCGTTACGGCACAAGCGGGGTGACACAACCGGGCCGGGTTGGTCGTCCTCTGGGATTGGATTGAAGGGTAAATGGGAAGATGCGCGGGCAGAGGGGTAAGTAGAGAGCCCGTGTGAACAACGCCGCTCCAAGGGTATGAGAGAGCCAGGTCCTTTTGGATCCCAGCGTATGTCCCGGGGTATGTTGGTCGAAGACATGGGTTTAGATGTTCATGTGAACAGCCACGACGAGATGAGGCACGGCGTCCTGACAGAAAGCCAGCCATGGCCGGGCATGCTGCTGCCAGGAGACTGGTACGCTACCCGGATGCCCACGCGGACACTGTCTGCTGCCAATGCTGACCAGCAGAGGTGTGAGATGTGTGAGATGCTGCACCATCTCAGGACCATGTGTCGGGAACCCATTGCCCCCAAGCCCCAACACCAGACGCGCGGATCGTTAGACGCGCGTGGTGGGGATTACCGCGGCAGACCTTGCGAGGAGGCTTGCGTGGGAGGGCTAGACCATCATCAAGCGCGAGATGTTGTCGGCCGTGGCAGCGGGTAGATCGAGGCGAGAAGCCATCAACGAGATGACATGCAACGCGGCGTGGCTTGAACATGGGCTTATACACCATAAGCGTGCGGTCTTAGCCAAGTTCGTCCCGTTGCCGTCGCACTCCGGGGCCGCAAAAAGCATCCAAGGATTAGGTATGGAGGGGAAATGTTGAAGTCGGAGGTTTGTACATACATACTGTTACAGTATGTACTGGGTACTTGCCTGCGACTTTTACTCCATAGGGCCATTGCCACAACCAGAGAGTGGGGTGGGGTTCCTTCCCGTCGGCAACCAGCAGCCCACCCGGGCAGGCAGTTGGCGCTGTTCATCCATTCATTCGTCCATCACCTGGCACATTTTGGACTTGATGTCCAGCAAGGCACAGCATGTTGGGTCCCGGTCTCTTGCTCTCTTCAAACCAAACACTTGAGCAGGTATTCCGGAGTGGCCCCGAAATACCTAAACCAGCAACAATGAGACTTGATTTAATGAGTGCCAGAAACACGCGAATGGTGCCAAAACATGTCCGAGAAAGCCCATGGTTTCGTCTTTGCACAAGCGAACAAGCGAAGCATGTCACATCGCTGGACCCCAGCCCGGTGAGCGCCAGTGACGAACTACCGTCGTCCTCTTCCAGGTTGGCACCTCCGTGGCGACTGGGACTGGGGGACACGGCCCTGCCTCCGTGATGTTTTGCCACCTCACCCGTCCATGGAGAAAAAAACGATGTGTGGTGAATACTACTACAGCTATGAGACGAGGGACGGCTTGACTCCTCTCACGTTCGAGTCGCACAATGACAGCACAGCCGGAGCTGTGTCGACTTCACCTTGCTGCTTGGTCTCCGCCGCCCACATCAGCCCCGCGCCATATCCACTCAACAGCCGGTCTTGTTGATGATGACGGCGATTCATGGCGGCGGCCATCCTCAGTGGGGTGCATGTCAGTCTGCTCCCGTCGGCGGGACATGGCCTCTCCATCCAGAAGCGGATCTCGAGTATGAAACTAAAGTGCATACAGTCTCCAGGTGCATCGAGGTGCATGGAGACCCAGACCCGGCGACGAGCCGAATCCCTTTGTTAGCTATTTGTTAACTTGTTAGTAACGGCGGTGACAACACCACCTGCCGTCTCCAAATGCAGAGAGACGTCGTCCTGCATTCAAGAAGGGAAGGAAACGCATGAGAAAACGTAAAAGCCAAAATAATACAGAACGACCCGGGCCATCGATCCAACGTAACCAAAACCTTTTGGACGTAACCGCAGGCTGTTGCCTCGTCTTTGCCGTGCCTTTTTTTTTCGCTGGTTCTTGCCTTTGGAGAGCGACCCTCGAGAGCATCCATGCCGGCCCTGGCTGATTCTTTCCGTTCCTGTTTTGCTCCGCTCGCCAAGCGCCGAATGTCCGTTCCTTCTCCCGCATAAAACAAGTCCCAAGGTTGGCCTGGATCCTGGAGCCAGACACACGGTCCCATTTTCCATTTTTTGCTGTGCCTGGAAGAGAGCAAGCCGCCTCACCTGCAACAGCGAGCAAAAAGGCCAGCGAAGTGGTGGCACCCCCGGCTCTACAGTACAGACACGCCTCACCACACAACACACACCCGACCACCGCCAGCAGCTGCAACCGCAGGGGGTGGGCCCTGTGCAGCCCGTTCGAGCGTGGGGAAGGTTTCGGTTTCGAGGTTTCCCAAGGAACGACACCTTTCACACACCTCCAGGCTGAGGTGGCTTTCATCCCGGTTTTCGCTTTCGAAACTTCACACACTCTTCCTCATCTTCCAACTTGACCTCGAACAAACTTCGATCTGGGTTTGTTCGTTCGGCATCTCAGCCGATTTGACTCAGCAGTCCAACACAGCAGCTGAGCAGAACCTGCAAAAACCGAGGCAGGCAAAGAGCCCAGCAGCGGCAACCCCGACGTTACTTAGCGACGACGGCTCGCTCATTCAACTCTGACGCCGACCCGCCGCCCACCATCCGCCGCCCGCCCACTTGAACTACTACTACCACCACCACCGAATACTCGCCCGTTTTTTTGTGCATTCTTCCCGAATCTCCAGTTCTTGCTTGGCTCGATCGTCCTGGAGGGTATCCGTGTGTGCGTGGCTCTTCGGCCTTGTTGCTCCACCCCGTTCCCATATCCAGGCTTCACACCCCGATTTTCCCATTTTAAGACTTTATCGCCCGTTGTCGATCTGGGAAAGAAAGAGAGAGGTCTCCCGACTCATCCGCCGCTCGTACTTCCATTGTGCAACACTGCACAGCAATGGCAGCGACCACTTCAAACCCCTTCGCGGCATCCAGCCCGCTGTCGCCAATACATCCCACCATGACAGAGCACGATTTTCGCTTCCCGCGAAGGCCCGGCGGCGGTGCTGCTGCGACCGCCGTCCCTAGGATATCTAACGGCTTCGATCTTACTTCCTCCTCTTCAACCACCTCTTCCACACAGATCGCCACCTCTTCTAGCACTTCCAGGCCAACAATGGCCTCGGCCATGAGCAAACCTAGCGCTGCCAAAGCCGACCATGCTGCGGGTTCCCCCACAGTGACAGGGAACGCTGCCGCAACATCTGGGACGATGACGACAAAATCCAACGCTTCCCGTTCGGGCTTGTACGATTTGCAGCTGGAGCCGCCCCTGACTCACGGCAGTGCCCACCCCGACTTCCTGCGCACCAGCGCCCTCCCTTCGTTCCAGCAAAGTCAGGCCCGTGAGAATCGCGAATTGGAAGAGATGCAGAAGCAGGATCCGTTGGCCACCCAGATCTGGAGGTTTTACACAAAAACGAAGCAGCGCCTCCCCGCTCAGGAGCGCATGGAAAACTTGACCTGGCGAATGATGCACCTCACATTGCGACGAAACCGCATCGCCGCAGACGCTGCAAAGTATGTGTTTAATGTTGTCTTTGTTTTCCCTTTGAATTTCGTCTTCTAGTTTTTTTTTTTGGGGGGGGGGAGGGGGGGTTTCGTTTCAAATGTCCAGAGGAAAGTGGATGATGAAGGAGGGGAAAGAAGGGTCGATCATCAGACAAGACGAACGGAAGGAGAAGGATGAAGGGCGAGCGGAGGGGCGAGAAGATGAGCAATCGCTAATATTGTGGGTTGCGACTGAAAAAAGGTCGAGCAGCCGGCTCACAGGTGCATCGACGAATACCCCCAGCGGCATTGCGCAATTGCGCAAATCGTCATCGGAGCAGACCGCCCCGCCGCCTCCTCCCCCTTCGGATCCCATGAACCTGGACGATTTCATCCACAACGATAACGTTGGGACGCCTGCCGGCCTCGCCTTGACGCCTACTCCTGACACGATGCGCCAGTCCGACGATGCCTCGGCGCACACCACGGCCACCGCCGCCGCCATCCCTATCAAGAACCGCAAGGATGCTTCCTCCCAGCAGCAGCACCTGGCCCCCCAGTCCGTGCCTGCCGCCGCTCATCAGCGTGTCTCCAACGAGTTTGGCTTCCTCCCACGTCACCCGCGCAAGACGAGCATCGATGAGACCGGCCAACGTGTAAGTTTCCTGCGTCCCTTGTCTTCTCTACGAGGACGGTTCCGGCGCGGCTCTTGTGGCGTCGATTGGCCGTTTCTTGCTCCTCGATGACCCATCTCCCTGCGATGGCGTTCTGATTGTTGCTTTGCCTTTCAGAATCGGAAGCGTCCAGCCAATTTCTCGCCGCACGTCGGGGCCCTCACCACCAACTTCACGGCGAATGGCCTCGATGCCGACTCAGAGCTCCGCGAGTATACCCTCGACATTCAGCCTCCAACCACCTCGGGTACTCAGGCGCCGAGTCAGACCAGCATGCAGTTCCCTCTCGACAATTTCAATGACCCTATCATCACCTCCGCCGGGCCCTTCCAGCCGAACTTCTCCTTTTCCCCGGCAAACTCGCCTATGGCCACCGCCGACCCTTACGGCAGCCTCTACACGAACTCGTCCATGCCTCCGAACTCCTTGGGTAACGATTTCTATTCTCCCTCGGGCTCCACTTACCAGTCGACCGTTTCAACGCCTCATCCCTTGGCCGAGAACGACAGCAGCTTCTACTTTGGGTCCGGGCCCATCGATATGCGCCAGTCCCGCCAGCAACTTTATCGCAACGTCTACGCCGGCATGAATAGCACTCTCAACCAGCAATTCTCGTTTGGTGCAAACGGAAATGTCATGTTCCCCACGCCCACTTCGGCCACCGCGGACCAGTCCCTGCAGTTCAATGCCTCGAGCTCATTCAGCAGCCACGTCGATCCGACCCGCGTGTTCCAGCAGGAGCAGCCTGCCCGCTCACCAGCTGTTAACGTAACTCAAAACAACATGTTTACCTTCGGTGCTGACTCGGATGAGGAGGAGAGTGCGTTTGCCGATCGTATCATGCCGAATGATTACTCGCCTCAGGGACCCGAGGACAACACTTTCGAAAGTTCGTCGTTGTCGTGGGATCCGTCACTTCCTGGCAACTTCAGCATGCAGGCCGCTCGGTACCCTGGCGGGCCCCCGCGGAAGACGGTGACAATAGGCGGCACCACGACGGATTATGTGGATGCCAATGGCGAGTGGGAGTCTGGGGCAGGAGCAGGGACAGGTTTGAACAGGTCGCAGTCGTTCCGCACGACAAATGGCCGTCCAGCGAGGGTGCCGCGGACCTCGTCAACGCCGTCGGGGCTGAACAGGGGTGGGCTCGCGCAATCGTCACCGAACACGCCGCCAGCTGAGGCCAACTCTACGGCTGCTAGCCGTCCTTCGTCGCCCCCTCCAGCCTCTAGGCACGGCTCGACGACGAACCTGCAAGCGGCAGGATCCGGCCAGGGGGAGAACAACACCAATAGCACAGCCAACTCGAACAGCAGCAATAACAGCAACAACAATAACAATAATAACAACAGCACGCCGACGACATGTACGAACTGCTTTACGCAGACAACTCCACTCTGGCGCCGCAATCCCGAGGGTCAACCTCTTTGCAATGCTTGTGGTCTTTTCCTGAAGTTGCATGGTGTCGTGCGCCCGCTCAGCTTGAAGACCGATGTTATCAAGAAGCGGAACCGCGGTTCCGGCTCAGGGCACGGCGTCGGTGGCACGAGTACGCGGTCCAGGAAGAACGCCAATTCGGGCGGTATCAGCAAGAAGAACTCGTCCTTGAACGTGTCGGCCAGCGCCAACACCACCGCGCCAACATCCGTGAGCACGCCGCCGGCCGCCCGGGCTGGTAGTGCCAACGAAGGAGATAGCCCGCGCAGCGGCTCCGGATCGGCTGGTAACACTCCCACGAACTACGGGGGCTCGGTTGGCGGCAAGGGTGTCGTGCCTATCGCCGCCGCCCCGCCCAAGAGTGCCCCAGGACCGGGTGCCGCCTCGCTCACTCGCACGTCGACCTCCTCGTCGAAGCGCCAGCGCCGCCATAGCAAGGGGGCCATGGACGCCACCATGACGGGCATGGATATCGACAGTCCGGAGAACTCGACCGGCTCCAACGAAGCCGCTGCCGCCTACGCTGCCTCCCGGGCGCCAAACACAGGCTCCAGCGCCGCCCTCTCATCGTCTCTGCAGCCCAGCACGAGCAGTTTGAACTTGTCTGGTTTCGGCGGCCCGCTGCAGCGCCAGCTCCCCGGCACAAGTACGGCTCGCGCCGCGCCGCAGGAGTGGGAGTGGTTGACCATGAGTTTGTAAATGGCCGGTGTGGGCATGTATTCGAGGACAAGGAAGATGGTCTCGGAGCATCGGATGGCGTTGATTTGCTTTGTTATGTCTTTGCCGGCTTTATCACGATTATTACAGGGATGGCCGGCACGGCATGTTGATCATCTTTGCATGGTTTTCTTCTCTTCTACCCTTTTTTTTNTTTTTTTTTTGTTAGACGGTTGATGGAGACGACATGGAGACGACGAGAGGGATATGATTAAACGCTCGAACGGCCCGATCTCACCAGGGTGTTTATCGACTAGACGGAACGAGAGGAGGAACTGATGTGTATTCTGATAAGGTTAGGGGCATGAAGATCGCAAGTTCGATGGCGCTGATTGAGGAAGATGAAATGGGAAGCTGGCCGTCTTTTCATCATTGTTGTTTCTGGTGGCTAACACTGGGATGGATTGTTTTTATTAGAGGATTTTCTTGGGAGGGAAGGACGTATGACATTACCGGCCAACGTTGCGGCCGACAATTCTAGGTAGAAGAAATACCTACCTACATACATATACTGATCAGAGAGAGTGGGCGAGACGGAGAGCAGACACACAAGGAGATGGTCATTATCATTATCTTCAGGTGGTTCTCACATGGATGGGGTTTATGTATACATGGTCGCCTGGGAACATCTCTTCGTTTATTCTTCACATGGGCAGGACGGGCATTGATATGGTGGCGTTTGTTGCTCATCAACATGGCTGGCTTGTTTTACCCATCTAGCTTAGGCACAAGCGGAATACAAATTTCCTGGTTGTATGCCAGATCACGTTGGTGTGCTTGGGCCCCTTGTCTTGTTATGTCCTGGCTTGGAGGTTCCAGCTCTCCAGAGTCACTCGCCTTTCTCTTCCATGGCAGAGCATCAGGCCTCAGTTCACCGAGACAAAACCACACCTTCTCAACAATCGACATCACCATGACCAAGATCACAAAACCCCTTAAAGAACCAACCCAACAACCACCCCCAAACCCCCCAACACCGCACCAACGACCTTCACACCCAACCACTCTCCTCCTTTTCCTCCTCCACCGGGAGCAGCCGCCGTGAACGTACTCTCCACAACCCCGTCACCAGTCTCTCCAGAACCACCCCCAGCAGCTCCCGTTGCTGCCGGATCTGTCGTCTTCACATCATCATTCTCATCCACCACGCTCGTGCTCGTGACTTCTCCCGAAACAGCTAAGACAACCACGGCAGGACCGACGGAGGTTGAGACGGTTGTGGTTATTACTGCAGTGGGGTTGTAGATTGTCACGACCTCGTCGTCGTGGTCATCGCTGTTGTCAGTATCGTCGGTTATGATGGCGCGTGTTTGGGTCACGGCGGTGGCGGTGGCGGTAGAAGTGAGGGTGTAGGTGTTGGTTATGTACTGGGTCAGGGTGGTGGATGTGGTGTGGAAGGTCCAGTTGCGGCCCCAGGGACCCCTGTATATAAGAGAGAGGATGGGTTAGAGATGTTTGTCATTATTCGGTTTATGAAGAGAAAGAGGAATGAATGGGTGGGTTGTTGGGTTTTGGCTGAGAGCAAAACACCAAACACCCCAGCCAGCAACAACAAGCGGATATCTCATCTCCGAACTCAAATCAGACAAGGGGAAATACTAACCAAGGCGAACATCCCCTCCTCCCATCCGGCGGACAACCCCCCGGCCCGCCATCCGCCCAAACGTTCCCGTTCCACTCGCAGCCGGTGACCGTATAGACGCCTCCCGTCCAAGTACGCGTCCAGGGCCGCCAGCCGTGGTGGTCGCCTTTGTCACCGGTACGCCAGTGGTCGCTCCACCAGTCATCATCCCAATCCCAGTCCCAGAGATCGTCATGATCATCATCATCTGGATCCCATCGACCACCGCTGCTACCGATATCCGTGTAGGTGCGAGTGCGGGTGCGAGTGCGTGAGTAGCCGGGAAATGCTGTGCCAGTGAATGCTTTGAAGACGAATTCGTCAGAAGAGGGACATATCAAAACGACCCGAGACCCATCTCATCAAACTTACCTGGTGCTGTGATGGTATACGTCCCCGTAAGCCCCTCGGCGCTACAGGCCGACCATCGCGCACAAAGGGACGACGAGAGCGAAGCGTACGAGGCTACCGCGGACGGGGTCTCGGAGCACGCTGTGTTGAGACAGTCTGAGACTGCGGCACCAGCAGAATCACCGGCTGCTGCGCAGTAGGTGGTTGGAGCGGGCCAGTCGGAGGTTGGGGACCAGTGGGAGGAAAAGCAAGGTTGCTTTGGGGATTGGGTTGTTACTATTAGCAAACTTGGCTTTGGACTAAGGACCTAGGTTTGGAGTGGGTTAATGAGTAAAACATACAGCACAGTCTGGCGCTCCATCCCACCATCGCGCGTGGGCGACGACGGCGGCAAGGCCGAGGAGAGCGAGTTTGGTGGTGGTCATGATAGTGATGTTGATGTTGAAAAAACACAAGTGGGTGTAGATGGATTCGAATGAACTAAGAGGAGCTGTTGAGGAGGTTGTCAGAGAGTAAAATCGATGGCTATATAGAGCAAAGGAGCAATGCCATCCTGCCCAAACCCCAAAGCTGACGACGACTACCGAGGACGCGCGTCGAGATCCCGCGATCAACGACAGCTACATTCATGTGTCTGCACGTCCAAACACGTCACGCCCTGTTTAGAGCGTGTAAATCCCGGTCCTATACCTCCTGACGGAGCATATCTATCTCTGTCTGGTTCACGATCTGCCTCACCCAATCGCCCGTCAACGCGGTGAAACCCACCGCGCCTCCTCTTCTAAGACCTCCAGTCTAGATCTTCCTCCTCCGGCCGGGCTCCAGCCACTTCCATTTGCGTGTCTCCCCGGGCTTGAGGTACGCAGAGCACATCTCCGCGGTATCATCATGAGGGAGACGTAATCACGTTGCTGCGCCATGGGCTTGTCTGCCCCCAACTTTGGCCTTCTTTTACCGCTATTATCTAAGATGACAGACACACCGCACGCCACACAGCAACATCCCCTGGTCCAAAAATATATTTGGTAACAAATATCGAAACACGCAGGAACACAGCATGCAAGCCCAGCCGTGGGGATGTCCGGCCAGGTTACACACCAACCAAACCACGGCTGAGAGGTTCGGACCGGTTCTTGGTGGCGGCTCACCGAGATGAACCTTGATGTCCATTGTTGAGCAATTCGGGGCTCCGTTGGGGGGGTCATTGGTGAGGTAAAGTAGGCGTCGTTGGCTTGAGGAGATGATCGATGGGGTAGTACCGAGCTTGTATGGTGTAGGGCGTTTCAGCTCAGCAACAAGAGGCCGTCATCCTCCGACAACCCTCTGTTGTTGCAAATCAATAGGCACATCAACCCCAAACAACAATGTGCTCGCCACATGGGCCGATTGAAGTCAGGACGCGCCAAACAATGACTCTCATTGATATAACTGGTCTACAACTCTTCCACATAACTGATTACGGGCTCAATGAGTTACCTGAGTGGTAGTCCCTCGCAGCCAATTCCGACATTGCTTCTCCAACTCCAACACTGAGACCACGCAAGCCAGACAAACAGGCTCCCGCCTTGATATGACGGGGTAAAGGCCGCCGCAGCAGCGGAGAAGAGAAAGAAAAAAAAATAAGAGAAACAACACCCAAGACCGACAGGCCATCCCGCACACTCCCAAACAGAAACTCAGTCCCAGACAGACCCATGGTACCCGCCAACCCAAGCCCTTTCCCAGTCCTCGCTATGCCCATCGTCTCGAGGAGCCACCCATCTCAAATCCATACCATGCCATGCCATCAAAGCCATGATCATCATCGTCATCATCACTTATACAACACATATCCCACATCCCACCCCCAACCCCCGGGAATAACAATCCAGGACAGCTACCGCCCTCCCTAAAGTATCGTCCCAAAATCCTCGTCATCCTCCTCTTTACCAAACGGAATCGGCTTCCTCGGCGTCACGTCGTCCGTCGCCGGCTTCCGGTGGCGGAATGTGAACCCGACAAACAGCGACTTGCTCATCTCGTCCTCGCGGTCGGCCATGGCGTCGAGCGCCGCCTGCTTTTCGTGCACCTCCTTGTACTTGGCCATGTCGGCCTCGTTGGAGAAGTCGTCAAAGTATCCTGCGTCCGTCTCCGAGTCGAGCTCGGGCACGAAGGGCGGCTTGGTCTCGCGCAGCGTCGCCCAGTCGACCTCGGCAAAGTACTGGTGGTTGTAAATGTCTTTGATGTTGGAGAAGCGGCGGGAGCGGGAGTTGATGCACCTGTTTTGATAGTAAGTTCGTCAGCATCATGTACGATCATGGATGGAGTTTGGAACGGGAAGAAAACGGGCAGAAAAACCTACGTGGTAATAAAGTTCCACGTCCGGTTGCTCAAAAAGTAATTCGGATCCTCCCACACCGGCCTCTTGAGCACCTCCCGCCAATGGTTCAGGTTCCTCCACGTCTCGTCCGGCGTCGCGCCCGCAAATGGCGGGAACCCCGTCAGCGCCTCGAACAACATGCACCCCAAGCTCCAATAATCCACGGTAAAATCGTACTGCTCGCCCCTCAGCACCTCGGGCGCCATGTAGTCCGGCGACCCGACGATCGACTTGGCGTAGTTGACGTCGCGCTCACGCATGCTGCGGTACCCCTCCCTGCGCTCGGCCAGGGTGCGCTGCTCCATGGGCTTTCCGAACGGCACGGGCGCCTCGGACGCCTTTTCGAGGCGGATGCGCATCGACTCAATCTTAGCGGGCGCGAGGAATCCGGCGGCCAGCCCAAAGTCGGTGAGCTTGACGTGGCCCGTCGAGTCGACCAGGAAGTTTTCGGGCTTGAGGTCGCGGTGGATGTAGCCGAGCTGGTGCAGGGCGTCGACGGCGCAAAACATTTCGGCAATGTAGAAGCGCGCGTGCCGGTTCGACAGCACGCCCGTGTTGTTGAGCAGCGTGCGGAAGTCGCCGCCGGGCACGTACTCCATCGCTAGATAGATGTTCTTATCATCCTGGAACGAGTAGAGCAGGCGCACCAGCCACTCGCTTTTGGCCGTAGTGAGGATGTCGCGCTCCGTCAACACGTGCCGCACCTCGTCGAGCTTGAAGAGTAGCTTCTTGCTCATGACCTTGAGCGCGCACACCTCCTTGGTGTCTTTCTTCTGCGCCAAAAACACCTGGCCGTACCCGCCCTGGCCGACCTGCGTGAGGATTTGGAAGTCGGCGTGCCGCAGCCTGACGCGCCGCTTGCGCAGGTTGGCCCGCTCGCGGCCGGTATATTTGGCCCACATCTGCCGGTACGTCTCCTCGTCGGTCTCGGGAGGAGGGGGGAACTCTGCCTTGAAGGCGTTAAGCCGGTTCTGGCGGGCGCTCACGTAGGTGAGGAGATCAAAGTAGTAGTCGAGGAAGTCTAGCAAGCGTTCATGTTAGCCCATATGCCACCACATCCAAGGTGGTTGTCGTGTAGAAGCAGCAAAAATTGTACTTACACAGCTGGGTGACATTGACCAAGCGCTTGACCGAGGGCTTCTGCAGCAATTCGCGCTCCTCCGGAGTCAATCCTCTCGTGGTGCCGAACCGGCGCGTCGTCCGATCCCTCGGCTGGTACTGTTCCTGGCGCGATAAGGCGGCATGGCTGGGCTGGTAGGTCGGCTCGGTGAAGGGATCCCTCGGGAGCCCGGGATGCGTGTTCTCCTGTCCGTGGCCGTGGCCGTGGCCGTGGCCATGACCCTTCACAGGACTGCCAGGTCGTTGTCCACCCCTGCGGAGCGCGCTATCATCAACGGCCGAAGGACGGTCATCATGGCCGTGGAGATTGCTCTTGCCAGGCGACAGCGGAGCGATGACGCTTTGGGGACGGCCGAGCTTGACTGGGGTGTCGAAGGCGCTGGGCTGGTTGATCTTCATGCCCTGGAAGGAAGCCGGGAGCTCATTGGCGCCGGGAGGGATGGTCTTCTTGCTCGGACTGCCCTGGGGAGTGCTGATGGGAGTGGTGAAGTTGTTGCGTACGGGAGTCGAAGGGCGGGCGTCGGCCTTGTCCTGCTTCCCGCCGGGGAACAGGTTGGCCACGAAGCTCGCCATGGCGCGGGGTGGGGGACGAAGAGGATCTGCAAAGCGGAGACTATGAGATGAGTTGCTGGAGAGAAGAGGCGATTGATATGGGTTCTGTTGGGATGGAATCGGTTACGACCTCGGTAGGCCGGTGGATGGGAGAAGGGAGACAGAAGCGAGAACCGAATCAGTGGTGCTGCGATTGGCGCCGGGTCGTGATGGTACTGTACGAATAAACATGCAGCAACCTCGGGGAGAGGGGAGGGGGGGAGGGGGGGGGGGGGGCCGGCCAGTTTAGAAACGCGGGGGCCGTGTTTGTGGATGTGTGGGATGGGTGGACGGAGTCGGTGTTTAAATTGTTGAAGTCGAATAAAGTGTATGAGAGAATGTCGTCCCAAGAAACCCGGAATCTAAATTGCAAGAAGTCCAGAAAATCGTCCAAGTTGGCGCTGGCCACAAAGGTTATCCTCTGCCTGAAAGTGCAGTTCGTTGCGTTGATTGGGTTGATTGGGCAGGGAAGAGGGGGCGGGGTCAACTTAACTCCCCTGGGACTGTGAGACGTCAACAAACCCATGCAACGTTGGAGCAGCAACCTGGAGGCCAGCTGAAGGGGTGGGGCTCCCTCGTTTGGTCTGAAACGCGCTCTCAGCCCTGCGCGAAATGAGCTGAAGCCCACACACCGCCCGGCAGAATCGCGGCCACGGAGTACGGGATCCACCCCTGCTTTCCATTTTGGGAGGTTCGAGGACAAGCGATTCGATCCAGACCTGGAAGGAATTGGACCGCCTTGGACTTGCATCAGCAACGTCATTCATTCCCCAGAAACATCACAGACGACGACGACATCCATCATCCAACATGGCAAAAGAACGAAACTACAACCCCGTCCAGGCCCACCACAAGGCCGAGAAGGCTAGGGCCATCAAGAAAGGCATGTCCTCCTCTTCATTCTCCATTCGGCCATTTCCTGAGCTTCTCCAACAAAAACTAACCGTCATTCCCCAACGCGCAGGCAAAGAAGAAAAACAAGCCCGTCGCAACGAAAAGCTTGCCCAGCGCAACCCTGCCCGCATCCAGCAACAAATCGACGACCTCAAAGCCCTCAAGGAAAAGAACGGCGGCAAGCTCGCCCCGCACGAGGAACAAGCCCTCGAGGCTCTCGAGAAGGATCTCAAAGCCGTCAAGAAAGCTCGCGAAGCTCTCGGCGATAGGGCGCCAAAATTCCGCGAAGGTCCTCCCCGCCCCGGCGGTCAACGCGATGGCGGCGTTCTAGGAAAACGCCCCCGTCAGCGCGACGAGGATGACGACATCTCTAGCAGCGACAGCGACGTGCCCGAGGACGTGAAGCGCATCCCCATGCCGCGCGACACGCCGCCGCCGATTCCCAAGGAGATTTTGGACGAGTGGTACGCCAAGCGCAGGGCGAAGAGGAACGCGCAGCGCGCCGCGGCGGAGGGCGGTGACCAGCAACAGCAGCAACAAAACAAAGAGCCACCGAAACCCGTGGTCGAATCCAAGACGGTCTACGAAGCGAAGCCAGTCATTCGCGATCTGCGCAAGGAAGCCACCAGCGCCTTTGTTCCCGCCGTGGTGCGCATGAAACTGGATAAGAGTAAAGGGAAGGGAGGCTTGTTGGAGCCGGAAGAGGCGGATCAGTTGGAGAGGGAGGGGTATCTGAAGACGGGAGCGCCAACGCAGCAACAACAACAACAACCGCCGGCACAGGCACCGACGCAAACCCAGAGTGGACCGCGCGCCGTGACCGTGGAGGAAGGGGATGACGAGGATTGAGCCGGCTCTGGCAAGGTAGGACATATTTTGCAGCAACCGGGCCGAGACATGCTTCGACTTTCCTCGCTGTTCCGCAGATTTTTCTCGGCTCCTTGAACACTTTGATCCCATGGTGGTGTCCAAAATGCCCGTTGCTGAGGTATTGGACTACCTCCCAAGCACCACCCCTTCCCGAGCGAGCACCGCAGCATGGTATAGAGGACCGACCGTTGTCACTCCAACACAGGGTTCATTAGGTAACCGAGGATTAGCAACCACCAGTTTTTGGCCCGCATACAGCCAACTCGAGGATGTCGAGGCCATATCTCTTCCTATCGGACCAGCTACTACGGCGCTACCCGTGGGTTATGTCCGACTCTGAACAAGCCCGTAGAGATCCAGTCACCAGCAGGCATGTTCGAGACACTTGAAGCAATGGAGGCCACTTGGGAAGTGGAGGATACCTTGATACTAGTTGAGGAGTCCGTAGTCCGAATCGGGTATGCAAATGGCCCAACGATTCGAGGGAGAAGGTTGGGTTTCCGACATGGAGGGAAGTGGAGGAGCTCATGAGATTCTATAGGGGAAGCTCATTAGAGTGCCTGACGCCGAGAGGCTTGTCTTTGGATACCTAGACACCACCATCTAGCACAACTAACAGTAATGTTTGCTGGCCTCATGTTGCACTCTTCGCTTACCAGATAAGAGACACAGATGTCCCTCCCCCACTTACCCAACGGCAGGAAAGGTCAAACGTCGGCATCTACGCAGGGCTGCCACCATCATTCCACCTTTTCACTTTCGGGGCCGAGTTATCTGCCCCAAGGTGCCTTAGGAGCAGCACTCAGAAACACCATCACATTTCGTTTGCCTCCAACCACTCACTCGGTTCTTCGCCAACACGTTCACATTCTGTTCAAACTCAACTCCTCTCTCTCACCTAATCTCTCATCCACATCCAAGACCATGATTCATGTCCATTTTCCATGCTGCCGTACCGCAAAGGTTATAGTTACTAGTCACACAGTCAATCAGTTGTGCCCTCTTTCTTCCTAGAACTAACTCCCCAACCCCATATCTCGCTCTCAACCTGTCAATGCTGCCGAGTCCCGTTTTCTCTTTCCCAACAATCAAGTGTCGGGAAAGAAGAAAACTTCAAGGACCGGGGATGAATGGTGATAATAAATGTAAGGAAAAAATAAACACATGCATGAACGAAACCCCGTTCCTGTGTCATTTGTCTCTGTGTGCCTCTGTTGAGTTAAAAAAGGAAAATGGAAGAGGAGTAGAAAGAGGGAAAGACAAAAAAAACAAAAACAGAAAACCAACAGGGAACCCCAACCCCACCCCCAAAGAAAATCAACCAGACAGCCAACCACCCACCCAACCAACCCAAAGCCACCCCAGTCTAACTCAAGTATGTCACCTCTGAAAGAAGTGAGAGGAAAACGTGATAACAATAGAGTAATGCCCCTTTCTTTTTGGTCACTTCTCGCCTCCCCAGCAGCCGGTCGTACAAAACATGTCTCCTCTTCCTTCTTCAACGAATTACCCTCTTCCTCCTCTTCTTCATTCTCCCCTTCCCCCATCCTTCCCTCAGGTTCAGCCAACCATTCCCTCCAAAGATACCCTTCGGCAAAAAGACGTTTCGTATCCAGATCGGGAGGAATCGAAACGGACGGTATGCAAGCTACTTGGTAAGCAGGAAGGGAGGCAGGTACCGAACAGCACAGCTCGATCTGACACGAGGTGGGTGGGGGCGTGTGAGGGTTGTCGTATGGTAGGGCCATTAAGCGGGCGAGGCAGATGGCCGGGGTTGACGGAAACCGCCTCGGGGAACGGGGATGTCTCACGCAACCAAGGTGCAACCGTGTCGTCAAAAGGGCCGGGATCGCCGGGTTCGAACAGCTGCAGCGGAGATTCCCAACAAACACCGCTCCAGCCATCCGTCCCGTCCTCTCTCGCCTCACCTTCCTCGAAGCAAAGACATCCGCTAAATTAACGAACTCCCCATTTCTCCCTCTCCACCAAGCTGCCCAAGCTGCTATTCGCCGACCTTTCCCCCGGTACCGAAACCGAAGCCGCCGAGGAGGAAGAATCGAGATTGATCTTTGCCGACGACGAATCATTGTTACTACCACTGCGCGCGCTGGCGCTCGCACTGCCCGTCAGACTCCGTTGATCTTGACTCAAAATATAAGGGTGTTTAAGGTTTGCACTGACTCCTGCGTGCTGCTCGACCTGCTGCGGTGCCACCATGTTTCCGGTTCCTGGCGGGTACCGCGGCATGGGCTGCTTCATCATGGGCATCCCGCCGTCGGGCGGGGACGGCCGCCCTCCGTTCATTGCTGGTTGTGGTGGGTATCCATTGGTCGGGGATGGCCGTCCATTCGGTCCGCTCCCGTTAGGTCCGCGCATGCCGCCCGGTCCTGGTGGTGGGCCATAAGGGTTTCCGGGAGATTGGCTCACGCGCCGTGGGCCTGGCAGCCCGCCGTTCATGCCGCCTGGCGGCGGACCTTGCGTGTACTGCAATTCGTCGAGGCGGGCAGCGGTCAGGGAGTTGGCCCTCGATCCGGCGTGCATGGCGCCGCGGTCGACGGTACCGTAACGGTTGGACGTGAAGCCGAGGAGCGGGTCATCCATGATGTCTTGGTCGCGGGTAGGGATGGCGTTCATGAGTTGTTGGCTACCACGATTTCGCCCAAAGCTCGGGCGGAACCTGCTGCGCGTCCGTTCCGATTCCTGCTCGGGGTTCTTGCGGAACTGTGCAGGGTTGGTGCTCGGCGTTTTGCGATTCTTCCGGGATGTGATGCTCATCATGTCGAAGTTGTCCGGGTCAATCATGGGCATGCCGGGTGGGGGAACGGAGGGGTCGAAGTAATCATCGTCCTCGTCATCGTCGTCGAAACCGTCTGGGCCTGCTCGAGGGGGTAACGGGCCTCTCCTAGGCCCTCCGCCACTTGCCTGTCTCAACCTCAGCTCTTGCTCCCTCAACGCGAGTTCTCGTTGCCGCAGCTGCAGTTCCTTCTCTCTAAGGGCCAGCTCCTGTGGGCTGTAACCCCCGGCTTCGCTGCCTTCCGGTATATCATCATAGATCATAAGATGACTGAACTCCTCCAAGTCGGTGCCCTCCATGGAGCCTCTCCTTGACGGTAGACGGCTACCATTTGGCCGGGGATACCCATTCGGAGGGCCTCCGTTCATGGGCGGTGGCGGGCGGCGCATGCCGGGACCAGGCGGTCCCATTGGAGGACCCCTTGGGCGCGGCCGCGGAGGCATGCCGTTTCCGTTGGGAATTCCGTTGGGACCGGGCCGCGGAGGACCTTGGGCCGACATGCGAGGTACCGGTGACGGAGTACCGGACGGCGATCCTGGCTGCGGTGGTGCCGCGGGGTCGACCTTGGGACGATTTCGGTTGACGATATTGATGTTGTGGAGGATAGGGTAAAGGGCCTCGATCCGTGGCACGCTGACACCGACTTCCTGGGCTAACCTGATGGGAGATCCAAGGAATGTCTCAACTTCCATTGGCCTCCTCGCCATGAAATCCTGCCACATGATGCTGTCCGTCGTCGATCGTGTCATGTCGTCAATGGTCTTCTGCTTGAATCCCGGCGAGAACTTGCACTCGTAGGCCTCGGCCACCGCGATCAATTCGTCGAGGACATCAGAAACAAGCTTCTGTACGCCAACTTTGTCGAGCAAGGCAGCGTGATTCGGCGTCTCGAAGATGACTGACAAAGGGTGGAAAGCGATTGGGCTACAAGCAAGTCAGTAAACATCCGCCAGTCTGAACAAGTCCTCCCAGAAACGTACCCAATAACCCGTTCGAATTGTTGTTGCCGAATATTCTGCGACACCTTGCAGTCGACCTGGCCGGTTCCGAGGGTCATAGCCAGGGCCTGTGCCATATCCTCCTGTATTGATGGCGGAATATTGGGGTTCTTGTTTGCTGCACCAACCCACAGCTCAGACGAGCCCTTGTGCTCAAACTCGCTAGTGCCGAGCTGGGCGAGGTCTGCACCGCAGACAAGCGAGAGGACAACATTCGTGGGGAACCGTTCTTCGATCGCAGACTCGAGGCCGATAGCATGTGTCGTGTTGACGAGGATGCAAGTATGCTGTGGGGTAACGACTGCGTCAATGACGGAGGCGAGGTCGTAGACATCGGGTAGAGCCTTGACGCAAAGGATCACGTAGTCGAAAGGACCTTTGGAGCAGGCGGCCGCGTCTTCCGGGGTCCGTACAACTGCACGCGGATCGCATCAGCATATGCTTTGACACTGGAGACGGAGGGCAAAGGAACCGGCTTGCGGCATCGCAATTGTTGGATATAGACAGAGAAAGACGTACCATATCGAGGCTTGAACCGCTCATTGCCAAACTCGGTCGACCTAAAACCGGGCACGCAAGCCGAGTCAGTATGCCCGAGAACACAAAAGGGCCAGCGAGGCCAGCGAGGCCACCGCTATTGGGAAGGTTTGCGGAAAGGACCGGAAACCCGTGGGAATCACGTACTTGAAGGAGATGCCGTATTGCGACACATGCTCGAAGCCGGCCTTCCAAACGAGCGTGACGTCGCACGCGTTTGTCGCTTGGAGTCTCCATGCGAGGAACGCGGAGACCGAGTTGCCGCCCACTGTGACGACATTCATCAGCTCACTGTCAGCCATGTCTGGCTCCTGCGCAGTCGGCGCAGATGCAGCGTATTCCTCGGCCATGACGTCGACCAAAAACAACGGAGCAAGATCCCCTCCAGAAGAAAGAAACAAAAAAACGAGTGTGTGGTTGGGTGAAGGATTGGGAGAAGAAGACAAGAAAGAAAAAAAGAGTACAAAAACAGAAAAGTGGTGTAATGGAAATGCCGAAGGATGAGGGTGATTTCACAAAAACAAGGTCGGGAGGCCCGGTCAAAAAGAAAGCCCACCAGCGAGGGGACCTGATGCGCCAACAATGCCCACTTTCCTTTGACGGGAACTCCCAGACACAACCCACCACGCCAGATTCGATGTCGCACTAGGCTGCGGATGGGAAGGGGAGCGACGAAAAAAGGCACAGGGGAGCGGAGGGACGGAAGAACAGGGGTGGGAATGGGAAACGCCAGGGACGGAGGGTGGATGGAGAGGGGCCATACCTGAGATGATCTTGAGTCGGGGTGTCAAGGGTGGCATGGTTGCTGCCAGAGAATCCTTGGAGCCCGATCTGGGCTAACGTTAATCAGTGGGTCGATCACCAAGTTTCGAAACCCGAAGCTGCAAGAGAACTGAAAACTCGCAGCAACAGCGCAGCAGTGCTGCAACGCCAGCAGCAGAAGCAAGCAACGGCGCGGCAGCAGCAGCAACAGCAGCAGCACCTAGGCCAGCAGTCGTGCGGCCTGGCAGCGACTTGCACTGGCCTCTCAGTGGGAGGCGCCGAGCCGAATGGAAGGGGCAAAAGCGCAGAACAAGGCCTTGGTTGTGGCTGTTCCACACCCGGCGCACGCCCCGCTCTCGGCTTGTAACTGGCCCTCTGAGCCGGGTTGTCCAGCAGGCGGCTTGTGGACCAGTCTTGTACTCTGGATGCTGTAGTTATCCTTTTAAGATTTTCTCCTCCCGCCTTCTTGTGTCCTGCTCTGGGGAACTGTCCTGCGTATCCGTTTCCCGTTCCGCGAAGCTGCAGATGCCGGGTATCACGGGCTGACGAGGAATGACTATCCAGACGGTAGGAGATCGAAATTCACAAGCGCAGCAGTATCAGGCTTGCGGTTCTAAATCTCGTTGGAACCAGACCCCCAGTCAAGACTGACCGACACTCACGAGCTGAGGTGTGCACACGATTGGCGAGATTTGGAAAGGGGGCTCGGCGTCTTGTCCCGAAGCCTGGGTGTGATGAACGGGGATCGAAGTGCAGAGGAGCTGATTGACAGGTTATCGCACCAAGCCTCCAATCTCCCGTTGTGTGATTGACCCGGGCTTGGCTGCTGGGTTCAGGTTATCGCCAGCGCACCGCCAGACGAGGGTATTATCTGTGGGCCAAGGCTCTAGGTTCCCAGCAAACACCGCCGGTTGCAGTTTGTCGAAGCACCGGCAGCGAGAGAACCAGCCGAACAGCAACAGCTAAAAACAGTGGCCACAATCGCAGCCACGGCAGCTGTTGTAATCGTTGGCCACAGTGGCGCCGAGAAGCCCGGCTTTGGGGCTAGTGCAGCAGCTACTGTGTACCGACAGTCGGGCCAAATATCAGCGCGGGGGTTGTATCGGGTTCGGCCAGCAGGCCAAGCAATGAGCCTCGACGCGCCAAACAGGAGGAACCCGTGCAGTGGGAGAAACGGTTGTTCGATGACCGGCAGCCGCCGGGCACTAGGATTCCTGATGTTTGGGTCTCCGGGGATAGGACAATTGGCGGTTTGAGGTGGAGTAAGTGCGGTTGGTGCTGGTCGGTGTATAAAAGGCCGATTGGGGGACGGGAGAGCCAGTTTCCCAGGGCAAATCCCTTGTGCGCTCTCTGCCGCGTGCTGCAGGGTTCCACGACGGCCCGGATAATGGGCAGCGTGGTGTGAGAGGGCCCCCGGAATTGGTGTTGGCCGTTTGAGGTGCACGACGTCGCGGAGTGGAGATGGATATGATAGCAGAAAGAAGCGAACAGGAGAAGTGTCGAGGAGGAAGTGAATCAAACAAACGGACGACCTGGTAGCCGGCAAGCCAGCCAGAAGCAGCAGCAGCAGCCAGCAACAAACAACGGAATACTGCGTCGTTCGATGGTTGGAAACGTTGCCAAGCGACGCCGTTGGTGCTGGGATCTGATCGGGGGCGGGCGTAGCTCTGCAGGACAGCTAAACAAGCGACCCTGTTTGGTGAGGTTTACTGTATGTACAACTGAGATGCCAGTTAAAACCAGGTGATGGGTCGATAATGGGTAAAAAGCGACGATTTGATTTCGGACTTGGTGAAAGAGTTAACAGAGAATGCTGTTGGCCGATGCGGTTCGAGGTTCGAGGAGCCGAAACAATGCTTGATGCCTGCTGTGGTTCTGGTTCTGATTGTGGTTGTCGGGTCGGTACCGATCGGTTTGGTTTGCGACGTGATACCTTTCGAGATGACGATGTGATGTCGGCGGGGGATCGGGAGTGGGAGAGCCGCAGTCGAAGAGCGAGGTGGGATGCTCCGGGCAGTGCCTGTTGGCAGGTCACTGTTTGAGACGGTGCATTGTTTGCGACCACTGAATGGATGAATGAATGAATGGAAAGAAGTGAGAAAGGGGACAGGACGCGACGTGGACTTGACAAGAAAAGATGAATGTCTGGTTGTTCACGGTAAGGGGGAGGTTGCGTTGCAATGCTTGGGTCGAGACCTTGTCTTGTCCTCAAACTTGGAAGCTCGTGAACTTCCAGGTTCCAAGGTTCACGCGCTCACAATGCTCAGTCGATGGGCAGTCCACAGGCACTGACTGGACGGACCGAGTGGATGGACGTCAGGAACAATCCACCAAATCTGGCCAGCCTCGAACCCTGAGCAAGAAGGTGCGGCGAAGGGACAAAAGGTCTTCACACGACACATGCAAAGTCCATGGACAGCATCGTGATTCTTCAATTCTTCTTGGACACAGTACACGACACAGGGCGCGCGAGGGATGCTATCTGGAATTTTTGGAGCAAGCAGAAGCTGCTGGAATGTCGCATTCTGTCTCCAAGATGCAACCTCTTGGAAGCTCACCCGCCCTGCCCAGCCATAACGATCCAACCGAAAGCCTTTGGCGACTCGATTCTGGGACGTTAGGCTGTTGAGATTGAGAGTGGGAAGCTCGGGGTTTTCCGTGTGGTGACGTGACCTTGTCCCTCGGTGTGGCTTGGACGTTGAACGATGTCCGGCAACATGCGCATGCGCATGTGGTGTTTGACAGGGGATGGGGTGGAGCCCAACAACAAAAAAAAAGTTGGCCATCCAAGGACATTTCTGGAGATTCGTAGTATCAGGAAACCCGAGAAGAGCAACTAACAAGGTTCTTAACACAGGTCCTAGATCTCAGTTCGAGTATCCCACTCAATAAGCAACTGCCTGGGAAGTTTTGCGTCACTTCATCAACGTCGGATCAACGAAAGCCACCTCCGTCAAGCCCACCTACAGGGTATCCAGGAAGAGAAACTGATCAACACCCATCTTTGACATGGGATTTGCAAAGCACATGTCGTCCTATCTCCAGCGAACAAGCTTCATGACCTGGATGATGGAACTCTCCTGAGGACTTGAGTCTCAAAATGACAATAATCTACAATTGTCGATCCTAAGGTAAACCCGAACGTCTGCAACGCGCTTTGTTAGTATAAGCACACTACCCGTCCCTATCAGGGGAATGCGCCACAATGGTCCATTTGTTCAATCCCCACCAGCCCTCTCATTCCAGCACAGAAAACGTGGAAATTCGCAGACTTGATACTGTGTACCGCGTGCGCACGTGAGAACCGCGACAGAGGAGGAGGTTCGCGACTCAGGCGGGCGGGAATTGTGTAGGAGAACCGAACGGCAGATGGGGGGCCCAGAACCAGCCAGGAACACGACATGCGAACAGCTGGGGCCAAACACCACAACACATTCTCCCTCAGGGATTCCCATGCCCGCTGGCAGATGACGATTTATGCAAGACATACCTGCCAAACCTGCCAGCATATCCTCATCCTCGTGTCCTGTGTCTTGTGTTCTGTGTCCTGTGTACATCCTCGCAGAGTGTTGTCCGGCTGGCTCCCTCCCGATCCATCTTGGACAGATCTTGGGGGTTTGCCGTATCGGCTGTCGGTTGTTGTTGGCTTCGGTCTGCTTCCTTGGCTTCTTGGCTGCGCTAGCCGTTACCGTTAGGCCAGTTAGCGTCCCGGACCAGCCGACAAGCGGGAACCTGTTGACCCCTGTCGAGCTGGATCGACCTGACGCGCGATTCGGATGACGGAGGAGGCTTGGCGACAGACGCGCATCCATCTTCCCCATCCTGCGGGGGGTCATTGTCATATGGCAGATGACGCACACACACAACTTTTCCCCCTTTGCTTCGCTTCACTGTGTATGTGTTTGTCGGCCAAGCCAAACAGCTGCTCGAGTCTGCTGCCTGTTCATTTTTGTTGGTAGAAATGCTTCTGGGCATTGTCATTGTCTATCGGTGGGGACCCAATGGATTGATATTGCAGCGGTCCAAACTTCCGGTTGTCCCGGTCTGTGTTGTGAGACGGACGCGGAATGTCATATCCTTCTCAACGGCCCGGACAAGCGGCGCGGTCTGGACTCCATCATCCCATCTACACCGTATTGACATCAACATCCATCTGTCAGCGAATCCACTATGGCCCAAGCTCCATACACCGTAGATCCATGGATCAATCAGTCCCAATGGTATGTCGTGTTGACAGCACCTCTAATAGTTTGGGTCGAGCCTGGAGTGGTTTCTTTGAAGAGCACCGGTAAACACAACATCCCATCCAAGGAACCGGGAAAATCTATCAATGGCTACTCCGTAGGCACCTAGCCGGCCATCCATTCGGCCCCCTTCCCCGTATTCGCTTGTTGGCGGGATGCAATCCCTCTTCCCCCAAATGCAGTCAGCCCGTACCTGACATACACGACGTCACACCTCACAACAGCCGCGCGGCATAGTGGCGTCGTAAAAACATGGAATTGGATAGGTGCCTGATGGGCCCTGCATGCCTTTCCACGTCAATCTTCCCGGTCTCATCTCAGGGGCAATCGCCTGAGTTGGATTGGTTTGTGGAAGTGGTAGCAGTGGTAGTGGCTGTTCCCTGGGTCCAATCAGTAAGGCACACATAACCTACTGATCTTAATTTGTTCATTGCATGACCAAAGTTGGACTTGTCAATTGCCGGGACACCCCCACAGAGGCCGGGCCAACGAGGCACATATTGGTAAACATGGAAAAGTTTCATCACGAAATTTATGAACTTACCACTTCTTGAAGACCCGAAGTTAAGTTCCCGATCCACGCGTAGCACAGAGCTGTGTCTCGAGGAGAAACATGGCGGGCCGAGAACGGGAAGACGGGGCTTGCGTATCTCTCCGACCTACGATCGCGGACTGCGGCCCGGTGCATGTCTTCTGCACCTGTCCGCGCCCTGAGTCCATGAGGTTGGGCTTTGAAGCATCTGTGTTTCTCTACCAGACACAGCCTGCCTGTTTGTGAGATGATATGCCTAACTCGTAACGTGTGCTCCCTGGGGACGCAGCCAACCTTGATGAAGCTGTGTGCCTATTTCCCGTATACATGAGTGTTGTGAGCAGTAAGGAGCCGTGTATATGCAGAGCGAGTATTGAACTCTCTGTAGATAGCCAACGGTTTCCTCCTCTGGTTGATTGCCCTATTGTCACTTTCGTCCACGGTTATCCAACAGGTTGAGTGGATTGGCACGATAGGGTGAGAGGAATCTTGTTCCACAACGTTATATCTTTATCGCCTATCCTTCCATCCGAGCGGCGGCATTCATCAGGGCAACGATTCCGACCATAAGCCTGCCTGTCCCAACCGGCATCCCGTCATGGGGGATGTAAACGCAACCCTTCCTCCCACTGGACAAGACTCGAGACGGGGTTTTAGGTTGTCATAATCTGATATGAACTATATCTTGCCCTTCTGGTTCGTGCTAACTTTGTTTACTCTGACCGAACTTCGTCTGCCATGGAGAGGGATGTGCGTAGTTTTAGGATCTGACTTGCTGTGTGGTCAAGTTTGAGCCGTCAGCTCATCGACCTATTGAAGTGCGTCACATTTTTGACTACTGGGCGTCTTAACAAGATTCGGCGTATTGCCCTCTGGCTGAACGAGGCAGGTTAGTCAAGGTGGTCCATCCATCCTTCGGAAGACAGTAAGAGAATGTTGGTCTCAGACGTTGTGTCACACTAAGTTGTCGTGCTTCATTCGAACATGGATTGCATATTCACGTCTTCCGAAACGTCACGATGAGGGTAGCTGCCGCATCCCAGGATATGGATTGCTCATCGCCTTGGATGTACAAAAAAGATCGGATGCTTAAGATTGAAACTACTCCACGTGGATCCGGACCGCCCCCCCTCCCACCCCCAAAACTTTTGCTACCTTCAAGTACCTATCTCAAAATCCCTTCTTCTCGCCACCAAGGTTGACTTCCAGCATCTACAGGCACAATATCCCTAGATAGCCTACCCAGAAAATAGGAAGATATGGACGTAGGATAGCCATCTGGAGAGAACACCGGTAGGTAGCAAGGAGATGTTGTGGTGTCACACGATTTGACTTCCCTCTCAAGCGAACTTTCCCGGCATCGTACACTACCGACAAAGGCCTGTAATTATCTACCATAACTGAGCCCTAACAGACAGCCTGCATGGCTAACCCGAGATCTACATTGTGCTGAGAGTCACAGTATCTGATGGTATGGAAGCTAGTGTTGGAGTTGAGGATGTAGACTGAGATTATCTGTAAAAGGGAATCGACTGTCCTCAGTACCTGAAGTGCCTCCTGATGCCAACTGGATCAGAGAGAAGGCCAAGGCACTAGCGGCGTCTACTTTCCCCCACGGGCCCGAGGTATCATTGACTCAGAAACACGGACAGGAGTCTTCGGGTGTCAAGTTCTTGGGGTTGAAGGTTCAGCTGAAGCCCAAGCCGAGACTTCAGGACTGGATGAAATAGATGTAGTAGCAGTGAGATGGACGATATATTCAAATTTTGTCTGCTTTTTACTTCATAATTTTCATCCCCTTCCATCTTTTGTCTAGTGTGCTTCATGATATTTGTTGTTTGTGATGTCGAACGTTGGAAGGGAGACGGTCAGGGGAACCCTGCCAATCAAGACCATCAGTTGGGGCAAGTTTCGCCCCGCTTCATCGCAATGACCTCCAGGCTTTCACCCGACAACAAACTTGAGATAAGACTAGTTACTTGAAGAAGTCGTGAATTCCGCTTTGTCTTAGCATTATCAAATGCTTAGATCGGGAAAAACGTTCCATCAGCATTTGATTTGACAACTTGAAATAGATTAAGTGGGTGTCCAACGATGGCGACACGCGGTTTCAACACCAACGCCTCATCGCGTCAGTCGATAATGCCCTCGTCAGGGAGTGCTGTCAAGGCGCGGCAGTTGGTAAGTACTAATGCAACAATTTGGTTCCATAGTCCCGGCTCTACAAATGTGCCTCAAACTACAAAAAAGCTATCTTTTCCGTTCTCCCACATTCCATGTCTTCCCGACCCAAGAGAGTCCATCCCACTTACATCGCTCCCAGGCTCAGCTCCATTCGCAACTCGCCCAGCTGTCTGCCAACCTGGCGGACACCGAGAATCTGCTGCGCATGACGAGTGTGCAGGCCGAAGCCATGAGGGGACTAGGGAGTTGGCATGCTGGCTTGTCGGTGACCACTTTTACTCTTTCTATCGCTGTGGATGTCTGTTTCGCTGACTTAAGATACAGGTTCATGGCATCCAGCAAGGTGCTTGGAGAGGAATCCATCCAGAACCAGAATCAGCAAGGCAGTGGCCAGAGCTGAGTGTCTGCTTTCCATGGACTGGTGCAGGATGAGAGAATGGGTGATCATGTGGTTGTTGGATGACTGGATGATTGGAGGCTGAGAGGGAGGCTGTCGTGTAAACGTGGCCCAGACTTTCTGAGAGAGATATTTTGTCGTGGCTCGCTGTTGGTCGAGGGCACAGAGGCACTTAGATACCCCAGTCTGCACCCCGCCTTCGGTAGGAGAGGGCCAGGCCAGTCAGATGAGAATCCCATCACCGTCGAAGCTGGCAACAATGCCGTGCCATGGATGATCTCGTTCATACCATCTCAACAACCGCCATCTAAGCATCCAATTCTCATCCCGTCGTTCCCTGCTTCTCAGGCACATGCTTCCCCCCGCTCCCGTCGCCGCGCTCCGTTTTCCGCCTCGGCCGGCGCGCCGACACAGGGTACCGCCGCTCCCGGCCACACGTGTGGCAGCGGCGGACCAGCACGTCGGCCCAAGGCTTGCGCCCGCCTTTGCTTTTGTTCTCAACTTCCGAGGTGCATGACTGGCCCTCAATCAGCACTGAGTCGCAAAACTTGCAGATGGTGTGCTTCACCGCCGGCTGCAGGCGGATCCGCGTCTTGAGGGACACGGCTCGCAGGTCGGTAGTCAGACGCCGACTGAGGGCTTCAAGGCTTTTGGAGACCCGAGCATCGGGGTTGGCAGCACCGGAGGAGGGTTGGTTAGAAGAAGTGCTGCCGTCCTCGGGAGATTCAGACGAAGAACTCATGGTCGAGAGCATTACAGCGGCTTGCTGGAGGAAGGAAAGCCGCGAGTATATTGCCCTGTTCTGCACTGCATTGCTGCCCTTTGCTTTCGCCATGACTCACTTGCTGACCGAATTGCTTTTTGAGTCGTGGCTCGAGTCGAACGTGGTCGGAGATGAAGTTTTGCCCGGGTTCGACGAGTTGGGGCTTCACTTTCCTCACCAACCCATGCACTCGTTCGTTTCCAGGATGGATTGGGCACAGAGGTTTCGCCGGGGAAAGTGGAATACAGTAGAAAAGTACCGCGCATTTATTGTGGCTTTCCCACACATTCAGCGGTTGGATTCCCCTTCTTCTTCTACTACATCAACTTTTTTTACAACCTCCACACTCAGAAAGGATTGACTGGAGCTCTGAATCGAGATCCAGATCCCCAGTCCTTGCCTAACGAAGCCGACAGAGCCTCAGTGGCCCGTGCGCAACGAGCTTTCCGCGACCCACTTCTTCCCCGACCAGCCAAACGCGGCAACGCTAAGCCGCTTTGGGTTAGCGCTGGCTGCCTTCAAGTTTTGGCGGCCTTGCCCGTGCTGTGCCTCTCCTTACTTCTCGCTTTGTTGAAAGCCATTTCGCATCTTCTTCCTCCCTTGCCTCCCAAACTTCCCGTCATCAACCAACAACCGACCGCGTCACCGATCTTTGGAAAGGACATCCATCCTATCCTATTTTCATCTTCCGCTCTTCTTCGCGACATTTAATTTTCTCTTGCACTCGATACCTGGGAATTGATTTCGCCAGGAATCGCACTGACCGACCAACGCGTTGAGTCCGATTCTGTGTCTCGGTAACACGCGTCTTTGACTTTAATACCAACACAACAACAGCCACCATGTCCGGCGAGGAGGATCTCATCGACTACTCGGACGACGAGCTCAACAACGAGACCGCCCCGGCTTCCAATGGCAAGAAGGGCGATGCCGCCGCTTCGGCTCAGAATGTCGACAAGAAGGGTTCCTACGTCGGCATTCACTCGACCGGCTTCCGCGATTTCCTGCTGAAGCCTGAACTCCTTCGCGCTATTGCCGACTGCGGCTTCGAGCATCCCTCGGAGGGTTAGTCAAGACAAGTTTAATCCCCAGCTCATCGTTACATCCCTCCTCTCCTCCCAACGGGCCCGTCCATCTCGCACGCAATCCACGGAAGCCACGCGAAGCAAGAAGAATCTGTCGAGACAGGGGTCGGATTGGGTCACCCGCGCGACGCGCATCGAGGAAGAAGACAAAGGAAGAACACAATGAGTCGCCAGCTACTGCTGGTCGACTGTCGAGGCAGCTGTTTTACCAACGGCAAAGGAAGAACTCCATCTCCGAACGCCACTGAGCTTCGGCGCATGCAAAGCACCCAGCGCGCATGACGGCTTCTTGTCGTTGTCGCGTCGTATTGAGTCGGCATACCGGGAAACGGCGACGAAAGGCTCGCCCATGTGGCTTGTTGCTTCCGAGCACCCACATCAAAACCCATCGCGGGACTCTACTCTGGGACACTGCGCGCGGCTCGCCGCTGCTCATTGCGTCATGTCAGTGGTGGCAATTGTGTGATGGCGTCTGGCTGTGGCCGCTCTGTTACACACTTCGCACCGCTGGCTCAGTTGGTAGTGGAGAGTAATTGAATGAAGGATTGGCGGCGAGGGAAGATCACGATGGAGGAGTGGCTCAACTTTTTTTCCTCTCTCTTTCTCTTTCTTTGCGACGATGGACGGGCCTCTTTTGATGCCCACCTGCACCGCTACACACATCATCCCATTTGCGTACCCGATTTCTAATGCGGTCCCGAATACAGTTCAGCAGACATGCATCCCCCAGGCCATGCTCGGCGGCGATATCATCTGCCAGGCCAAGTCTGGTCTCGGCAAGACGGCCGTCTTCGTCCTCACGACCCTCCAGCAGGTTGAGCCCGTCGCCGGCGAGTGCTCTGTGCTGGTTATGTGCCACACCCGCGAGCTCGCCTTCCAGATCCGCAACGAGTACAACCGATTCAGCAAGTACATGCCCGACATCAAGACGGGCGTCTTCTACGGTGGTACCCCAATCCAGAAGGATGCCGAGATCCTCAAGAATAAGGACACCCACCCGCACATCATCGTCGGCACTCCGGGCCGTCTGAACGCCCTTGTCCGTGACAAGCACCTGCGGCTCGGCAATGTTCGCATGTTCGTTCTGGACGAGTGCGACAAGATGCTCGACCAGATTGGTGAGTTGATTGCATCTTTCGAAAGACTTGACGCCAATCCCGGTCGCTAATACCCCCAAAGACATGCGCCGCGACGTGCAGGAGATTTTCCGCGCTACTCCGCAGCAGAAGCAGGTCATGATGTTCTCGGCCACTCTCTCGGACGAGATCAAGCCCATCTGCCGCAAGTTCATGCAGAACCCGACGGAGCACTATGTCGACGAGGATACCAAGTTGACCCTGCATGGTCTCCAGCAATACTACATTGCTCTGGAGGAGCGGGAGAAGAACCGCAAGCTCGCCGAGCTGCTGGACGATCTGCAGTTCAACCAGGTTATCATCTTCGTCAAGAGCACCTTGCGTGCCACGGAGCTCGACAAGCTGCTTCGCGAGTGCAACTTCCCCTCCATTGCTGTTCACTCCGGTGTCAGCCAGGAGGAGCGGTACGTTCTTTTCCGTCATGTTTGGCAATGACAATACATACTGACATGTCATGGTGTAGTATCCGTCGGTACAAAGAGTTCAAGGAATTCAACAAGCGCATCTGCGTCGCCACGGATGTGTTCGGCCGTGGTATCGACATTGAGCGTATCAACCTGGCTATCAACTACGACATGCCGGCTGATGCTGATTCCTACCTCCACCGTGTCGGTCGTGCCGGCCGTTTCGGTACCAAGGGTCTCGCTATCTCGTTCGTGACCACCGAGCAGGATAAGGAAGTGCTCCAGCAGATCGAGAAGCGCTTCGAGGTCGCTCTTCCGTATGTCATCCCCTTCTTTCATCGAACGACACTCCGTTGATCGGTACTAACCTCGTATTTAGTGAGTTCCCCAAGGAGGGTGTCGACGCTTCGACGTACATGGCTTCGTAAACCAGCGTCAGCAAATGTGTGTCGTCTCCCGCGGCGTAGACCGAGAACACCTGCATCGCTTGGTTTCCTATTGCTTTCCGAGCCGGTCAAGACAATGCTTTCTGTTGCCCAAATCCAGATTCTCCAGCGGGGTTTCATGCCGCTCACAGTGCTGAGCTTTGCTGGAGTTTTAGAGGGTGGAGAGGCATTGAGATGTGTGTGGAGCTCTTTTCTTTTAGTTTGCTTGCGGCAGCGTCGAGGTAGTCAAGTCAACCTAAGGTCGTCATGTAAAACTAGATGAGACTCTTGAGATCGGGAAATGCAAGACTGGTTTTCGAGGATCTTGTTTAAACCCAATTCATTGTCATTGTTGTTCTTCGGATGTTGTGCCCTTATCTGAACCGGCCAATTTTCTGCCGAGCACGTACCTACCTTTGTTTCTTGAGTCTCGGCAATCGAAGCCAATGTGCTGCTGCTTTGTATATGTGATAAACAGGCAAGCTTGGAGAACGGCCTCCGAGTTATCATGGGGTTCTCAGAGCTCTGAGGTCTTGATGTTCTCGATGTGATGTTTGGTGTCTCAGTGATCACAATATGTTGCTTGATTTCCTTGAGTCTTGTTCGCATTCCCGCTGGGGTTAGCCAGTCGAAGTACGACCGGAGGACGTGGCTGGAGTTTATGGCGGTACTGTTCAATCGATGCCTCACTCTCTCAACCTAACATCTTCCAGATTGTCCACCTCATGTTGTGACTGTTGGTTGATGATCATTACGGTGATCTAATGCCCCTTTTGTTCAAATCGAGTGAAAGCATGATTCTAGGAGCCTGACGGCTCCTGACCGATGCTGATGCATCTGGGGTTGATTCGACATTGTGGATGAGATACACGGGAAGTACCTCCCAGGGCATACAAGTTGGATAGCATCGCTGTCGTCGCTGCTGGGTACCTGAGATACTTAACAAGTATCCCACACACCTGGTATCTGGCCTTCCAAGGTTGGGATATGGATCCAGATCACTACAACTTCCGATATCCGGACTTCCTCTTCTTGCGGCGAGATACACATCCACACCTCTCTCACATCCCCTTTCTGGTATCCTGATGCAATTCCTTCGCCTACATCACATCGCCATGCACATGTCTATCACAGGGCGCACATCACACACGTTGCATGTCTGCGCAGTGCGCGCTCGGAGATTGTTGCGAGGTGGTGGTCGGTCCTCCGACGCACGCCGACGGGGGGTTGGGGGATCGAGATCTCCGCTGTTGTATACATATATTCGGGAGAGATGAGTAATCATGGTATTCTCGGACGAGTTGTTATTCCGTCGGGGAAGGATCTGGCCAGGATTGTATCCTACTATGTATGTATAAACCGGCTAAGAGCAAGAAGTTTATTTGGCATCGATGACAGTTGTTCTTGGCTGGCTTGAGGACAGCCTCTGAGGATGAGCTTGGGGGAGTTTACCTTGAGAGGAGCCGGAGGTCGGGGTGAGTTTTGCCTTGCTTGACATCCGGATGACGACCCTGGCCCTCTTCGGGCACTGGATGTGACGTTTGAGCATTGAGGGTTTGAAATATGAATTCACACGTGTTGTCGTCATCGGTCTCGACGGTACAAGAGCAGAATCCGTCTCCACGAAACCTTTGGTCACCGTGGATGAGATGATTGTTCGCTGACCTAAGCCACAAGACGGGATGGAAAGCGGACAATGACGAGCTTCAGATGGGTAAACTCTCGCCATCTACCTCAGCATCCTGGAGGTTGTGTCACCACTTGAAACCGAGCGTAGATAGATCCCGCCCATGTGCCTCTCAACGTGCTTTGCCACGCTGAGTTTACCCAGACGTGTGTGAGCTGGCCAACGAAGTTGGCCCACGGCATGGCGAGTTTGGACAACACACAAGGTTCTCAAGATAGTCATTCGTCATTCTGTGCCTCACTGCTGCGTATATCTGGACACCTGGCTGGGGATGAGCCGTTTCACTCAAAACCTTGGAAATGCCGACGGGGCTCGTCGTCGTAATCGTCATCCATCAATCCCCAACCCTGATCCCAGTCTCGGGTTCAGTATCCGGTCCGTATTAAACCGTCTGGGGAAGACCGCCTAAGAGGTAGGTTGGTCACATGCAAGGCAATCGATCCGCCTTTGTGGTTTTGTCTGTCTGTCAGACAAGACGGGACCAAGCTTACCTGGGTAGTACGAAGCCCCTCAGTTGACATATCCAAACATATCACAAACTCCACTACACAACGAGTTGTGCTGAATCTCCGTGTTAGGTTGCTACTCATCAAGGAGAGACGTGAG
The DNA here is from genome assembly GCF_041956435.1 of Mycothermus thermophilus. Classification (NCBI taxonomy): domain Eukaryota; kingdom Fungi; phylum Ascomycota; class Sordariomycetes; order Sordariales; family Chaetomiaceae; genus Mycothermus; species Mycothermus thermophilus. Next base: position 1,127,367 of record NW_027191428.1, read on the forward strand.
AACTATTCGCGCCAGGGCCCTGGGCGTGAACGCCGAGAAATGCGCAAGCAAGCAGGCTGTGCGCTCTGGTGCGGAAGGGGTGCTGATTCAGCGAGGCACAGCAGGCGAAGTTGGCACATGGTCCCGTGGGATTTGGGGAGCATAATGTTGGTGGTTGGTGTTGGTGCGAACTACATAGTCGAGGCCAGGTGGTATGGGAGTAGTAGTGGGTAGTGTTGGCGAGGCGCACTAAAGATGATGGCGTATTTGGTGGTGAGTTTCCCTTGTGGATGGACGGTGAGCGAGGATGGAGGAAGTGGTAGATGACCAACAAGTAGGTACATGTCCAGGCAATTGGGGGCTGAGCTGATGTAAGGTTGGAACCTCCCACATTGGAATGGGAATCTGCTGCCTGCGCCTGGGCCGCGTCGTTGTTGGTGCTTCGATTGCTGTTCTCGAAGTTTGATGAAACACTACCCAACGTCACCCTCGTTCGTTGCCCCCGAAATGTCTAAACACCGTATGTTTCGCATGGTGTTTGTGAGATTCCCGAGACGCCATATCGCTCGGATGGGGCGCGATGACTCTCCATGTGTCAGACGGTCAGAAGCCATGTTCTCGGCTAGACTTGTGATATTATTTTTTTGTCATTGGACAGGGCATCTGCTACCTAGGAAGAACGATCGTATACCCATCGACTAACATTCTCGGTCCGAAGGACGAGGGAAGAGGCTCGGATTCCGAGACGAAACGTATGTCCTACGGAAGCAACTCCGACACACCCTCAGCAATATGTTCACAGGTCATTCACACAGCGTTGTCACTGTCACATCATAACAGACTTTGCACCAAATCCGTGAGGATGGAATGAGAGCGTGAGTCGGCCTAGATGACGATGACATCCCCAGCGCTCACACCCCCCCAACTCATTCACACCTCAGCCTCACCGAACTACTCCGCCGGCAAAGACATACTCTCACCGAAGGCTGAGCTGAGCGAATGAAAGCCAGTCGCAAGCCCAAGACTGGTGGTGAGCCTGTTGGCCCGGCAGCCATTACTGCATTCGCATTCCACGCGTCATACTGAGTGCCGGCGGGTATGTAGAACGTGATCAGCCTGATCACAAGCAATATGCTCCAGCGTAGGTACTTTACGTATGTATGTTCCGGTTTGTTTGGTCCGCCAGCCCCACGGCTCATGACATCAGAACGTCGAGGGTAGTAGCTAAGAAAAGAATACTGAATACTGAATCCCTGGTGAGTGATTGCGCGGAAACCGGCCTTCACCGAGAAATGGCAGCTGTGGATGGATGAGAATTCTTCCCAGTTTTTTCCTGTTGCCTCGTTGGGGGGCGGCGACGTGGTCACGGTGTTGTTGGCCGGTTGCGGTTTCATTCATGAGAGGTCCGATATCGCGGGCCAATTGCGCATTGCGCCTCCGGAGCCATGGGTTTGGATTCCTCGGCCTCATCCGGCTGGGCAGACTCCGCCTGAGTCATCGTGGGCTTGACACGTCTACAGGATATGCCCCGGCTATGTGCGGAGTGCAGATTTTTCTTCTTTTCTCACTGGATGTAGGTAGCCCTGTCACACAGCACGCCCGTTATGAATGTGTACTGTGTAGAGTATGTGGATTTATGCCAGTGTTCCCTCTGCTCCAAGTTTGCCCAGAAGGCAAGGCTCGGGAGGCGGCCCGGAGTCGATCGGCAAGGCTGTTGAGCTGTGACATCGGTGGGATGTTGTACCCTATGTGAGAGGTGATGCGAGAAGAGAGTGAGTGAATATCTGGCATGTGGGATGTTTCTCTTCGGTCCCTTCTTCTCCGCCAAGTCCTGTCCCATATCTCGTTTGCCTTGCGGGATGGCGACGACGAACACGCCAAACCTTTGTCCAGTCGTGCGCAAGTTGCGTGCTCGTTCAAGGTTGGGTTGCGCTGCATTGGCGCAAGGCGTCACCGACCTTCCAATGGTCGTTTGCCAGTCGATGCACAGTTGGCGGCGGACCGGAGAGCAAAGCGGGGTTCTACTTCCATACCTTACGTCTCGGGAGGTGGGACATGACGGGATGGTCTTGATTGGAGGGCATTGAAGGGAATGACCCGAACGGACACCATTTAGTTTCCTTGACCTTTGATGCCGATTGCCGATGACTAAAGCAAGTCAGCCGCTTCAATGCTTTCCTTGCGGCGATCTGCTTTGTTCACCGTGGTGTCGAAGGCCAACTCAGAGGCGAGATGTTGACTAAAATGAACCGCCATGGCCTGGTCTTGACAAATGTTTGCGACAAGAATAGTGGGTAATCAGATCCGAAGATAGTTGTGATCCCATCTTGCATCGGCAGTGGGTGGCAGTTGGTCGGTAGCAGCAGCAACGGCGAGACAAGGCCAACGAGACCCCAAGCCTGGCTGTGTCCAACAAAACGCGGCCGTGAATGCGAAGCGCAGCACAGCCAGTGTAGTAGTCGCAGCATCCTTTTGCGGGGTTTGCTTCCCTCCCTTTGTCGCACAGCATCAGAAACCCGGACTCCACCCCGCGATCGACGTTCGAGGTGTATCAAGATGGGAGGCGGAAACTCTGCTGCGCCTGGCAGAGCAAAGCAAAGCAACCGGCGACATTTGCGCAAGCACAGCAGAAGCAGCAGGATGCCTATGTTCCGGGAAAGCCGGGCATGCATGGCGCAATCAATACCTGATTACCACTTCTGCGTTTTGGGCGACGGTGTGGATTTCTGCAGCTCCGCCCGTCTGCCGAAACGGCAGGTTTGCTGACTCGACGTCCTGTGGCTGAGAGGTAGCGGTTTTGAATTTGATCCAAGGGGACGGGATGGGCAGGAAGCTTTCAGCTGGACCGACTCGAAGACAGCTTGCTCCCCGCCCAGATCTCGCAAGTGTTTTCATCCCCAGATGAATCACTTACACGATGTTAGGCAAATCATCATTCGTGATGCGATGGAATTAGAAACTGGAGCTAGAAACAGGCCACTGGAAGTCGCCGGCATAATGGGCTCGGAGAGCCCGGCGGCGTTTGCGTGACTCCTTTTTGGGGTTGTCTTTCGTGGCAGCTTGAAAAGTTTTCCGGGCAACATGACAGATCGCCTTCACTGCCCAGTGGTGGCGCCAATTTTCAGGCGGCCCCAATCCGGCCGTGTGGCGTGGCGACTCCGGCTGGCTCGTGTCGACGATTCCGAGACCTCAAAGTCTCAGTCACGCTGGCCTGCGATCTTCTGATCTGTGACTCAAGCGTACGAAGAAGGGGGAAAAAGAATCCACTCTCCGACTGACCAGGAAGTCGTGATAATCTTTTCCCAAGGGTTGCTGTCCTTGAGAGAGGCGTCTCACGAGGACGACGCCAGTGGAGTTGCCATGCCACACTTGGTGGAGAACAGGAGCCTCCGGAAGGCTTGGGAGCCGGCTGGGCTGCCGTCATGGAAAACGTCGAGCTGGATGCCCCTTTGAAACATTCTGCAAAACGGAGATTTCCCAAATGACAGTCTCAATGAGGCATCGATGATGAGCACACCTTGCGCCTTTCTCATCTGAGGCTAGACCCGTTCCGGCGACGGCCAACAGGCTAGACAGGGGTGGGTCGGGGCTTTGTGTCGACATGGATGGTGAGTGTGCTTGTGTGAGCAAGAAGGGGACCGGATGGGAAAATGCAGTGAACGAACTGGCCACACACACGCTTCCCTGGCTTTGGGACCCGCGACGACAACGACAACGAGTGACGCAGCCTGCACCTCCCGTGTTCCCCTCCCCTCTTCCCCGCCGCCGTGCAGCATCACGGCCAATGAGGGACGCGCTGCGAACATTCGCCAGTGCTCCCTCGCAGGCTCGCCAGCCAACCGGGGCTCTCGTTCTGCTGCAGGCGATGCAATGTTTCGTTCTCGAACAAAAGTGGTGTTGAGCCGGCAGGAGAGGGGAGTTGGAAGATGATGACGGCTGGCCTTGGTGGAGAGATGAGGGGATCAGAGTTGGAGAGGGTCCTAAGTCTGAACCTCTACTCCGTAAGTCCCTTACTGTGCCAGCTGGAAGCCGGTCTTGGAACGACGGGGAGAAGCGCCTCGTGTTGAGATGGCTTTCCCAGCTCCGAGGTAGCTGGATACTCTGTACTCGCCGACGAATCGAACTTCCAATTTGCGAGGAGACAGCCTTGGGCACTTAGGTGTGCATCGAGGCGGTGGGGTATTGGCCTGACGCTGGGATTTCCGCCAAGTCGCACGCTGACTGTCATGCTGTGGCCGTGGATGGACGGGCTGGCGGCCAAGGAATATCTGCAGGAAATTGATGGTCTCTGCATGGATGGCTTGGAGTTCAAGAGGTGGGATGGGAGGAAGAGAAAGCCCGAACATAGGGGACACTCTTCTACCAACAGTATGCATCTTTCTTGGAGACATTCCCCCGGTTACTTTACTCCGTACATACAGTGAGGCAAAGTACGCGCCAGACAGAAGGTATCTGGCTGTGTGCTGCCGAAGATGGTGCGTGCTTGAAGGCTGGGCTCAGGCTGGCACAAATGGATGCAGCTGGAAACCAAGGACAGCAGGTTTGAGAAACGGGCTGGGAGTCTTGGTTGCAGCGGCGCACACCTCCTGCCGGGTTTGGCGCAAGCTGTACGAGTCACCCCCCAGGCTCGTCCACTCACATCCCATCCCGTCTGCTCCCGTGCAGCGCAATCCTGACTCCTCCAGCCGGACCCCATCTCCTGCGTCGCCCATTCATAACCCTCTGGGTGCCGTGCCGAGACGCTTTCATTCTCCCTTTTCCTCCCCATGGACCGAGCAGACATGATGCTCAACTCCAAGATCTAGGAAGAAGCGGCTATCTCGTAGTCTGCTTGTGAGATCTGTGTATCTTCTACTTGCATCTCTCCTCTCAATACCTTGTTCTTGATTTGGTTTGGTCTCTGTGCTTTTTGGCTCTGTTTTCTCCTACGTCTTTCCGTCCATTCTTCGAGATATTTTTTCGCCCTCCTATTCTCATGATTTATAGTTCCGGTTTGCTTGCCTAGACCGTTTTCCCTTCCTCGCGACGCATTCACTTGCCGGCTGCGAAGACAAAGGAAAACAGGCAGCACTCAGCAAACGCCACTCCTTCCCATCTTCGATTCCCGTCCGTCCTCTCGACCGTCCAACATATCTCGTGCAGTGCCAACATTAGCCATCGAAAACCGGTCAAACACCACGATTCGTCTCGCAAACGACCCACCTCCTATTCCGAGAACCGAAAGCTTCGAAAAAGCCCGTTTGACATCGAGGACGAGCAAACCCAAAAAGACAAAAATCCTAGTATAATACGAATAAAACAAACACACAGACGGCTCCCTTATCACAACTAGTCATTCCTCGCCATCGTCACTCATTTTACAGCCTGCTGCTACCTGCGCTAGCCTAGGCCGTCCGACTCACACGACTGGTGCACCGCCGACCCAAGGCCAGGTTGCCACAGCCTCCGTTCCCTGCTCCCTCCAAAAACGGGCCCGTTTTCAGGCTGCCGCCCCAAAGCGGTCACACCCCCCTGGACCCTCCCGCCCTTGTCAGTTGGAGCCACCTGGTCTTCCATCCCCCGGCAACTGTCGGCCCACCTGCAGACCCTCGCCACCCGCAAAACGGGAAGAGTCATCGAAAGACAAGGGTTCGCCCGAACCCGGCCTCGCCTTATCTGACTGTCGCCCCGGACACAAGCCACGCGCGCGTCCTCCAAGGAGTCATCCGCATCACCGCACGACGCCCCTCCAACCTCGTCGCCGTCGTCGCCTCAGGCTCCTATATCCCATACACTCCCTTAAATCGGCGCGACCCCGATGATCTTGCAGCCACACCGTCACTAACATCCCGTTCCGCCCCCGTCCGTCCCAGCCTTGTGACCGATCTCGTGGCTCTCACGTGCCTTGGTGTACCTGCATCCGACTTGCATCAACTCAACGTCATATCCCCATCTCATTCCTAACCGCCATCGCCGTCAACTCGCCTTCAAGCCTTGACTCACTGCTAGGCCTCCAACTCTCCTCGCCTCCTTCGACGATATCCTCGGTTTGTGCGTGTCTTATGGTCGGTCACTAATCGCCGCCATATAATCGCACATTCCCCTCCCCCCTTCTTTCCGCTTCTCAGCAGCGAAAGATACCCACGCACACGATGCCTCTTGAGAGCATTGCCTATACTCCAGTTGTCGTCCGCGCTTCGTCTACCGGTCCGATCGTCTGTGCTAAGTCGGTTTCTTACAACTCGTTGTAGAGGCCGTCTCTAACCCTCCTCCTCTCGACTGGGACAGTTCTGCAGCGGTCTTATGTGGCTTGTTGCAGGACTAGCTTTTCGATAGGTTTGTGCACTTTTGGAGCACCACAACGATCACCCGGTAGACATTGCGTGCGACGGCAACTGGAGGTTCCTTGACGCCTTCGCCATAGCTCCCAACCGAAGATGATGCCTTACGACCCCACATCGATTCACCTCTCTCGCAATGCACCCTACAACCTCACTTTAGCCACGTCGGCATCCTCCTCCTCATCCTCTTTTTGGTCCGACGTTTCCTCTCAACGATCGGACGATTCCGTTTCCACGACCCACACTTCCTATTCCGACTACTTCTCCCAGCCCCCAACTTCGTCGCAGACCTCTGTCAGCTCTTTTGGCAGTTCGTGCGAGGCGGCTTGCTGGAACACTGCCAGCCAACCCACCGCTGTCCCACGTGTCGAGATCCCGTGCGAACCCCGCAATCCCCGTCGCACCTCTCACTCCTCGACTCGCACCGGCCGTCCGCCGTCGCTCGTGAGGCAGTCTGACCGCAAGCAAAGCTTCGTCGAGAACCTCGTTGGTATGTAGCTATTTCGACGCATGCACCGCATCCTGGACACCTGCTTAATGATTTCACCTCTAGACACGTCGACACACATCGTCGAGGCTATCTGGCCCACGTCATCGGTTCCTCCCCGGAATGATACAGGAAGTAGCACGGTCTTGCCGCTGCGTACCTTCATCCAGGAGACTCTCCGTCGCTCTCGGACTTCCTATTCGACACTCCAGGTCGCTCTGTACTACCTTATTCTCATTAAGCCCCATGTCCCCGCTTACGACTTTACTACCGAGCAGCCCGATGCCTGCCGCTCTCGCCAGGCCATCCAGTGCGGACGTCGGATGTTCCTGGCCGCCCTGATTCTGGCATCCAAGTACCTCCAGGATCGCAATTACTCGGCCCGCGCATGGAGCAAGATCTCGGGTCTGGATACCCTCGAGATTAACCAGAACGAGATGACCTTCCTTCTGGCTGTCAACTGGAAGCTTCACGTTACCGAGGAGATCTACAAGAGGTGGGCCGACTGTGTGTCCAAGTTTACCCCCTCGCAGCCTCCATCGCCAGGTGCCCCGGGCCAACAGCTGTATGAGAGACAGTGTTGCGACTTCCGTCGCCTCATCCTGAATCTCACTCCCGAGCTCGACAACCTTGACGATCTGGCTCCGTGGAGCCCTGTGCGCGAGCAGCCTCCGCGGTCTCTGTACACGCCTCCCGGCGACCGGTCCGCTCCTTCGACTCCTGACAGCGAGGTTCCCCCAGCGCTTGCCAAGCCCTGCAGCATCCCTGCTATCATGGAGCCGTCCCCGTCCCTGTCGTACGGGCCGGGCCGCCTCGCGCCCACGTTCGGCTTGCTGCCGACCCCGCGCTTGACGCCCCAGCTGAACGGATTCAGCACTCCTGCAGCGAGTTCTGCGTCTTCTCTGCTTGGTCGCAGCTCATCCATGGGCTTCGCCATGGCTCAGGCCTCGGCGTCTCTGGCAGCTCACTCAATGGATCGTTTCTGGCTGCCGTCCGAAACATCCTCTCCCATGAGCTACGTTACCCGCCGCTCGTCGCTTGCGAACTCGGTCTCTGCTGCGTCTTCACCCGAGTCGATGATCTCGGACTCGTCCCGGGTCTCGCGCTCTTCTTCGATCTCGTCGGCTTCCTCGCTTCCTGCGCCGTCCTCCAAATCGGACCAGGCGCGGTTTCGCTTTGCGAAGCTCGGCGGGGAGAGGCTGAGCGTGCGTCCCACCATCGCTTCAGTGCCCGAAGACCACGCCGAGGACTTCTTCACAGCCTCGCCCGAGTCGTATCTTAGTCAGGTTGGAAAGGAGCTTCCGATGCCTCTCCCAGATCCTTACCCAGTTCGTCAGACCCGGAGTGTGGACGATGTCGCAGCGCGCGTCCTCCAGGACATGCATCGCTCCGACGACGAGCGGTCAACCACATCGTCATCAACCCGCGCCGGGTCCAAGAGGAGCCGGACAAACTCCCTCCATGACGATGTCCGCGACATGCTCGCCGGCCGTTTCGAGGACGGTGTCTGGCCTGAGACGCTCGTCCGTGACTCCCGTGCCGCCAGCCAGCAGCGCCAGCAGGTTCCGGTCTTGAGAAGCAGCCATAAACGGGTTTGCTGCTCGACCGAGGCCACCCTTGGCGCCCCCCGCGTTTCGTCACTTCAACGCCCCATGGGAGGATATTCCGGACAGGGTATGTGGAGCAGTGGGCTCTTGAATTAATGGTTTCTTTGAACCACAATACCCCAAACATATCATATTGATCCCTCAACCCTTGTCTAATACTACTCCTGCGCCCACTGCGCAACTGCACATATCAAGGATTCTTTTTTTTACTTTACTACAGCAACATACCTGCTGAATTACCCTACCTCACCTGTGCTATTACTGTTCCTTTTGTACGAGTTATTCTTTGTTCGCATCATTGTTAGGTACTGGTGTGGATGGATGGCGGTCCGTCGGCTGGCGGTGTTAGGTGGGAGGTTTTGTGTCGCACTGTGAATTGATTTGCAAATACCAAGGCCATTTTTGGGGTTTCACACATACGCATGGAACTGGCGGGAGGCAAAGGCAACGGCTCAAATGGCAATGGCAAAGGTTTCAAAGGCGCATTAGAAGCGGCCGAGGGTGGCGATCGGCCGTGGAATCCTGGAGCTTAAGGAGCAACAAAAACACGGCAAACAGCAACAAACTTTATGTGATTGCGGTGCCACAATGTCGGGACGAACGACCACGCCTATGATTCTAGCCGATTTTTTTTTGGATTGTGGATGGGCTGCCCAGGTAAAAGTATGGCATGGAATGGCATGGGAAAGGCGCTGATGGTTGGCGGGATGTGTCTAGTGCGTTGTGCCAGCGGTGTTGTGTACGATGAAGAGAAGTCGAGTTGATTGCTGAATGGAGTGGGATGGATAAGTTTTCTATTGTCTTTCTCTTTATTTTTCGTTTAATGGTATTTGAGCCAAGGACAAGGACAACATGGATCTTACGACTGGGATGTCGAGGTGAAATGGGAGCCTGAGGATGATGGGTGGACGGAGTGACGGGAGGAAGGAGACAAAGAGGGGACGGAGTTGTTTGTCGACCTGCCCTCCTCGTTTCTCGAGAACCGAGACTTCCGTCCACGATTCGAGCGCCGGATTTTATGATTCTCGATTGTACGGAGTACGGAGTATCTCCGAGGAGGAGAAGAGCTTGCTGCGCATATCCGTCCATCCGCAGAGGCAGAGAGGATATCGAGAGAGGCGAGATGCCGCCGCCGCCACCCAACGGGACGGACGGACAAACGAACGGATGATTTACTTGGCCGGTCGCGGCGGGTTCGACTTCGGTCAGCCTCGGGCAGATTGCCATTTCCATCCTTACCTCTCAAGACCCTCAACAAGTTTCAAACTCAAAATTGTCTTAGATACCTATTCCTGATGCCTATCCGTACCACTTTTCATTCGATGGGTACCCCCTCTCTCTGGTTTCGTTGGGGGCTTGGCTCACTCATGAGATGTCTTTAGGGCATTACTCAGTCGTCAGTTCTTTTTTCATGAGTTCAGCAAGTCGTGATCAAGGAGGCTCAAGCCATTATTTCCAAAGCAAAGCAAATATCCCCCCTGCCTCGTCCTTGATTATCCAGGGCAAAAGAACACCTTACTCCTCTGCGGACTGCTTACTACACGTCTTAAGGGCTGATGGTCCAAGCCTTCTTTTGTCACTTTGTTCCTCCTACTGTTTTCGTTCGTCATTGGATTATTCCCAATGTCTGCTTTTGATTCGAGCAATCTTCCGTCTCGTTCTCGCCACGCAAGACAACATACATTTATGCCAGAGGCCGGTTCAAAGAGCATTTTGCTTACTTGCCTCTAGGTACGTTAGGTACTTGAAGAACGCAAGGTAAGGTGGAGCTTGGTTTGGCCACTTTTGTTTTGCTTACTATCACGGCCAGGGTTGGTTACCTTGCGTCGGCGACGCGATGGTCCGACTTCTCTTGGAGGCAACCAACTAAGACACCCTATTGTCCCTCTGAATCTGTTTTGATGCTGGGGTAAGTTGATCACTTGGTGATGGACTTGAGGAGATCGAGCCCGTTTGCCCAAAGGTTGGTCTGTAGAAATGAGGCAGACAGAAGCTGCTTGAGGTACGCAAGCCAGGCCACATCCAGGTAGGTTGTCACCGTCAACAGAGTAAGTTCACAACCGGACAATGAGCGGGCGGAGCGTTGTTAGCGGCGTGTGTGTGTGAACAAGTCGTTCACACACAGACCGTGAACTTCAATATCCCTGGTCGTCAGGTAGGGCTGATGACCAGGGGAAGGGATAATCTTCGCCTTGCTTGTTGTCCTCATATCAATAATCGACAATAATAGCCTGCCAGCATGTCTACCTCGGCGGGGATTAAGACGGTGGCTGGGAACAGGCAGACAAGCGTGAATATTCACTGATGTTCAAGTTCACACCTTGGAATCTTTCTTCGTGGTGATGTTTGATGTTGGGGGCCACAAACCAGAGTTGCACCCAGCACAATCCAGCGCGCATCTTGCATGGCCTTCTGGAGTACAACCCTCCATAATGCAAGATCCCATCCATCCATCCATCCATCACAATACAATTTCAGCTCCCGAATCACGGCCAGGACATCCATGTTTCAAACCCTCAATTTGGGCACAGTTGCCTGGTTGGGTTGGGCTGGGCCTTTGGTCGCCGATATTGTTCCGGTAGGTCGGGGTAGGTTTCAGCTTCGAGATGGAGGTTGGCGAGGACCTTTTGGAGGGAACCGAGTGAGTCATCATCCGCTTCCGGGGAGGGGTGTGTGGTGCAGGTGCAGTGGCTGCTGCGGAGGCGGCGACACCAAGCAGGCAACGGCGGCGCCTGGTGATGGGATGGTCTTGGCGGGTTGACGTCATGCGTTGTGAATGGACGCGGCGGTGATCGTGAAGGTGAACTAAAGTCACGACGGGTGTGAATAACAATCGATTTCAAGCACTCCGTTTGCGAAGTGCACCCTTTCCATGATACTCCGTTTTGGAGGCAGCAACGGTCATGTCGTGTGTTCGGCTTGCTGGTGTTGGCGTACAGAATGAATGTGTGTGTTGAACGTGGCTGGCGTGCTATCCGAGCCAATGTCCTCAACCAGCTCTTGTCTGACCACATGAATCTCACGACTGAGGGGATGAATACGTAGCCTTTATGCCATCGGAAGACGTAAGCCGGTCATTCAATAGAATATCTAAGTATTAGCAGGATATGGCCCTTCCTAGACCTCTTTGTGTTGTTCCGGTCCTCCATGAGAATATGGAACAGGGCTACGTCTGGTGGTGTGGCCAGACTTAGCGTTTGCTTCGGGCTGCCTAAACAACTGGACCTCTTGTTCCTACACCTCCGCTCACTTGGTCCCCTACTGTGAATCAGATTTCTTTGCGGTGCGTGAGGGAAACGGAGCGACTAAGCTGATGAGCGCCACCAAGTTCCCAGCAGCCGAGCCATACCACATACCATCCTGAGCCATGATGGTTCATCTTGGATTCATCCCGGGCATCTCTCCTTCCAGAAACAGACGGACTAACACAAAGCACCACATGGGCACCAACCTGCCGGATGTCCTCCCCGTGTGGGCCTCTCTGCCGATGCATCCGGACCTCCTCATGCCCATCCATCCAAAACCTTCCCGACATCAAGAGATGCAGACCCATGTGGAGCCCCGACTTCTGCCTCCAGATGCTCAGCTTAGTCGACCTAGCTGCAAAATACTCGTAGGCACTCTATCCCCCGCCTCCCCATCCGCCCTCGGAACTCCGAAGGAGGTCCGGCGAGAGGAAAACAAAAGGTCTCCTTCGGCGTAGCGGCGAACCATATCCGGCTCACCGCACCCGCTCTTCCGACCTCCTTGCTCCCGATACGGGGGAGAGCCCGAAGTTATTCATCCGGCCACCTCTCGGTCGATGACTCTTCGGCGGCAAAAATATTTACGTACGTACCTGCCTGTGAAAGTGAACCGGAATGAGGAAGCCAACCAGGAGGTGTGAGACAAACAGAAGGGGTGGGGGGAGGGGAGTATCTTCTTGTCTGCATATCGTAACCGGCGGCTACGAAATGAACTTCTCTCGAACCATCGTTGGTATCCTCGACTTCTGCCGGTGTGGTTTGAGAGGAACGGAGGATGACGTTGTGTCTGTGGCTGTGGTGATCCCGTAGAACTCACGGGCTCACAGAGTCTACTCCGGTTCTGTGACCGTTTCTCGAGAGCCGGGCGCCATTTCGTACATCATACGCCGCCGAGACTGGTGATGACGAGTCTCGACAAGTTGTGGTTACGTTATCATAACCCCTGGTGGCGGAGTTGACTAGTAGGAGGCAGGACTGGGAGTGTGGATGAAGTCTTGCGAGGATATTGAACACCCCAAGAAGAATTTGGGTTCCTTCGTTCAGATATGCCTGTGGGCACCTACGATGAGAGCAGCCAACTGGCTTCCGGGTCTTTGTTTTCCCTCATACAAACCTCGTCGACGAGTTCGGGGCAGGGTCCGACTGTCAAAACGTAAACTAATGAAGATCGGGTCGAGGAAAGATGGGTTGGTTTCGCTCTCCCTTGCTCACCTACCCTCGATCACAGGTCCACTAGAAGGGACTGGCATTTGAGAGAAGTGCTCGAGGAACTGGAGAAGGACACCTTACTACCCTTCTCCTTTGGAATGAATCTGTTGTCACACAATAGTCGGCGTGACCTAGCTTGGCTCTCTACCTACATAGGATGAGCCAAACGACACAGAAAGAGCCGCCCGAGGTTCGAGCTATTGGACTCAACTTTGCCCGTCCTCACTTCACTCAACCCAGATCGACTTTTAGGCAGGAAACTAACGCAAAAAGGGTCAGTATGGAAGAATAGATTGATTATGATCGAGCAGAGATCATAGGCACCATCAGCCCTTTGTATGTATGTACAAGATATGCCATATACGATGCAATGATGAACCACAAAAGTAGAGTGTTGGCCTCTAAACCCCCCGCCCAGGCCTCGCTGACGCCGTAAACGCCCACCGTCTATCCCTTCATACTTACATATACATGCAAAAGCGGGTATGCAAATCCACTACCGCCCCTTAATCCTTCTTCTAACATATCATCCCATCATTTTCTCCCACCCCTCATCCCCAGCTCAGCATTAATACTACCCCAAACACTCCCCCGTCTCCCCCCTACCTAAACGGCCACCTTCTCCTCCTACTCTGCTGCTGTGCGATCTTCATCATATTAATCCTCCTCAACCTCTCACGATTACTCGGGTCGAGCAGCACGTCCGTCCCGTCCTCGCGGAACCAATGGCTGTGGCTGCGCAGCCCGACGTCGTTCATCTTGACGCGCTGCAGCTTGCGCAGCTTGATCAGGCCGTACCAGCAGACCAGCAGCGAAAATATTGTCGACACGCCCGTGACGGCCCCGAAACCCCAGTTGGTTTCCTCTATGAAGTTCTCCAGGTTCATGCCGTACAGGCCGGCCAGGAAGGTGCCCATGGCCAGGCCCAAGGTGCCGATGCTGAATTTGAGGTCGAGGAGCATGAGGGAGTTGCGGTTGGCGTCGAGGATGGCGCGGATGCTGGTTGGGGGTGTTAGCACGGACCACCAGTCAGCAATATGGCTGGGGAAAAGGCGGGTAGCTTACATCTCCTCCGTGTTGCGAATACTCGATAGGAGATTACTCGCCTCCTGAACAACTTCGTCGCAAACCTTATGATACGACTCCAGCAAGAGCTCGACTTCGGTATGATCGTCCTCTCCGCGAATCAGATCGTGCGTCTTCTCGGTGAGGTACATGGCGACGAGATCGTCGTCAGCCTCCAGCAACTCCTCGAGGGCGTCGCGGACGAGGCGCGCCTTCTGCTCGAACGTGCTGACCCGCTTCGACAGGATCAAGAGAATGCGCAGCTTCTCCCGGTCGATATCGTCTTCAAGCTCGCTCAGGATGCGGATGACAGGCTCCCGGACAGACTCGAAGTCGGCCTCAAGCTCGGCAGTCACAGACATTAGCACGGCTTCCAAGGCGCGGAATTCGTAGGGCAGGCTATTTGCGCCCGCGGTCTGTTTCTGCTGTAGCTTGCCCTGCAGGTCGTACATGAAGGCCGATTGGGGGTACGAGGAGGTGGAGCCGTAGACGTCAAACAGGAGCACACGGTCATGCTTGATGAGGACTTTCAGGTGGAGCAGGTTCAGGAGGATAGCGGAGGGGCGGACGAGGATGTGGGGGAGGTTGGAGGAGTCAATCTTGCGGAGATCGCGCGGGAGGAGGCCATACTGCAAGCCGACGGGGAGGGGGTATTAGCGATCCATACAAGGACATTTTGCAGGGCCAATTGGCATACCTTGGCAATGAGCTCGCTCTTTTTGAGCTCGCCATCCACCATGATGACCTTCCCATCCCCATCAACTTCGGTACAGCGCAGGCGTGGGTCCAGGGGCGCCTTGCTGGTCCTTCGAGGGAAGATAGACCCCGAATCCTCCAACCGGCTTCTGAGCTCTTCCTCCTCCTTCAGCCGCTCGCGTTCCTTTCTGGCCTCTGACCCAAAGAGCCACTCCTGCCATGTCGACTTTGAGGGCCCATCCTCACGACATGGCTGGTCTGAAGACGCATACCGCGGGGTGCCGGTAGAAGGGGACTGAGTGTCGGGTTGCTGCTTGCCAGCGCGATGCCTCGTCAGGGCCTTGGGGAGGATGGAGGGGAGGCCGAACAGGGAGGCCTGCAGCGGCGGTTCGAGGCGAGCTACCGAGAGTTCGAAGGACTGTTGGGGTCGTCGAGATATCCTCGTGGCTAACCTCGCGCAGGTGCAGGCATGTCGGCGGGGTGCGAGGCGCGAGGCGCACTCGGAGAGGAAGAGGCCCGCGGATTGGGCACGGAGAAACCTGAGGAGCCTCGGCGACGGTGCTGCGGGCTTCAATGCCGCAGGCATTGCAGGGAAGAGGGGAGGAAGGGTGTCAAGTTCGGTTGCTGGAAGTTGTCGTCGCAGCCTCCGGCACTTTGACAATTCAAAGTTGTTGATGGAGGGTTGCATGCAAGAAATCTTGTCGAATTCTGGGCGTTGGCATGTGGATCAACTGTGGGGCCGTAGCCTTGTGGACCCGACCCGACCCGGACCCGGCTGCCGGGAGATGTGGGTCCCGGCCCAACGTCCGGTCATCCCGTCCCAGACGAAGACCATTCCCTCGGTGTTAGTACTGGACAAGTCCAAAGAGCAGAAGATATGTACAATAATTCGGCCCAGGTAAGCAAAAACGGCAATAGGATTTCTGAACAAAATCCAGATTGACAGCAATGTCGTATCAAAATGGTCGTTGAGATTGGTGGTTTTCCAATCCTCAGCATCAACCTCAGCTGGCCCTCTCCATCAACCCACTCACACAAGTCCGGAAAGAAGACCATCAAAATACAACAACAGAAGGGAAAATCACACAATACCCATCATCACCATCATCGGAACATCAAGGCATGATCCGCATATCAACCGCCGACCCACCACTTCAAGCCGTACTCTCAAGAAACAGTTATGACGAAGAACCACACATCAGCAACCATCTCCGCCATCTTGACACTTCATTCAAAGAACTTGTCCCATTCTTGGCCCAGAGGAGGCACTCAAAGCTGGCTCCAGTAAAATGTAGTAACAATCGCAGCAATGATCAATAATAAGCCCAAAACGCCAGAGACAGATAACAAAAAACCAAACCCCCAAAACAGTAGAGGAAACTAAAACAAGCATCACGAAGCAAAAAGCAGACTAGAAAAATCCCAAGCGCACAATTTTCACCTTCAAACCCCTCCTGATCGTACACACCACCATTTCTAAGAGTAAAAAACCCCGTTGATTGATTGTTTGATTGACTGACTGATCGATTGATTGAACGACCCAAGACTTAGTTGTCCTGTTGGTCTCGACTTTTCGTTTCGAGAATATCGATCGAACAATCGACTGGACAACGGGAGGGCATCGTCGGAGGGGAGGCAAGGCCGGAGAAAATCCCTGGTCGCAGCAAGCAGAGCAGCGATTTCGTCCCATGCCGTTGATTAGTCCCAGCCTCCATCGTTTTCCCCTGTCGCTGTCGTCGAGTATCCGTTGAAAGAATCCTCCGTCTTGATGATCGGAGAAAAGAGGTGAGCAAAGCAAGCCAGTTGGCAAACAGACGAGGGGTGGGAGGGCGAAGAAGGCCATGGGAGGGAAAGAGCCATAAATATAGCCCATTCGTCCATCGATGCATCCGACATCAGCCCGTGAATCCCATCCAAGGTGAACCGCCCTCCCAAGAGAGCAAGCGATCTCTCATCCCTCTCATCCCGACCGCGGCGTCAGTTTCTGCGCATCGCGGCGTTGTCCTACTCGCCGCGAGCGCGCTTCGCGCCGTGCGGGTTCTGCCACTCGTTGCTCTGGTTGCCGGCGCCGAAGAAGCCCGGGTTAAAGCCTGGCTGCATGCCCTGGAAGCCTGTAGCAAAACACAAAGCCAGTCAGTCATCATCACGCCCTTCTCGGCAAACCAAGGCTAGACAAAAATCGAGGCAAAACTCACCAGGCATACCCCCCGCCATACCGGCACCCATCATGCCCATACCTCCCATCGGTCCACCCATACCTCCCATGGGCATGCCGCCGCCCATGGGCATACCGCCCATCATACCCATCCCACCGGCGGCGCCGCCCCGACCGCCACGCATGCCAGCGCCGCCTCTCATGCCCCCGGGACCACCCATCATCCCACCACGATTGAACCCTCCAAACCCGGGACCTCCCATGGGGTTGTTGAATCCCATGGCATTGGCGTTGAACGCGCCCATGTTACCCGCCGAAAACGCCCGGTTGAAACCGGGACCCTGGTTCATGCCGCCACGGGGAACACCAGGACCGCCGCCAAACCCACCACGTCCGCCACGGAAACCGCCAAAGTTGTTCGGCCCAGAGAAGTTGTTCGGACCAGCGTTGCGGTTGTCGTTGAAGCCGCCCGGACCGGCAGGGGTGGCGGCCATGTTGCCTCCGGGGCCGGTCTGCTGCTGGTTCTTCATGGCGCGGTTGGGAGCATCCTTGGGCAGGGTGCGGAAAGGGTTGTGATTGGGAGAGGAGTAGATGCATGTAGGGCGTTTCTGGCCGGGTTGGGTGTATTCGTTGGCGAGCGCATCGATGCGATGCTTGGTGGCGGTCGCGGCTTGCTGGGTGGTGAATTCCACGTACGCGGAGCTGTGTGTTGGGATGAATGTTAGAACAAGCATATTTCCGGACGATGGGTTGTTTGGAAAGAAACATACCCCTTGCTCTTGCCATTGATCTTATGTTCGCTAAACGTAATGTCCTTGAGCTCATGCTCGCAGCCAGCCTGGCGCACCCAACCGCGGATGTCATCGTCCGTGTTCCACCAATGAAGGTCTGAAATCATCAGGGCCGTCGTGGCACCAGGGTCGACAGGGCGGTCATCGGAGACCTCCTTGCGCTTGACGCCCTGCTGCGGGCGCTCGGGGAGGGGATTCTGAGATTGGCCGTGGTTGGCGTTGCTGTTGTCGCCGGTATCATTGTTCTGATGGTCCTCCTCATGATAGTCATGGTCGTGGTGGCGATCGTCGCCATTGTGGGCATCGTCCCCCTCATAGTGGTGGTTTTCGTCGCCGTGGTGGCCGCTCTCTACGTGCTCGTTGTCGCCTCCGTCATGGGCCGAGTCGCCGTAGACGTCGATCTCAAACTCCTCGTCCGCCATGGCTCCGGTCTGCTGCAGACAAAAGGCTAGTCGCCGGCTTTGAAAGGGTCGCGATAGGCTGGAGACCTGTTTCTTCTGGGTGGCAATTCAAGTCTGGATTGAGGTCCTGGCTATGGATTAGAGATACAGGATCATCTTTCGGCATGACGCCATTATCGTCATCGATAGCTGACAAGAAGCTCTTTGCTGCTCTCCCGTCGGCCGGATCAACGGCGCGCTCGGCCGCGTCGGAAGGAAACATGACAGCGCGGCAATGAGCAAGAAACGAGGGAAAAAGAAAAGGAAAGCAGAAAAAGCAAACAGAAATGAACAGCAAAGACAAAACAAGGTGAACAGGAAGCTCTTCATACGTACATTCCGAACCCCAAAGCAACGACGTAGAACCCGAGGTATAGGGCTTGGCCCGCTGATAGAGAAGAAAGTAACAAGATGCCGCTCTGTGCGGTCAATCTTGTTGGACAGGAACAAGGTATGATCTTGAGAGGTCTTGATGATTCTGCGCCCTTATCCTTTTGCCAGCTTCGGAAATGTTTCCCAAACCCAGCTCTTCCGAGGATGATACCCTCCAGTATGGTGTAGTTCTGCGGTGACGAAGCGCGATTCCGGCTTCCGGCTTCGGGTTTCTTGTCAAACGGCGCGCGACTTGATGTCTTTTCGCTCTGTTTTGTTGTGTGAAGAGGTGAGAAGACGTGGATCTCTATCGTCAGCGATATCGAAGAGAAAGACGCGATCGAGGTGATGATGGGTTGGTTGTTCGGGCCGGTTCGCGAGTGCGAGACGGATGACCGACGGAGAGTTTGAAGAGAGATGCAGGGGTTTCGGGGAAATTTGACGAACAGATGAAAATCCAGAAACAAGAGCCGCGGCGTTGCCGCTGTGGCTGACAGTAGATGCACAAGAGATGGTAACAGGGCCGATCGTTTACACAAAGAAGTGTTTGCTTGTTCGGCGAACTGTCGCGGATCGCAGGGGAAGGAACGGGAAAATCCCAGCGTTACGGGCATGCACTGGACCTTGCAGCGCAGCCGCACCAGACACTGATCGAGCGCAAGGCTAGGTCGATGGCTCCCTGACAGCCAGCGGAGCCCAAACCCCTGTCCTGCGCCCAACTTAGCTACCACCCAGGGTTAGGGTCATGACACACCATCCTGACGTCAACAACAACCATCCAGCTTGCCGACACGACAGCATGATCATGTCAATTTACCATCTACTATATTTAATCCGCTTACTACTGTCAGTGAAACGATCTTTCCTGTTTACATGGCACAGCCAACAGCCCAAGCAACGGTCCAGCAAAGAGCATTCTTGGTCCACCATTCTCCTCCTCTCCTTGTTCCAGGGGTCTATATGCTCTCTGTCCTGAACTTTCTTCTCCAGTTCTCCGGGGATTGTTCCCCTTCAAGTCTTCTTCTTCCTCCCTGTCATCCCTCTCATCTGAGACTGGCGTGTTCGTGTGCAAACATGATGGCATACCCGCCGAGAGCCTCCACCACCAAGGTTGCCAGGGGCTTGTGTTATCACCTTCACTCTCCTCGCTTTCACTGTCTAGGAGGCGGATGACTGTCCTCCTAGTTCGCCAGTGCTCATCCGAGTCCGAGTCTGAGCCGTTGCCATTTGTCTTCTCTTTCCCTGTGTCATTGGTCTTGCCACTGCTGCTGTTTGAGCCAGTGCTCGTTCCCTCACCTTTGAATATCTGATTCGACCAGGAGCACTTCTCGGTTGGAAGGAGACCAGGTGTCATGGACGCTCCACAATCCATAAGCTGTTAACTAGTTAAAAGCCGAGAGGCTCTTTGTCAGCAACCGGCAACGTCACTTGAGTCTTGAAGATCATCGAGTCATAGGCAGGGGGTGAGGATGATGATGATGACTGACTAGGCAGAAAAGACAACGGTATCCAAACGTGACAACGGGATTTTCACACCGAATCCGGGTCTGAGGGATGGACAGAGGGGAGGGTCAGCCTTTTCGGGTTCCACGGTTTTAGTTCTGGGAGTGGCTCACATAGTAGTTTGCACAGATCAGGGCCTTCTCAGGGTTCATTTTGTCAGATGCTGAACCAGGGAGCTTGAGGTTTGAGTGAGTAGAAGAGAAACAAGAGAGGGAGATTTCGGATATCAAATGAAGGACCTAGTAGTTGGGAGTATGTCAGGCCGAGGAGAAGGCGAGATATACTCCAGCCAGACCAGAATCAACCTCTCGCATCATGGCCCTTCATCACCAACCCTATTATCCCCCTTCAACGCCAGAATCCAACCCCACACCATGCCTCAGCCGCGACGTCACCTCGACCACAATTCAACGAGATCCACGATTCCATATGCGGCGGATCTCTCATCTGTCACGCAACTCAACCAAGACATACATCCAGTAGCGTGTTCCACTCTGGCATGCCATGGACCATGCTGGACCATCTTCGGACGAGCGCAGCAGAGAAAAGATGGGGATGCGGGATGGATGTGAAATTGTGGTTACCATATTCGACAGAAAACTGGCTATTGAGTCCGCCATAACTCGATGACAAACTGATGAACAGTTACGAGACAAATCCACGCGGCCGACTGGCTGATCCGTACCTAGGTACCAGTCCTTCTATCGTGCCATGGGATGGGAACAAAGTATTGTTTCCTCCTGCATCCTGCATCCTATTTACATCTACCGTCTCTCATGCATGCCTCTCTTATTGTGCCAACGATCTTCCATGACCGACCAAATCTGAGGGAAAATGTGATAGGTCAGCCAAACCTGGCGGGATACCGTCAGCTCGACTGGGATCTTGCCGGAGAGACATAGAACCATTCTTGCAGCGGATCTGTGGTGGTGAGAGGGGCAAGGGAATGTTCTCGATTCTTTCTGTGCATGCTTGGATCCGGTGGAAGACGGGGAGAGAGTTGAAGACGGGGCGGTGGTGAAAGTCACAACTGAGAGGACAGTTCTATGTCCCATACTCCTTATTCGGGAACTGGGGCTGGATTCCTATACCTATAGGTATCTCAAGTAAGGCCGTGACATCCCCCATGGACACACTATCCCGTCTTCAATGTGTTTATACTCTCCACGGCGGAGCCTGCTGGAATCCCAATTAGTTATTGGAGAGGCACTGAGAATACCTCAGATCACGAGGCCCCGGAAATACGGACAAACACATCTGAACTGAAACCGGGCATTCGCAGCCTTGGACCGAAAGGCACGCAAGAGGCATAACTCAGGAGAGGGAGGGCAAGAAGATGAGTAATTCGGGTAGCGATCGACGTTGTGGCTTGACCAAGAACGGGCGGTGTGCCCAAGCCGTCGGGTCAGATAGTTGTCATCAAGTACGGCAACACTGTTCAGCCAAGGTAGGTTTCCACAGGTACGGTATTGAAACATCCTCTTGAGTGAAATACAATGCTAACAATTTTAACTTTTGAGGCCCTCATGCAGAGAATATTTCACCCAATACAACCCAGAAACCGCCATCCAACCCAGTCCAGCCTGCCCTCCCATCACAAATCATTCCACTCATTTACTGCAGGAACTTGCTCTCCTTAACAACATACAGGTCGACATACTCGTCCACGTTCAGCGACTCAAGCTTCTTGGCATCCTGGCCGAGCTCAATGAGCTTCTGGACGTGCTCCGGGCTGTAGTGCTCCTCGAGATGGCGCTTGTACTTGGCGAGGATGTGCGGCTTGGCCTCCTCGCGGCGGAGGCGGTGGCCGAGGGGCGCCTCGACGACGACCTCGGGAAGGACGGTGCCGTCGTTGAGCTCGACGGTCAGGCCGTTGCTGATGGTGCGCAGGGCCGGGTCGTGGTAGTCGGCGGTGAACTGGGGGTCCTCGACGCACTTGATCTTCTTGCGGAGGGACTCGACGAGCGGGGAGGTGGCGGCCTCGGAGCCGTCGACGTAGTCGTTGGCGGTCAGGCGGCCAAAGACGAGCATGACGGAGCACATGTACTGGATGCAGTGGTCGCGGTCGGCAAAGTTGTCCATGGGCTTGAACTGCTTGTCGATGATGCGGATGCAGGCCTCGTGGGTGCGGCAGGTGACAGCCTTGATGTCGGCGGCCGACTTGCCCATGGCCTTGAGCTGGTGGTGGATCTTCTCCGAGGCCTCGACGGCGGTCTGTGAGTGGAACTCGGCCGGGTACGAGACCTTGAAGAGGACGTTCTCCATGACGTAGCTGCCGTAGTCGCGCTGGAACTCAAACTTCTTGCCCTTGAAGAGCACGTCGTAGAAGCCCCAGGTCGGGGCGGACAGGACGGTGGGGATGCCCTTCTCGCCCTTGAGGACCTTGAGGGCGAGGTTGACGGCGCGCTGGCAGGCGTCACCAGCGGCCCACGACTTGCGCGACATGGTGTTGGGGGAGTGGCGGTAGGTGCGCAGGCTCTGGCCGTCCACCCAGGCCTGGGTCACGGCGTCGGCGGTCTGCTGCTCGCTGAGGCCGAGCAGCTTGCTGACGACGGCGGTGCTGGCGACCTTGACCAAGACGACGTGGTCGAGGCCGACCTTGTTGAACGAGTTGAGCAGGGCGAGGCAGCCCTGGATCTCGTGGGCCTTGATCATGGCCTCGAGCACGTCGCGGATGGTGTAGATCTTGCCGCCGGCCAGCTTGTACTTGCCGGCCTTGTTGGTGCGGTTGATCCAGTCGGCGACGGCCAGGATGGCGCCCAGGTTGTCGCTGGGATGACCCCACTCGGCGGCCAGCCAGCAGTCATTGTAATCGAGCCAGCGGATCATGGCACCAATGTTGAAGGCGCCATTGACCGGGTCGAGCTGGAAGGGAGTGCCCGGAACGCGGGTGCCCTCCGGGACGACGGTGCCGGGGACAACGGGACCCAGGAGCTTGGTGCACTCCTTGAAGCGCAGGGCCTCAAGACCGCAGCCCAGGGTGTCCAGGAACACCCACCGCGCCGTGTCGAACTGGAGGTATTGAGAAGGTGATGGTTAGCTTCATCGTGTCTGGACGGGGCAGCCAGGGCAGCGAGATAAAAAAAAAGAGAGGGGATCTCCACTTACGGCCAGCTCCGAGTCGATGGGCTTGTTGTGCACATAGCTTGCAATGTCGGTGATCTCCTTGTCATAGCCGACGCCACTCGAGGGCGAGGGCACGGCGGCGGACTGAAGGGCGGACATGGTGGAAAAGCTGCTGCGGGCGATGCGTGTGACAGCAGGAGAGGAAGAAGAAGAGAGGGAGACGGCGGCGTGCTTGAGAGCGGAGAGCCGCACAGCCGAGCGCGGGATCGAGCGGAGGGGCAGAGATCTCGTCGCCTGGCGCAGTCCTCGATTGACAGCAGACATGGTGATGCCACGCACTCTTGTTCCTGCGTTCCTGGGTATCAATTGGATCAGGACCAACGAGATACCTGACGCAGAGTGCAGTCTGGGATGGGATTTGTCTGGTATTTGGGGTCGAGAGGGTGCGACATGTTTTCTTCGGGGCCGCTCCAGCGGAGCTTGTTTGCCGCGACATGCCGAAGCTTCCCCACATCGGATCGAGACCCATGTCGTCAGAGTCCGGAGGAGGCAATTTCGGTGGGCTGCATACAGTACACACATATGGAAATATCAATTCTCAAGACAGAAATGGACATCTTGGACGGAGGAGATATCAATTGACATGTTTTCACTTTCTTTATTTTATGTTCAGTGTTGTAAACACATCCTTTTCTTTTTTTACTTGTGATATTAGAGCTCCCCCGCTTTGCACTTGAGCTGCTTCCAGTCGAGGGGCTTGTGCAACGTCCGGAATGCCAAGGACAAGCATCTTCCATGTGACCGTGACCAAAACTCAATGACAAACCCTCACAGCCTTTAAGCGATGTCGCTTGGAGTTCAACAAATCCCACGCAAGCCTCAAGACCATTCGGCCCTGAGGCGCCTGTAGCATGGAGCCAGGTTGAGCCCGTGTCTCCGAGCCAATGTTGTCGGCTCCGAACCCATTCCACACGGCCCGGATGCACGCCCCGCCAAGCGGGACGACCGGCCGGGACAGTGCCAAGGCAGCCTCGTTGTCGGAGCCCGGCATTCGCACGGTTGACCGGAAGCTCGAACTGCACAAGATCGGAGCTCACAGCATAGGTTCATGTCAAGCAAGCAGCGGTCCCTCTGAGGTTTTGCTGACTCATATGTACAAAACCGTCCACGACCAGCACAGTCCGCTGGATGTCGTGTACGAGTGTGGAATTTATCCGTATCTTTAATCGAATGTTCCTTGACCATTTGACACCGAGTTCACCTCGAGTCAGACGGGGTTTCGCGTATCCCCTTTGTCTTCCTTTCACAGTTAGGTCATTCGCCTCCTGACTAGGTACCAATTCATGCCCCTTTATCCAGGCGACGTCACCTATGTCAGGTACACAGGTTGGCCGGCCGATGTGAGTTGGCTTACACAACACATCTCGCGAAAAGTCAGGGTTAGGGTAGAAGCTTTCGCTGGGGCGCCTCTCCTGCTGGAGGCTGGGCGTTTGTCATCAGTTGTGCTACCTGCTGTCGCCTGCAGTTCCAGCGCTAAGTCCGGGCTAATCTCCGCCAAGGAACCCAGTCTCAAGACCCCGCCGCCACCGGCATCTCTGAGTTCATCATCAATGGACGTGAGAGCTCTTCAAGAAGATGAATGCCGACCCAGGTTGACGGCGTCTTGATGAAGCGCAAATTTTTTATTTCATATTTGAACTCATTATTGTAATCTCTGAACAGAAACAAAGCATTGGAACCATGAGCAGCAGCCGCGGAAGCCCGCTGGCCGGGCCAGTTCACACTCATGATGATGGGGATGAGGATGAGCACTTCGAGCACTACCACCACCACCACCACCACCATGACAACGACGACGATGACGATGAAGACGATGAGGATGAAGATTATGTGCCCCACCATCACCGTCACCACGACGATGATGATCAAGACGAAGAGGACGAAGAAGACGACGATGAAGGTGAGCCCAAATGCCCAACCCCCCACCTGTTGTTGAGGCCCCCAATCCCACAGTTGCACGTTGCCGAATAGTCCGCATTGGAGTGCTTACTCAGATCCCTTGGCCCCCAGCGGACATGCCCCCAGGAGACATCCAGTTTGAACTCATTATAGAAGAGATCGGCCTTGACATGGCCGGCGATGGCGACGACTCTGCCTCGGATAATGACCACGATGCCGATGCCCACCTATCTCAGGGTCCCGGCGGTGGCCCCCGGAGGCGGGTCCGAATCAACACCAGTACGCAGCATCATCAGCAACGGCAACACAGCAGCTGCTCAATTTCGAGCATGGCTGGCTGAATGGCTGCGCATGCTAACTTCTCTCCTAGTTCGCCCCGGTCGTCCGTTCCTGACACAGCGCGAGTTCCTGGCCTTGTTGAGAGGCCAGTATCTTAACCCCACAATTGTCGACGATGAAGATGGCCAGGGCCAGCATTTTACCTGGGAGATTGGCGACGGTGGCCGCGGGAAGCAGTTCCCCAAGGTCCCGAGCGATGAGGGGAGGAAGCTGATGGAGTCGGGAGCTTTTGGCTCTTTTGACTGGAGGACCCCGGACCGGTTGACTGTCGCCCGGAGGCTGTTGGACCGAGAGCTAGGCTTGAAAGGGCCCATCGGCCAGAAGATCAACCAGGGTCTTATGGCCCAGTCCATGATACCGTCCACCAAGCCTGACATGGTCATCTACTATGACGATCCTGTATGCTGTGGACAGTTCTCAGACGACGGCAACTTTTTCTACGCCTGCGTCAAGGTGGGTAGAATTGCCCCTGGTATTATGACGTTCCAACACCCCTGACAGACCTTTAGGACTTCAAAGTCCGGCTCTATGACACGTCGAGCCCGTACAACTGGAAGCACTACAAAACTTTCACTTACCCTTACGGTCAATGGACCATGACAGACGCGGCCCTCAGCCCGGACAACAGGTGGCTCGCCTTCTCCTCACTGCAGCCACACGTCGGCATGGCGCCCACGGACCCCAACGACACAGGTGACCCCTACTCTCTCGACCTCTCCGACGCGCGGCCCTCGCGCAACGAATACCTCTTTGGCGGGTTTGCCATCTTCTCGGTCCGCTTCTCCGGCGACGGGCGCAACCTGGTTGCTGGCACCGGCCTCCACTCCATCATCGTCTACGACATTGAGCGGCGCGAAACCCTGCACCACGTTGAAGGCCACTCCGACGACGTCAACGCCGTTTGCTTCGCCGACCGCATGTCGCCGCACATCCTCTACTCGGGCTCGGACGACTGCACCATCAAGGTCTGGGACACGCGCAGCCTCGGCGACGGGCGCGAGGCGGGCGCGTTCGTGGGCCACACCGAAGGGCTGACGTACATCGACTCCAAGGGCGACGGGCGCTACATCCTCAGCAACGGCAAGGACCAGAGCATGAAGCTGTGGGATCTGCGCATGGCCATGTCCACGTCGCGGTTCCGCGAGCTGGACCCGACGGCGGTGACTCGCAACAGGGACTACGAATACGACTATCGCTGGCAGGACTACGAGGATTACCAGTGGTTCCAGCACCCGCACGACAACTCTCTCGTGACCTTCCGCGGGCACAAGGTGCAGCGGACGCTGATCCGGTGCCATTTTTCGCCACCCGGGAGCTCGGATTCGCGGTATGTCTACTCGGGCTCGCATGACGGAAAGGTTTATATCTGGAACCTGGACGCCACGCTGGCGGCCAAGATTGATGTCAAGGAAGCGACCCGCGCGGCGGCGGACAGGCCGAGGGATGGGATGAGGCACAGGTTGCATCATCGCCACTCGGGAAGGAATGCATGGGAGGCGTTGGTGAGGGACGTGGGCTGGCATCCGAATGCCCCGATGCTAGTTGGTAAGTTGCTACTCCCGTTTCCCTGTGCATGGAACTTGTGAGGCTGATGATTTGTGATAAGCTTCATCATGGGGTGGCCTAGGCCAGGACTGTGGTACGGCATCGCTGCATTCTTTCAATGTGGGTGATGACGACGAAGGTGAGCCGGCCATGGGGATCATGGTGAATGAGAGGCTGCGGGCTCTTTGATGCGGCCGAGGATGACCGGCAGTCTCTCTCTCTTTTTTGCTCTGGGCGGTTGTTTTCTTCTGCTGTCGTTGACTGGGCTTGCTTGATGAGTTTCAATGGGCGGTTTGCTTGTTTATTTTTGACTCTTGCTTCCTTCCTATCTTTACTTTGACGTTTGAGGCGCACACTTGCGCAAGTAAGTATTGTATTTCTGGGACCGGAACAGACTGGATGTGGCGGACTGAAGGCGAAGATGCTCGTTGGGTTTAGGATGTCTTGGAGTTTTGATACCTTTGGGGATTTGCTGTTGCATTTGCTGGGGAGCTATGATGTATGAAATGACCATGTAATGAGTATTGATTGAATCCTAAGTCTTCTTCATCGAGTCCTTCTGGTCTTTGCTCGCTCAGTTAGTGAACCAAGTAAATGCCACTGTTGGAGGGGCAACCCTCTTATCGGGACCTTATCGGGACTTGCCAAGCCCTGCGAGCTGGGTCTCAAGCACTGCGGCGACGCGCTGCTGCTCCGAGCTCTGGACTTTTTACTTCTACAGTTCAGTTCATCTCTAGCACCAACCTCCAGCTTCGAACCAAATTTTCCAACCTTCAACCCTCCAAATCCACAAACCTCCCACAGCACCGCCGACCGCCCTCCACCGCGCCCACTCATGAGCAAATCCGAATACCACCGCGCCGACGAGCGGCGCTTTCTCGACGAGCGCGGCACCACCGGCCCGCTGGCCCCGAACGGTCTCAACCCGGCCACCATCCTCGAAAAAGCCGTGCGCGAGCGCATCGTCGAAAGCTACTTTTACAAGGAGCAATGCTTCGGCGTCAACGAGGCCGACATTGTCGACCGCGTGGTCGAACACGTGGACCACATTGGCGGCGTGACGGGCGTCTCACAGCGCCCGACCCCGTTCCTGTGTCTGGTCTTCAAGCTCCTGCAGCTCGCGCCCAGCGATGACATCCTGGACGAGTACCTGCACTTCGGCGGGGAGAAGTTCAAGTACCTGCGCGCGCTGGCGGCGTTTTACATCCGCCTGACGCGGACAGATCGGGATGTGTACTTGCGGCTGGAGCCTTTTTTGGAAG
Source organism: Mycothermus thermophilus (assembly GCF_041956435.1). NCBI lineage: Eukaryota > Fungi > Ascomycota > Sordariomycetes > Sordariales > Chaetomiaceae > Mycothermus > Mycothermus thermophilus. The sequence continues at coordinate 1,155,407 of NW_027191428.1, forward strand.
ACAGGAGGAAGCTGAGGCGGAAGGGACGCAACGGGACGTCGTTGACGTATATGGATGAGTTTATCGACGACTTGCTCACTAAGGACCGCGTGTGCGCGACGAGTTTGTGGAAGATGCGCCCGAGGGATATTTTGGAGGATTTGGACCTGCTCGAGCCGAGGGTTAGCCCGCTGGGAACGTTGGAGGATTTGTTGGAGGAGGAGGAAGAGGAGAACAAGGAGAAGGAGGCGCAGAATGGGAACGCGAGGGAGGAGAGTGGATCCGTCAGGTCCGGGTCGCGCTCGAGGTCGAGGTCGAGATCGAGGTCGAGATCCAGATCGCCAAGGTCAAGATCCCGGGACAGGTCACGGTCGAGGTCCCCGCTACGACGCAGGACAAGATCAAGCTCGCGATCGAGGTCACCGTCTCGCGACAGGGCACGGTCCAATCACGACAGGATGGATGTTGACGAGCCGGACTCGCCGCCACGCTCGCGCAGGGAAAGGAGTAGAAGCCGTTGAAGTGTTCAAGACCAAGCAAGCCGTCAGTGAGGCCACGGGTCCAACATCTGACGAGTTCGGACTTCCGAAAGCCTTGCTGAACGCGCGAATCTCGCCGCCATTCCTTGGACGGACTCAGTCCTCGCTATGTTCACCCAAAGACGCCAAAGACGCCTTCACCTCACTGTATCAGAATCGCCGGCGACTCAGACTCTGGCTTGCCCCACGGAAGGGATCTCTGTTGATCAGTCAATGCCACGAAAGGCCTATGTTGTTCGCGACAAAGTGAACACTAGGCATATACGAGGCTATAGGACAGGTACTCCAGGAGCCGAGACGTTTGTCGCCACGCTGCCTGAGGTCATCGATAACTGACCTGGACGCATTTAGCGTAATGCAGCCTGAGGGGCAGGAAGAGAGCTTCAATATCCAGGAAATAACGCCTATCCGTCTGAATCTGTTGCACATGGGCGTAGTCTCTATATTAATACATCAATGGATTTAGTAATACCACACAACGTCTAGGACACCCCGACCGGTGATCATGCCCAATATCTAAAAGCTTTTAACCTCCAGATGAATGTCATGTCGACATAAAGCCCATCCGACCCCTTCCAGCAACTCAACACCACAAACACACACCCATCCTCACCTCCCCAACCCCTCCCCCCTCAAAACCTCCATCAACGCCTCCGCGACGCCAAGCAACCTTGCATCATCCCAATACTGCCCAATCAACTGCAACCCGGCCGCTTTTTTCTCGTTACCCTCCTCAGCCACACCCACAGGCACGCTCACGGCCGGCAGCCCCGCCAAACTCGCCGGCACGGTAAACACGTCATTCACGTACTCCTCGACGGGGTCCTTACACCCCTCCAGGACCTGGCCGATGGTTGGCGGCGGGGTCGGCGCCGTCGGACAGAGAAGGAAATCTACCTCCTCCTCAGGGCCGCGTTTATCCCTCATTGGCACGCGTTCGTCGAGGGAGGAGAGGTCAACAGGCAGATCGTCGTCGTCGCTGTCCGCGCTGCGATCGACAAGGGGGTTCTGCAGCGCAAACACGCGATCGAAATCCCGCCTCACCAATCTCCGCACCCTCTGCGCCTGCAGGAAATAGTTATCCATCGCCTTGGCCGAGAGGGTGTACGCGCCCAGCAAGATGCGGCGTTTCACTTCGGGCCCGAACCCGGCGGCCCGGCTGGCGGCGTAGAGGACTCCGCCCTCGGAAGCGTCGCTGTTGCTTTCCGAGCTGCTGCTGGTGGTGGCGCGCGCGCCGTAGCGGATGCCGTCGTACTTGGCCAAGTTGGACGACGCCTCGGCGGGAGCGATGACATAGTACGCGGCCAGGGCGTGGCGGGTGGTGGGCAGGGAGACGGGGATAATGCGCGTGGAGAAGGAGGCTTGGAGGACGGAGGCGACGCGCGCCCAGGCGTTGCGGATGGAAGGGGAGAGTTCGGAGATGTTGTATTCGAGCGGGATGCCGATGCGGAGGTTCTGGAGGAGGGAGGTGCATGGGCTGTTCAGAGGGTTGGTGTAGCCTTGCCGATCTTTGGCGCAGCGCGTTCGGGCGGAGGAGCTCAGGCTGGTCGGGTCTCGCGGGTCGTGCTCGGCCCAGAGACCCGGATGCGTACCGTCGCCGACAACGAGGTTGCGGATTCTCTGCACGTCGGGGGCGAGGAAACCGACCGTGTCGAGGGAATTGGCGTAGGGCACGACGCCGAAGCGCGAGATCATGCCGTAGGACGGCTTGTAGCCGACAACGGAGCAGTAGGCGGCGGGCAGGCGCACCGAGCCGCCCGTGTCGGTGCCGAGGGCTAGGTCGGCTTCTCCCCGGGCGACTGCGACCGCGCTCCCGCCTGAGCTGCCGCCAGCGGAGAGGAGAGAGGAGACGTCGGCCGGGGCGTCACCGGTTTCCGGATCTTGGGCGACCGGGCCGAAGACGGAGTGGGTGCTGTGGCTGCCCATGCCAAACTCGTCCATGTTTGTGGTGCCGACGATGCGGGCGCCGCGTGCACGCAGCTGGCCTACGATGGTGGCTTCGTAGGGAGAGCGGTAGGAGGTGAGGAAGGGGGAGGCGCATGTTGTTGGGAGGACGCCGGTCGCAATGTTGTCCTTGACAGCAAGGGTAAAGGAGGAAGGGGGGATGTCGGGGGAGGTTGAAGATGTGTCTACTGTGGGTTGGTAAGCTCGGAACCGTCCTCTTCCTCTTGACTAGACCCTATACCAGCCGAGGGGGGTAAGAAGGAGGGGCATACCCTTGGAGATGAAGTGGTTCAAGTACCGCCGTTGGCGGCATACGGGCTGGCAGACATGGCGCAGCCTTAGGACGCGTGGCCTAGCCCTGGCCGACATGCAGACAGAACAATTGGGTTGTGGGAACGAGGCCGTTCCCTGGTGTGGTCTTAGGTCTTGGTGGTTTGTCGTTGTCATCGGCTCGCCGGCGCTTCAGGCGATAAGAGAAAGTTGGTGGGTCGGTGGTTTGATAAGGGTTAGGGGTGAAAGGCCAAACCGTTGCCAAGAAAACGAACCTGGAAGGTGCCAAGCTCGGCTGGGCCTGGACCTTGTCTTGACGTCATCGGGGGACAAGGAATGCACAAAGACTCAAAAGTCCCCACAGAACACAAAGCTTGTTCCAAAGTTCCCGGTTTGAGAGGCCGAGAGCTCGCAGCATATGCCCCTTTCTGCAGGGTTGCTCGGGATCCAACACCTGCTTGGATGTTGATGTGGAATCAGGATTCCCAAACAAGATCCTGAGAACAGCCCAACATCGGGATTTGTCCGCTTTTTTCTTTTTTTTCAGAGGAACACCGAGGCAGGCAGCGATGTCAGGGCGTCATTCAATCTTGATGCCGAGGCCAACAAGCCTTCTTTTACGTGTTTGTCCAGTAAGCTTGAAGTGCACATGATTTTATTTTTTTATATATATTCCTCATTGTGTTGATGTACACGGTGACATCAGATTCCCTTACGGTAGTCAAACCTGCTGGGACTTCCTTGTGAGTGCTAATTCATGACATCTTTGATCAGCGCCCTGTCGTCCCCAGTCCAAGCCGCCACACCTCCTTTCCAATCATTCCCAGCCACTTATACGTAGCCCGCTGTGAGAGAGCCTATACCACATCTCGCGACGACATCGAGCGCATTCCACCTAACCCACGCCATCGCATCCTCGTCGCAGTCCTTCTTGTCTCTTCGACAGCAGCCTTGGCCTCGTTACCCCTTGACGACACAAGCAACACCAGTTCCAAAAAAACCAAACCTATCAACCCAAACATGTCGCCCTCATCCAAACTCATCCCTCCAAACCCGGCTGATGTCATGGTCATACGCGACATCACCCCCAATGTCGTGACACTTTCCGTTCCCTTCCTGCGGGCGGGCCACGTCCCCATCGGCGGGCGAGCGACAATCGGTAAGCCTTGTCCCCTCATGCATCTACCCTTCAGCTAGTATCAAAGACTCACACCGCATCTTACTATCCCAGTCCGTCTCACATCCGGCTCCATCGCCGTCTTCTCCCCCGTGGCTCTCACCCCCGCCGTGCGCGCCAAGATCGACTCCCTCGGCGGCAACGTGCGCTACCTCGTCGCGCCGGACATTGAGCACCACATCTTCCTGTCCGAGTGGGCGCGCGCATTCCCGGGCGCGAAGCTGATCGGCCCGGAGGGGCTGCCCGAAAAGCGCCACAAGGTCGCTGACGCGGGGAGCGATCCGCAGATTGGGCGGGAGGAGTTTGCGGTGGTGGTGACGCGGGATAATGCGCGTCGTTTGAGCGTCGACGACGAGTTTGATCGGGACTTTGAGGTGGAGTATGTGCATGCGCATCCGAATCGGGAGTTGGTGTTTGTGTACAAGCCCGATCGGGTCTTGATCGAGGCGGATTTGATGTTCAATCTGCCCGCGATCGAGCAGTACTCCCGTGTGCCGGAGGAGCAGAAACCCAAGCCGGGGTTGATTGCGCGGTTGGCGACCGGGATTCAGTCGATTCAGGGGGATGCGACGGGAGCGAAGAGGTTGAATTGGTAAGTTCTTGTCAGGCACTGCAAGAAGCCAGTGATGGGAGTCATTTCTGCCTGCTGCCGTGAGGGGGATATGCTCTCAGCCGAGATGGACAGAACAAGACAGGAAACAGACAGCTGACATGGCGGATAGGTATGTGGCGAGCCGAGGCAACCGCCCTGCTTTCAACGAGAGCATGAAGAGGATAGCCAGCTGGGATTTTGACACCATCATCCCGTGTCATGGCGAGACCATCATCGGGAACGGGAAGGAGGTGTTTAAGCGGGTGTTTGAATGGCATCTGGAAGCCAAGGATGGGACGCAAGCAAAGGTGTGATGAGTCAGCCCGGAGACTTGCAGGAGAGTCTGCGCAGGATCTCGACGTGAAACGACAGACGCAGCTTCATTTCGTATGTGGCTGGCGGGCGGTCATCCCCTGGGGTGCGAACGCTGGATGGGTTCTGGAGGGATCTGGATGAACACTGATCCACTGGCGGAATGTGTGTCTTGGAGGTTGGGGTTGGATCAACCGAAGTGAAAAGATGGACAAAGGCATATAAGCCACCTCCCATCTCCGTTCTGATGGTTCTCTCTTCCGCCGGACAGACAACTGAAGTCATGTCTCTGTATATATACACTCTTATGACCGTAAATGAACATATCTGTTTTCAGTGTTCTCTTCTCAGAAGCCTCAAGGATCTGACTTCCCACACGTTGCTGGCATCTTGAACCCCAACCACGAATTGTCCTTCAAGCCATCACCTAAAGCAGCTCGAGTGGACAACAACCATTGGTAAGAGTCTTGCCCATGTCATGAGCTGAATTCCTGAAGATTGTGTGAACTTTAACTAACCTAGTTCCGTTTTCAAGCTTCTTCGATTGGACAGGCAAACATGGTCAGAGTGAAACTGGTGCAGACAGCCCTCTCACGTCCTGGATTCTGATCGTGCTTCGTGAGTCTGGTCCCTCCCTTTGTTCCTCTCGATCACTGCGGCTGGAGTGGGTGAGGGTGACCGGAAATCTGACACTGGAAGCATCGTTTTCTTCCACCGCCAGACTCTACCCACGTTTAGACACTGGGCGGCGTACCTCGGGATCTTGACCCGACGGTCGAGTTATACCTGTTTGGCCACCAGGCGGTGGTCTATGAAATTTCAGACGATGGAACGGCCCGGGTCCTTGAGTCTATCGGAAGCAGGATACGGCGACAAGGGCGATGCGTGACTAAGCCACTGGACCAGATCATGGGAGTTTGGAATACACAGCATCAGGGAAGATCCTACCAAAGATAGGCACATCTGCAGGACATGGCAAGGGGAGTGTCTGACACTTGTGAACTGAGGACACCTGAGATTGTTCTTAGGTGTTGGGCGCTAGTTGACTGACCTAGGGATAGCTCTAGACTGAGCTGTCCCTTTACGTTTTCAACACTTTGTGTTGATTTTGCCGCTGTTGGGCCTGGACCTCGACCTCCTAGTCATAGCAACGATGGTAATGAGGTGGCAATGATGACAGTGATGAACTTTGTATCGAATATCAAACATGATCTCCAATTAGGTGGAAAGACTCAATTTGGTCACAAAGTTAACCATGAACGCGTCAACATACAACGCCTGTCAACTCCTCTACGAAAGAGAATAAACAAAACACGAAATCCTCCACTGGTGACAATCTTCCCATCAACACGCAATCCGCCCCACCTCTCTCACATCCCTCGCACCTTTCACACCCACTCCCTCGTGCTATTCACCCTCCTCGCACCTGCACCCGCACCTCCTCTCCATCCCGTCTGAAGAGGCGGCAGACTCCACAACTCTCCGCCACCCACCAACCTCCTCGCCGGGGAGAACACCACCTTCGCCAACCATTGAATCACCAACACCACCGGATCAACCAGCAACCTGAAATCCGCCTTGACCGGCGACCAGGTCAGGTACGGCCAGCCCTTCCTGGTCAATCCGTGAGACGCCAAATCAAACAGATATGCTTCCCTCCATGCCTTGTTGGCACCCGTCCAGATATCCCGCTCCAACCGCACCGCCACATAGGTCAAGAACGCGTAAGCCGCGAAGAAGGTGAGGATGGTGAAGACGACGGTGCTCGCAGGCGGCGGGGTTGGCGCGACCAACCGGGGAGCGACGATGGGGAGGAGCTCGTGCTGGGTCGCGGCGTCGCCTTCTTGGTCTTGCTGCTGTTGTTGTTGTTCTTGTTCTTGTTGCTGCTCCTCGGCCCACCACCTGCGTCTGAGATGTCCATACCGGCGATTGACGTGCTGCCATAAAACATTCGCCTCGGCCACGACGTACGTGCAGAGGTAGGCGAGCGCGTAACAGACGTAGATGAGCAGCTGGACGAGGTTGGACGGCTGGACGGCCACCAGCATGAACAGCCAGGAGGCGGTGGTGAGGAAGTTGCAAGCGGCCGGCCACCAGCTGCGGCGGGTGAGGGCGAGGACGCCGTGGCCGTGGCCGCGGCGTCGCGGGCGGCGGCGCGGGTGGCATTTGCACTTACAGTCCAGAGGACGGAGGGCTTCGGCGCGCTCGAACTCGATGTCGCCGGGGACGAGGCCAAACATCTTCTCGAGGAGGTTGCAGAAGCAAGCGGCCTCGGCGTGGTCCCCCTCGCCGCGGCGGTTGGCGTACATTTCCAGGAGCATCTCGATGAGGAAGCGCTGGGCGCGCGGCACCTCCTTGGCCTTGTTGCGCTCCAGGTAATCGATGGCCTCGGTGAGGTCGTTGGCAATGACGCGCACACGGGCGAGGTTGAAGGCGGCCTGGGCACGCACGCGCGCCTCGCGGCGGCGGATGCTCTGCATCAACTTCCCGTACCCGGGGCTGTGTGGTGTCATGCCCGCCGGCTCACGATTGCGCTGGTACAAGAACCGGTAGGCGTCGCCGATGGATTCGACGTCGTCAACGCGCCTCTCGAGTTTCTTGACCTTTTCTTCCCAGCGGTCGATTCCCTCCTTGACCTTGTCGATAGCCTCGACCAGCTTCGTGCGGCAGTACTCGATGAGCGGATCCGAGGTTGCCATGATGATCCGGTCGATCAGGGCCTGTCGGACGTTGCGGCTCTCCTCGTCCTGTCCCGTCAACCAGCTTGCGTTGATGCCGCCGTGGTGCATGATCCAGTCGCGCATGAGCGCTTTGAGGATCCTGCGCTCGTAATCCGAGGGGTTGTCGCGCTTCGTGTGGTAGTCCTGCCTCCAGAGCTGCCACCGCATGTCGTCCATGTACTTGCGGGCCTTCATGGCTTCGTCCATCGTGGCGCGAACCGATTCCACCAGCTTTTCGTCCCCTCTGATGTTGTGCTTGGGCAGCAGCGTCATGCCTCTGAACAGCCAGTGGAACTCTGCCAGGTCCTTTGACAGGTGGTTGCGGTTCCTCACGCCCGATTTGACGTGCTCCTCCAGCTTCGCGATCAGCTCCTTGATGAGCGGTAGAGCGTTTCCTTGCAGGTGACAGCCCGCCTCCATCCGGCGCAGGTGCGCGAGTCCAACCTTCACGGGTTCGAGCATGTAGGCCGGCGTGAAGGAATCGCTCTTGTTGAACAGAATCTCGATGACGCGACGTCCTTGGACAAGATACTTAAGATCATCACCCAGATGGCGCAATGACCAATGCTCCGGCGGCAACCGGCTGGGTTCTAGACTCCGAGGATCGAGCCCCCATGCCGTGTCTACAATCACGCCAAGCTCGTGCAGGATCTTCTCGTCGTAGAGGTCAATGTCCAGGTTGCCGCTGTACCAGGCCTCGGTCCAGATGCGGAGCCTTTGCAATTCCTCCAGGATGGTATTGGCGTCTTTGAGCCGCCACCCGGTGGCCTCCCGAATCTGCTTCGAGACGAACGTCACCAGTTTGTTGACGTTCTTCAGGATCTCGTGATACCTGCCGTCGAAAAGCTCGGGCTTTTGGATCGGAACAGACTCGAGTTGGCTAGAGAGCTCCCTGAGTTTCTCGAGTTCGGATTTCGCGGAACCTTGGGCCTCCGGCTTCTTGTCCTCCGGCTTCACGAGAGCGCGTGCGTCGGTGGATTCATCTGGAGATGTGGGCGAGATCACAGTGCCGGGCTTGATAGTGACACCCTGGAGCGCCTCCTCCAATCGGTTCACCAAGCCCAGGATCCCAAGCATGCGCTTCTTGACGGCTTCGCCAACGTTCTCGGGCGCTTTCTTGATGACCTTATCGACGCTTCTCTGCAACGGCCCGATGATGTAAGTGATGGTGGCCAACTTGGACCTGAGGTCGTCCGCTTCGGTCTTGAACTTCGCCAGGGCATCCGCCTCGATGGTCTTCTCCTTGAGGTTGTTTTCAAGGATGGCGCTCTTGTGCTTGTAGAGCGTTGCTTGTTTGTCGAGCTCTTCGTTGGCCTTCCTCAGCTCGGCTATCTCCTCCGCCCTCTGGTTTCCGTCGGCAGACGATTGCTTGCGCATATTGTCCAAGTCGGCCTCGATCTGAGCAAGCTTGGCCTCGGTGACCTTGAGTGTGTTCTGGAGTGTCGTGTTGTCGTCTTTGGCCTTGCGCAATTCGGCATTGGCCTGAGCTTCCTTCGCTTTGAGTTTCTTTTCCAGGGCCTCGTAGCTTTCCTTTGCCTTGAGGAGCTGAGCTTTGGCGTCGTCCTCCTTAAGCTTGGATTCCTTCTCAAGAGCCTCGTAGCTTTCCTTCGCCTTGCGCAACTTGTCCTCAGCCTCAGCCTCCTGAGCCATGAGCTTCTCCTGGAGAGCCTTGAGATTTTCTCTTTCCTGGCGTAACTCGGCTTTGGTCTCGTCCACCCTAGCTGAAAGCTCTTTCTCGAGCTTCTCGATGTTTTCCTTCGCCTTCCGCAACTCGGCCTCCGCCGCGGCACCCTTGGATGAGAGATTCGCCTCCAGTGCCTCCTGTTCCGCCTTTGCCTGGTTGAGTTGACGTTTGGCCAAGGCCTCCGAAACCTTGAGAGCCTCCTCGAGTCTCTTGCATTCTTCTTTGGCCTTCTGCAACTCGGCCTCGTTCGCGGTCTTCGTGGACTCAAGTTCCTTCTGGAGAGCTTCGTAGTCGTCTTTGGCCTTGCGAAGCGTAGCCTCGACCTCAGCCTCCTTCGCTTTGAGTTCCGCATGGAGAGCCTCGTACTCCTGCTTCGCTTTCTGCAGCTCAGCCTTGGCCTCGGCACTCTTAGTCGACCACTGGCTTGTCAAGGCTGTGAGATCGCCGAATTCCTTCAGCTTCTTGGTCAACTGCTTCCGAAGATCGTTGGCGGTCTTCTCCTGGGACTTCAGAGACTCCATGGTGTCGTTAATTGCTTTTTCCTTGACCTTGACATCCTCCTCGAGCTTGCGGATCGTGGCGTCTCCCAGCCTGATTTGCTCCTCGAAGGCATCGGAGAGCGCCTTCAGCTCTTCCCAGTCCTGGTCCTTGGATTCGATCTCGGACTTCAGCGCCGCGATTTCCTCATCCTTGGCCTTCAGTTGCTTCTCGAGGTCGCGAATCATGTTGGCATCCGACTGGCCTTGCTGTTTCTGTTGGTCCAGGAGGGCTTGGAGTTGTCGGTGCTCTTGCTCCTTTGCCTTCAACTTGGTGTCAAGATCGCGAACCTCCTTCTCCTTGGCCTTCAATTTATCTTCTATTTCGCGGCATTGACTCTTCACCTTTGGTACTTCCTGTTTGCTTTGATCCAAGGAGTTTTTCAGGTTGTTAAACTCTTGCTCCTTAGTCTGCAGCTGCTCTTTGAGACTGCCAACTTCACGATCCTTATCCTCCAAATCCTGCTTGAGTTTTGCTGCCTCGTCGTCGGCCTCCTGGAGCTGCTCCTTCAGCTTGTTAATTTTGGCTTGACTCTCCCGGGCCGCCTTTTTGGCGTTCATCATCTCATTGTACAACTTTGTCCTCAACTCGCGGGCCTGTTCCCTGCTCTCTGTAATTGTAATGGCGGCCAACTGTTCTTGCTCCCTCAGTTCTTTCTTGAGTTTCTGCACCTCGGCTTCGTGAGCCCGGCTCGTGGCAAGCGCAGCAGATGTTGCCTCAGCCTGCTGTTGCAGCAACTGCTTCAGATTGCGGACGTTATTCTTGTTGGTCTCAGCCGAAGCCTCGATTTCTGCTTCCTTGGCGGCCAGGCGCATCGTCAAATCGGCGCACTCCAGCTCCTTCTCCTTCAGTTTCTCTGTGAGGATGACGACTTCAAGCTGCGTGGCCTTCAACTCGTCCTTAAGCTCTTGCGCTTTGTTCCAGTTGTAGCGAGTCACTCCAGCCTGTTCAGTAGCATGCTTGATCTGCTCGTTGAGCTGCGCTTCAAGGACTGCCCGCGCGTTTTCTGCCTCTTCCAGCTTCTTCTTCAGTTCAGAAATCTCCTCGACAGCGACCTCAAGCTCGTCTTGGAGTTCTTCCGCCGCCTTCAGCGCGTCGTTGGCCTTGTTGGCTTCAGCCATCATATCTTCCACGACCTCTTGCAACCCCTGAGCTTCGACCTCCTTTGCCTCGAGTTGTTCCTTGATCCTGAGGTAGTCGGCGAGCCCCAGGTCCTTGGCCTCCAGCGTCGCTTGCAGGGTTGCAAGCGCCTCCTCTCTGGCGTTGAGTGTGCGCTTGAGATTTGCAATCTCGCGTTCCGAGAAGTCGAGCTGTTCATGGAGATCTCGGGACCTCCTCTGGGCGGCGTCGCTCAGCTTGGCATCTCGCTCAAGGTCTTTCAAGTGCGCTGCAAGGTCATCGCACTCTTGCTGCTTGGCTTGGAGCGTGTCCCTGATGCGGATGAGATCGCCCAGCTCAAGGCTCTTCTCCTTCAATTTATCTCTGGCCTTCATCAGTTCGCGCTCTTTCTCCTTAAGGTCATCCTTGATCTGTGCGAGCTCCTTCGCTTGCTTGTCCTTGGCCTTAGAGGCTTCCTTGAGGTCCGCCAGCGCCCGATCTCTGGCCTCCTTGAGCGTCTTCTTGATATCGCTGAGCTCGTTCTCCTTCGATTCCAGCTTTTCCCGGAGCTTCTTGACCTCCTTCTCCTTGGCCTTGAGTTCCTTTTCGAGCTTCTCCTTGGCTGACTTGAGCTCCTTCTTAGACGAGCTTGAATCGCTGTCCGAGGACTTGAGCTGGTCTCTGAGCCTGCGGATGTCGGCGTCCTTATCCTGGGCGGCCGATTTGAGCTGGGCCAGCTCGGCTTGGAGCTTGCGGACTTCGGCTTCCTCAGCCTGGAGGGCTGACTTGACATCATCCAGCCTTGCCGTCGTATCTCGGGAGCTGTTCCAAAGACTGTTGTAGCTCTCGTCTTTCTCTTTGATCGTTTCGCGGAGCTTTTTGATCTCATTCGCCTGGCGCTTGGCAAAGTCTTCAAGGCCGTCCAGCTCTTTCTCCAAATCCTCGATATTCTGATTGGCCTCCTTGAGAGCCATCTCCCTTGCCCTGAGTGTTGCCTTGACCTCAGAAAGCTCGTCTGCTGCCACGCCCTTCGCTTCGAGCCTGGAATGGAGGTCGCGGACTTCGGCCACCTTGTCTTCGAGTGCCAACCTGACCTGGGCCAGCTCCTTAGCTTCCGGTTCCTTGTCCTTCAGCTTCTGCCGGAGGTTTTCAACCTCCAACTCCCTTGTCTTGAGGGCTTCTTTGATCTTGATGAGGTCGGCAGCTTCCCGCTCCTTCGTTTTCAACTTGTCTTGGAGCTCGTTGACAATCTTGTCCTTCTCCTTGAGCGTCTCCAGGAGCTGGTCGGATCCGGAATCATTCGCTGCCCGGGCCTCCTTCAACCTCTTCTGAGCTTCTGCCAAGGCCACCTGTTCCTCCTTCAATTCATCTTGGATCCTCGAGAGTGCCGTTTCCTTGACAGACAGCTGGTGCTCGAGAATATCGACCTTTTCCAGGGCCTCTGTCAGCTCTTCATCGAGTTTCTCGAATGTGTCCCTGTTCGTTTCAGCAGAAGACATGGCATAGTTGAGCGCTCTGCGAATTGTCCCAATGCCGCTTTGGTTAATACTCTTAATACTCGATCCGCTCTCCTGAACCAGCTTTGGGGGTATTGGTTGCTGTGGCAGAAGCTGGTTTGACAGTTCGACAAGCTCCTCGAATTGATCTTCGTAGTACCTGTGGATTCCGGTCACAACGGCCTCGTGGTCCTTCTCCAGTTGCTTCTGGTCCTTAAGCTGTTTTTCGAGAGCCTTGATCCTCCGCTGGTATACACCTGCTGCAGCTTCGGTGAATTGCAGATTGGCGTCCTCGCGGTGGTATACACTTTCTAGCTCCTCGTACTTCGCGCGTAGAATGCGGTTCCGGATCTCGGACTCGGTGATCTCGTTGTACGCGGCAGCGAGGCCGAGCATTGCACTGACTTTGCCCTGCATGGCGATGTCATACAGTTTCAGAATGCTTTCTACAGTGTCACGCAAAGGCTTTGGCGTTTGGGGGTTCGTCAAAATCTCCCGGATAAATCCTTGTGTATCTATCCTGTCCAGCAATCCCTTCCGCGGTGGCGTTGTCACTTGTCTCGCAAGTTCCTCCAAGGTCGTCTGGGTGTCCGGCGACCATAAGGGAAACTCCCAGTCGTTGTCCTGGACATCATCAGGTTGGGTGATGGGAGGATTCTGCATATAGATGTCCTTCAACTTGAGGTGGACGACACGGCTAACATTCGGGTTCTCGGGAGAGCCCTTGCGGCGGTAGAAGAAGGGGTCCGTCCTGTCTTTATTGGCCATTTGCTCACGGTCCTCTCGACTGCCGGGGTTGTCGACGCTTGCCATGCTTCCGCCGCTTGCGCCAGTTCCGCCGGCTGACCGGCCTGCCACTGACCGGGGCGGCGTCGGCGTCTTGTCGCTGTCTGACTTGTTTGACATGGTTTGTGTCTCTCGACCAAAGCAAAAGCAAGATGAATCACATCAAGAAATTGGGTACACGTGAATGATGTGTATGCTCAGGAGCTCCTTTGAAACAGTGGTTGAAAAGAAGAGGAGAGAGACCTTGGGTAAAGTAGTTAATATTGGGATGACTCAAACGCTTTGTTGCCGGGCAGAGACAGTGAACACAATGAAGGCAAGTTGCCGAGTGGGCAGGACAGTTGGGGATGGTGTCAACAAAGACAATTGCGCCTCAGCCGTTTTCAGCAACATTTCTGGCATCTCCCTAACATTTGGCTTTGAGGACAAAGAAGCCAGGCAAGAACCCCGTTGTTTGAACTGACGCTCCTGACAGCAAACTGTCCCGCTTTGGGGAGCCTCCTTTAAGGAAATTGACTCTCAATGAGCGGGGACGTGCGCCAAGCTTTGTCAGTGTTGCAGTACAGCAGATGGGCGGCAGTGGATTGCTGGAAACCTATATGCAGGAATTGCAAGTAGCGATTGAATGATGATACAGGAAGATATGACAAAAGCCTCGTATTAGCTGTACCAACCGCGAGCACCAGGCCCGCGGTCCACCTCTTCTTCTCTTGTGGGAATCATGGGCTTCTTGATGTCAAAGGCGTCGATGAGGTCCCTCCACGTCTCCATGTCGATCGACATGATCGCTTGGTGTCTCATAGCCGCCTTGGAGTGTGACGGAACTGCTGAGGAATTGATGCGAACAGGCTCTAGGATACATGTTAGTCTCATGGATGGCGGAAGAGGCGGTACGTGCTTGCGTACCTATGGATGGGAGGCCGTTCTCGTCAAAATCAAGCCTGACACTTCCTTCCCGTATCAAAAAGCTAACGTAGAACATGTTTTCTACTGTTTGGCCGAACGACTCAGGGTTGATAACGAAACGCAGCAGGTCAACACCGCCGGTGTTGCGCAGGGCGAACCGGTCCATGATAGCTCTCTCCTCCTCAGGCGAGGGGTCATCGCCGAGATTATCGAGCGCCTCCTCCACCTTCTCCTGGGCATCTCTCTGGGCCGAGTCTAGCAACACGTGAATCTTCTTGCATATTGACGGCAGGTCGTTCTTGTCTGACTTCTTCAGGTCCTCTGCTCTGATCTCCTCGGGCCGTATTTCTCGAATGCTGTTGACGCGAAGCGGCGCGTTACGCTTCACGATCTTGCGAGCCTTCTTCTCAATCGACAGCGGGCCAAGGAGGAAGCCTGGCAGAGCGGGTCTGCGCACAGCCGGGACGGCAGCATACCGGCCGAGATGTGCCCAGTTGAACATGTCGCCTTCATCACCGATGCCCTCCTCATCGTCGCTTCCAAGAGCGCCACGGTTGCTGGTCCGACGGCGCCTTCTTTGCGTGCTCGAGAGCTCGGGTGCTTCGTCGTCGGCGATGCCGCGGCCGTGTTGCATAAAGGTGATGCATTTTGAAACGAACTCGTCCACATCGACGCCGTATCCGACATTTCCGGCAGTCAACCGTTGCAAACGCCGGGCTGAAAGATCAGCGGCAAGGACGAGACTGCGTGAGTCGATGGCGGCTTCGGCTGGCTGCTTGATATCCTTGAGGATAGTGTCGGACTGATCTATGACCTGGAGCAGGGCGGTGGGGTCTGATTGAATGTATTCGTCTGGGTTTTCCGTCATGTTCTTGTGCATTGTGCGGTACTTGCGCGCAATCTGACGGCGCTCCTCCATCGATTGCGCGGGGTTGTACTCGGCATCGAAATCGTCGCCATCGTCGGCGTCGGGCGATGGCTCGCGGGTCCTGCGGCGGCTAGAGGTTTGCTCACTCCCAACATCGGATGTGCGTTTCCTCGTTGACGGTCCCGCAGATTCGCTGGGATCCCCAGCGCCACGGACAACGAGATTTCTGCCTCGATCCATTGTGTCGGCAGCGGTGAGATTTCGGGGAATGCGATTGGGGGGGGGGTTGATGACGGGTGGTGTTGGGGATGGATCAGTGATGAATGAGACCAGCAGGCTGGAATATCCTATACAGTGGAAATAAATCAAGGATCTTTTATGCCATAATTGGCCACAGTAACCACTTTCAAGTCCTATCAGAGACCATATTTGGTGGCGGCGCGTGTCGTTGTTTCGAAATGGCTATCGTTTAAAATGGTCTTGGAGGGGAAGAGGTCGCGTCCCAGAGACGCGGTTCATCGCGCTCAGCAAAGTTACGGTAACATTACATGCAGAAACCCCACAGTGGGGCAGGTGGTGCAAAGCGTGGGGCTCGAGCAGCTGCCTCCGTTTGTGTGAGGGTCGGACCCACAGTGGGGATCCACCAGGCCAACGAGACCGCGTAACGTCACGTACCGTATCATCGTCATCGGCTTCCTCCCATGAACATCATTTCCCACCAGCCTGGCGCTTCATGATCGGACTCTGCATCAACAACACATCCCTCCGGTGACTTGATATTTTACATCCAAGGCAAATGCCACACCCGCCCCTCACAATAGCCTCTTCACAATAAATCTTCAGCCCTTGCTCCTGGGTGAGCAGCGGCAGAGCCACCGCTGAAATGGAGCCCTTTACATTTGCCAGCTCCGATCTTCTGAACTTCCCCGTCAGCATCCGCATGTATGTTGCCTTTACCCTCATGTTTTCCCTTTCGATTTTGTTAGACTGACTTTGTGGTCAGCATCAATCTCGACGGTGCAGAGGCCCCGCTTCCGTTCTCAACCCTGCTTGACCATCCAGAACTCCGCCATATTGGATCTAACCAAAGGTATCAATACTTCTCCGCCAGCTCGCATCATGCACATGACTTACTGAAGAACACCCGCAGCCCCCATTCGGACTTGTATGTCACGGTTCAAGTCTGGGCTGGATCCAAGCCTTTGACGGTTCCAGTACAGACGTCTTACAAGGCCTTCCGGAACGAGAGGCGGTGGAATGAGTGGCTGACTCTGCCCATCACCTATTCCACGCTCCCCTTAAACTCCTGCCTGGCCATCACTATTTGGGACGTCTCCCCCACCGGTGGAAAGGGCGCACATGGCCACGCAATCCCCTTCGGGGGGACCACGCTTCCCCTCTTCGATAAGCACAACCAGCTGTACAAGGGCCGTCAGAAATGCCACATCTATAGGCACCGCCAAGCCGATGGTCATGACGACTCCAAGACGCCCGCGTTTATCCCCAAGAAGAAGCCACAGGACGGCGGTCCGCAGGACCATGAGGCCGACGAGCTCGACCGCATGGAAAAGTTGTTTAAGAAGCATGAGATGGGAGAGATCCCGCGCATTGAGTGGCTTGACCAACTCGTATTTCGGGGCTTTGAGAAGCGTGGCCTACAATCTCGGTCAGCGGCGAGACCACCTCCACAAAAGCTAACAGAGGCCGACAGTCAAACCGGAGCCAACGGCGTCCACGGGGACTCGGAACCATCCGCCTTCCTCCTCAACGTCGAGCTGCCCAGATTCGATTTTCCAGTCGCCTTTGCCGACTTCGAATACCCACCCCCTCCCGTCTCTTCTTACCTACAAGCTTCCACTGCCTCCCAATCCAACATCTTGAAACCACTACCCGAGATGCATTTCGGGCCGGGCATCAACCCGAGAGATGACGATGATGATGATGGGAATGGAGGTCGCTTGATCAGAGTGTATGACCCTGAAGTGGCAGCTAAGGACAACCCTGCCGAGAGCAAGCACCGCAGGCTCGTCCGCGGCCAACACCGGAACGGTATCCTGGACAAAGACCTGAAACCCAATGCCAAGGTTCGGGACGAACTCAACACCATCATGGCGTACCCGCCTACCCAAACGCTTTCGCCTGAGGAGAAGGACCTCATCTGGAAATTCCGCCACCACTTGACCCGCAACAAGAAGGCCCTCACCAAGTTTGTCAAATCAGTCAACTGGCAAGACCAATCCGAGGCGAGACAGGCAACCCAAATGCTCAGCAAATGGACCGAGATTGACGTCGACGACGCCTTGGAGTTGCTCGGGCCAACCTTTGATAACCCAGCAGTGAGGGCCTATGCTGTTGACCGTCTGCGGAAAGCCGACGATCACGAGCTCCTTCTGTATCTGCTGCAGCTGGTCCAAGCTCTGAAATATGAGCATATCTCCCCCCAGTCTAGCCACGAAGTCACCCAGGACTCGTCATTGGCAAGCTTCCTCATTTCACGAGCCGCAAGCAGTTTTACTTTGGGAAACTATTTCTATTGGTATGTCATGACGGAGCTGGATGACAAGTCAGGGGCCCAGGCCCCTGACAATCAAGCCATCTATGGCAAGATAGCCTATGACTTCATGACAGAGCTTGTCAAGCAACCCGGGGGGGAGGAAGTCAGGAAGACCCTCAGGCGACAGGCAGAGTGGATCGCCATTCTGTCAAAGATATCGGGAGAGATCAAGGCGTCGAACGAGTCCATAGCCAAGAGGACCGAGCGCGTCAAGCATTTCCTCGCCGACCCGAAAAACGAGCTCGTCACAATCGACCCGCCGCTGCCGCTGCCTCTTGACCCCTCCGTCGAGATTGTGGGTGTCGCTCCCGAGGACACGGTTGTGTTCAAATCTTCAGTCAACCCCATAAAGGTGGCATTCAAAACAACCACGGGCCGCAAGTATCCAGTCATCTTCAAGACGGGCGACGATCTTCGCCAGGATCAACTCGTGATCCAGATCATCACGCTCATGGACGAACTGCTACAGAAAGAGAACCTCGACCTCAAGCTGACCCCATACAAGATCCTGGCCACTAGTACACGGAGTGGCCTCGTGCAATTCATCCCCTCGATGACCTTCGGCTCGATCATGAGCAAGTACCGCAACAATCCTCTTCTTTCCTACCTTCGGCAGAACAACCCAGACAGTCGTGGGCCCCTAGGGGTACGCAAGGAAGCGCTCGATACATATGTGCGGTCATGCGCCGGCTACTGCGTCATCACTTATATCCTCGGCGTCGGTGACCGCCATCTGGAAAACCTCCTGCTCACTCCGGATGGTCACTTTTTCCATCTCGACTTCGGGTTTATCCTCGGGCGCGACCCCAAGCCGTTTGCACCGGCCGTGAAGATCACCAAGGAGATGGTGGACGGCATGGGCGGGAATAATTCCGAGCAGCATCGCCAGTTCAAGCAGTACTGTTATCTGGCCTTCAGTGCGCTGCGCAAGAACTGCAACCTCATCCTTAACCTGTTCACGCTCATGATCAACTCGAATCTTCCAGATCTCAACTTGAACCAGGAGCGGGCGGCCCTCAAAGTGAAGGATCGGTTCCACCTCGATATGTCGGAAGAGGATGCCCTTCGCCACTTCGAGGGCATCATGGAAGACATTATCGCTTCGCTAGTGCCTCAAGTGATGGACAAGCTACATGAGATCGTGCAGGCCTTTAGGGCGTGAGGAATGGCGCACAAGGTTGGATATTGCAACGGGTTCAGGGACACATTGGTTTTGACACACGGGCTTGGCGTATTGGGATTGAGGTATGACATATCCGCGGGGCCTTAATGGACAAACAGCTAGTGAGATTATGAGGTACATGCGATGAGTTTATGATATGTGCTACCGTCATCTGCCATCATCATGAAATGATTCATAATACTACAACATTGAAGCCTTCAATCCCTCGTTCATGTGTCACCAAACACAAACAGCCCCTTTCCACTCCTGAAACCCGTCAGCGTGCCCTGAATGGCGTTCTTGAGCACCTGCTCCTCCGTTTCCCAATCCCACCTCACCTCCTGCACCGGCGAGTGCCTAAACTTGCCCTGGCGCATCAAGTCCAGAATCTCATTGATCATGCGCTGCTTCTCCTCTGGGTTCTCCCTCCCCCACTCCGTCAGCCAGAACCCCTCAAACCGCAGCCTCTTGAAGATCTGCGGGCCGGTCGGGAATGGGAAACTCTGCCGCGACATGCCGCCGTACGTGACCATGCATCCGCGTGGGCTCAGCGCCTTGACCATGGCCGACGCCGACTGTCCGCCAACGCAGTTCAGGCCCAACAAGACAGGCTCCTTGTCGTTGCGCGTCCACTCCTCCTTCAACCGCTGCCCGAAGCTCCGATCGAGAAACTCCTTCTCCGTCACCACCACGTCCGCGCCAAGCTCCTTCAGCTCGTTCTTCAACGCCTCCGTCTCCTCGCTCGTCTCTCTCTCCCGCACCACGTTGATGCTCCGCAACCCCCACAGCCGGCCAAACTGTATCGCCGCCCTCCCGACGCCACTGTTAGCCCCGTTCTGGATAAACCACATGCCTCCCCGCGGCGGATCCGGCCCGGAAAACCGCCTCACGCTCTCCCCGACGAGATCCACATAGTCCCTCAGCATCCGGTACGCGCTGCACGGATTCACGCTCACCGTCGCCACCTGCGCAGGTGTTAACCCGCCGCCGTCCACCTTGAGCAGCTTGCGCGCCGCGTCCTCCACCAGCGCGTGCGTCCGGAACGTCCCGAACCCGGGGCCCGCGGGTATCACCCAGTCCCCGCGCTTGAGAACGTTGGCGTCGACGCCCGGGCCGACGCTGACGACTTCAAAGCACCCCTCGTTGCCGGGCACGTACGCCGGCTCGGGAGTGCCGAGAAGCAGCTGGGTTTTGCGGGTCGGGTTGTTGGGGTCGTCGGCGGCCGACTTGAAGTCGGGCCGCGCGCCGTAGGTGCCTTGGATGGTGTTGACGTCGGCCGGGTTGACGGGGGCGGCGAGGGTGCGGAGGAGGACGGAACCGTGCGGCAAAGAGGGGGTGATGCTGTGCGTGTGGAGGTGGAGGACCTCGCTCGGTTCGCCGAAGTGGGAGAAGTAGAGGGCCTTGGCTTGAGTGTAGCCGTAGGGTCCGGATTTGTGGCGGCGCGGGGTGAAGGTAGGAGTGTTGGCGGCGGCGGCGGTGGTAGTTGGTAGTGATGGGAGGATGGGGTGTGACTGATTGCGGAGGGCGGGGAGGCAGGTACGGGAGTTGCGAATGAGGTGGCGCCGGCTGGTGGCGCTTAGGATGGAGGTTGCCATGGTGGCGTTGAGTTTTCTGAAGCAATCTCGTGGTAGGTCTGCGCGAGGGAATTGATGGATGGGCCGGATGCCGCAGTGCTGCTACCTTCTCGTCTGCGCCTATGGAACCTGAAAAGGCCTGGGATAATTCGGCCGAATCGACGAGGGGAAATTGCCCCTCAATAGATGAGCAATTGGTCAATTGGATCCCCAAAGAAGCGCAATGGATACCCCGGGCTCTACCAGGAGACTGAGATTGCGGCAGGAAGTCGGGAAGAAGTTGATACTTCCAAGTCGTTTGGATTCCGGTGGACCGAACGCAACGCCGCATGACGTCGGAGCTCACGGGAGGTTCCACATGAGCTTTGGCCAATCGGGAGGACGCATCGGAAGGTCAATCACGACGCTGGATGCCGGGGGATCAAGTCTTTAAGCATCAGTTTCGCCGTGATGTTGCCAGAAATACCAGCTGAAAGGGGCAAAGCACACTCGAGCACTTTTGGATTGATTATAGTTGAAAGGAACAGTAACCGTTCTCTTTGACTGCCCAGCCACAGCGCGGTGGACTCGGCGTGATATGAAAAGGAAACATAAGCGTCAGCTTCTGAACAGCATGAAACCATGATAACCACGACATGGCCGAGCTCATCCTCAACTTGTCTCCCCCTCTTCATCCTCCTCCTTCGGCCCAGCCCTATTCATGAATAGAGAGCCACACCCCTCTCGGCTCGAGATTGTTATGCAATCAGGAGAAGAAAGAAAACCCTCCGCCCACCCGTTGTTGTTTACAACGCTATGAGTGTTTTTCAAAAATAATAAAAAAAAGGGAAAAGGTGGTGTTGGTGATGACCACCAACTGACACAAGTTAGGTATACCAATAATGACGGACAGGCAGGGTAGATAGACATGGCGTAGGGGCAGCTCCAACGAACCACCCAAAAGGCCCTGAAACATGGCGGGCGCAAAATATGTGAGCCATAAGCTGGGAGAACAAAAGGAAGTCCCTTAGAAAGATGAGAAAAAAACCAAAAAGAAACGAAAATCAGGTGGGTATCTCGAACAGTCAACAACACACTCCCCTGCCTGCCGGAGTACCTCTCGGCAGGCTCTCGCTCTCCTTCCCAACTCTTGTACTTAAAGGTGGCACGGAAACCACGGACCACGGATTCATTTTATGTCCTTGAACAAATCGTTCCCGAAGCTGATATCGTTCTCGATACCCAGCTTTTGGTTCAGTTCACTCAACTCCGGAATCATGGGCGGCGGCGGACCCTTGGGTTTCTCGTCTGTCGCAGGTGGAGAGAGCGGGGCGGCGTCATTGACGCCCCTGAGCCGTCCAAACCAGCTTGTGCGTTTCGACTTGCGTGAGCCCAACACGCTTACCCCGCCACGACTCTGAGGGCGCTCTGTCGGGGATGAGACACCGTTGGCGGCGTCCTCGCCATTGGCGTACGCCGGGTGCAGAAGAGTCCGGCTGAACAGGCGGCGAATGCTGCTGGGCCGGCTGGAGAGTGTGGGCGACGCCGGGGTATCGTCAGCAGGACGCTTAGTCCCTGCTGCTGAGGTGTCCGACTGAGGTGATGTTGCGTCTGCGTCCGCTTTGGTGCCATTGGTTATGCCGTTGGCTTGTTTCTCCTTCTGCTGGTCGTCGGGGGTCTCGGGCGGGGTGGGGACAGCTTTTTCCTTGACCGGCGAGGGCAGCGGCGGGGGAATGTCGGTCCCGTCCGTTAGGGAGCCGAACTCGAGGTTCAACGCCGGCAGCTCGAACTTCTTGACCGTGGTGGTCGTTTCGGTTGGCGCGGCATTGGCGGTTTTGGACGGTTTTGTGCGCGGTGCCATGGTTAGACGGACTGAGATATCGCAGTGTGAGGGGTGAGAGGGTGGCGTGGTCTTTTAGGAGACGTCGCGTGCAATTGGCGTCGAGACACAGTCGTCGGCCGGATGGCAAGAACACTGAGTCGGGGTATCTCCTGGGAAGAGGAGGCGATGAAGATGTAGATCAGCAAGGAGACGATCTGGAATTGCCCGTCTTGGACAGAATGATGTCTTGTTGCCTGCTTTGGGGTTGGCCACTGCGCAAAGGGAAAAGACAGGCGATCGGTGGTAAGACCAGGTGGAGGACGACCAGGGCAGGCGGGCTGCTGGTTGGGGCGCCGTGTGGCTGGTGCCGGGAGCCTTTGGTGAATGGAAGCGAAACGGTGATCGACCCAGAGTCAACCTGGTCAGGGCTGCAGACAGACAGCAAGAAACAAAAAAAATCTCCGCGAGGAGGAGGCGGACAGCAGCCGGCTTGTGCTCGCTGCTGGATGCTAGGTCAGAGCAAGCAAGTGGAGGTTGGGGAGAGCCACAGAGAGATGGAGGAGAGATGGAGACACGCCACCCACGATGGAGATGGCATGGGATTGATGATGAAATGGAAGCGAGGTGCTGGGAAAACAAGAGCGGCGCTCAACCCCTTTGGTCTTAACTGCTCTGGAAATCCTGGACCCCCAAGGGGAACGCGGGTCCTACCCCGGAAGGGTGAAGCTGGGGCGTTCACTCTTGTCGGGTGACATCCCGAATAGGAAACACCCCTGACATACGACTTTCCAGATCGTGCCTGTCTTCTGTGGGGTTGCCTGGACAGGGATTCTTCCACCTTGGCCCTCCAGTTGTCTTTGCCTGGAGCTCGCCTCATGTTGGTCAGAAACACCAGCGTTGGACGAAGGATTGTGAGGATGCAACATTGCAGACAATCCGAAAGACACGGTAGGTATCACTGTGTCAAGGTATGTTGTTATTTTCTGTTCTCTCAGGTTCAAGGGTTTCTGGTTCCTCACCGGAGCTAGGTGCCTCGTGCTCGTGTGAAGCCGAAGGAAGAGAATGCATGAAGTGAAGGGCTGATCCTTTTGAGTTCCCCAATTTCCAGTCTCAGTTGGCCGGATACCTTCTTGCTACCCTCAGCGTGTTTCACCTCCTCCATGCTTCTCATCTTTCGAACGGCATGTCACTGCTCGGTGATGGCCGTGTCTTGCATACGACTAGCTCCATACATGGAACTGCCAGATCCCCCGCATGAATCTACCGAGCTCCTGCAGCCAAGGTCCGGGACGTGGTGTTCGAACAGTGGTGGAGGCCGGGAAACAATGTCAGGGATAGATTGGCGGCCCGGCTGGTTGGGTATGTCCATACAGCACATGCGGAGTCCGGTATGGGACCCTGCGCCGCATTTGAGGTGCACGTCATGTTTGATAGGTATTCTAGTCTCAGGAAAACCCCATGTTGACATGGCCTCAGGTAGGTGTGCTTTGACACTCCAGAACACCATACCATCGTCTAAGAAGCACTCGGGTTCCGTCTGGCTCGCCTTGCGACAAACAGTCTTCCTGATGGCAAGTCAGGTCTTTGCCATGTCGTGGTGGTATTTCCCTTGCTGTCATGTCTCGTGGCGCACGTAGCGCCGTTTCTACTCCAGTCCGCCCCATCAACTCCGATTTCGTCTGCCCGTTTCCACCCCGTAAACTCCAAGAAAATAAATCACCGTATCCCTTCTGACCAGTCGGTCGACTGCCGCTTATGTGCCATTGCTTCCAAATTCACAGACATCCCCGACCCTCAAATCATGCTGCTTCCTTCGGGACCGCATATTTCTGTGTCCATGCCCTTGCCGTGGCGATGGCGGCCTGCTCATCCTCCTTCCAGCTCTTGGCAACATCGGCGGCAAGCGGATCATCCGGGTTGGGGGCTCCTAGGAGGGCCTGAATGGACAGAAGGATCGTACGGATCTGCAGCGCGGGCGACCAGTTGTCTAGATGATGTCTGTGTGAGTAGATCTGGCAATCCATACAAGGCCCGTGAATGAGAGTCACGCACTCTTCAGGACGTCGAGGCAAATGCGCCCCAGCTTGTCGACGTTAGGGTGGAAAATCTTGGTCAGGAAGCGGATCTTGGGCGGCGCCATCGGGTAGTCATCAGGAAGGAAGAGCTCAAGCTTGAAGATGCCGCCTGCGACGCGCATATCTGTTAGCGGACCTGCCAGGTCTGGCACGAAAGACTGCCTCCTGCGACCAAACGCACCTTCGTACGGCGAGGAAGAGGGTCCATGGATCTCGACGTCAAAGTACCGAAGGTTGTCCTCGTGGGGGACTGCGCTGATGCCAGGGACCCTAAAAAGGCGAACAGTCAGTCATGCTGTGAAGGGTTCCCTGGCACGGCCGGAGCGGAAGAGCAGACATACGGCTCGGCCATGAGCCGTTCTGTTTCCTTGACAATCCTCTTTGGCAGCGCCATGGCGGACAGGTGCCGGGTAAGGCTGATGTGTGTATGTGGTTTGGCGAAAAGAAGTTGTCAAGGCCAAAGGGGGGCTCGGATGCGGGGCGGCTCAAGCGGGCGAGGGCGATGGGAGAAAAGATGTCAAGGGTCACGAGACACACCGGGTCCTACTGGAGAGACTGAAACAGATTTTGCAGAAGAAAGCAACAGCGCAACGAAGAACAACCTTTGGAACCGGAATGTTGGTCTTGAAGATTGTCTCAAGCAGCCTGGCTTCACCTAACTCCCGTCTTTCTCCAACCCGAAACCAGGCAAGTGGGGTGTTTGGCCGCCAAGACCGTCTACCTGACGATAAGCGCACGAGCCAGCCGCAATCAACACAATCGGGCGGGCAGGTCGCAGGTGAGGCAGGTCAGGCCCGTTTCGGAAGATGCCGCCAGGGCCGGACGCTGGACCCCATAGTGTACTGGACAGCACCCCAGAGTGGGACCCACTGGATTGTGATGCTCAAACTCCACAGCTCCAACCATCCATTTTCGGAACTGGGAGTTTTGTCTTCTGGCTTGTTGCATCCAACTCCTGGATTCCAGGTTCATCATATCACCTGCGAATGATGACAAAGACGAGATAGGAATCACAGCTCGGGAGTGTCCTCAGCGCCACGTTGGATATCCAGACATGCATCTACACCCACTTGTCTCGGATACCACCAGTTCATGACCTTTGTCTCTCATTTTCAACGTGGCCCCGATCAGGGTGTTGATGAAAGACCAACTCCTCATGGCTTGCACTTCATGAATAACCACCCGCTCAAGCTATTGATCCTCGCCATCGCCATCCTGTTCATCCTCTCGCTGTGCGACGGCTTGTCTCATTCCATGCAAAACTCGTGGCCTCTATCTCATAATGGTCTCCGATTCAAGTCTTCACCATGTCGCCTTCATTCCACCGCCTCCCAGACTCTTCGAGGAAGCCCAAGACAATAAAGTCGGCCTATGAGAGCGAGACTTTTGACAACGACGTCAAGATCCATGTCGATGGCTTAGTTGGATCTGCCACCATCTCGCCGTCCGGCCGAGATGTTGCCCTAGCATCGTGAGAGGCACACTGCCCTCCCTCCCCCCTGCTGACCCAAGTTTCTCTAACACTCCTCCAGTCCCGAGGGTCTCGCCATTATTGATCTTGATTACCCCTGGAGCCCTCCACGGAGACTAAGCAGCCATGGCCTTCCATGGCTTGTCGTCGACGTCCAGTGGTCACCGTTTGCCGCCCGCGACTACTGGGTTGCCTCCACCGCCAACCACCGCTGTCTCGTATGGAACCTGAACAAGCGGGAGGACTCAGCTTCTGGTGCCATTGAGCACTCTCTCCAGGGTCACAGCCGCGCCATCACCGACATCAACTTCTCCGCCCACCACCCGGACTCTCTCGCCACTTGCGCTGTGGATGGTTATGTCTACTGCTGGGACCTTCGTCGTCCGCGACAGCCAGCTCTCGCCTTCTGTGACTGGTTTGCCGGCGCCACTCAAGTCAAGTACAACCGCCAGGATCCCTACGTCATAGCCTCGGCCCATGACCGTTGGTTACACATCTGGGATATCCGCCGGACTGCTGAACCGTTGAAGACGGTCGACGCCCATACTTCCAAAATCTATGGCATCGACTGGAACCGGACAAAGGCCACATGTATCGTCACATGCTCGCTTGACAAGAGCATCAAGTTCTGGGACTACAGCCAGGACTGCGAGACACCGCAGCGCGTCATCCGTACCACTTTTCCGGTGTGGCGAGCCCGTCACACACCCTTCGGCCATGGGCTCTTGGCCATGCCCCAGACAGAGCCAGGAAGGCTATATCTCTATAACCAGCACCTCGGCCCAGAGGATCCGGTCGACGGGTCGGTGTTGCCAGTGACGGTTTTTCCGGGACATGATAGTTACAAGGCTAAAGAGTTCCTTTGGAGAAGCCGCGGTGGTGTGTCCGATGGTATCGACAACCGCGAGTTTCAGCTCGTCTCGTGGGGTGAAGACAACGAACTACGCCTCTACAAGGTTGACGACGAAACCCTGGAGGAGGTTGGGCACTACCGAGGCAAACCTCTCCTAAAGAACCTGAACCTCACCAGGAAAGGCGCCATTTACAAGACGTTCCGCACCGTCGATGATACCCCTCATCACGACCGCCGGACGCCAACCATGAGCGGTCGTCCTGGCACCAGCGGCCAGCCTCGTCAGAGTGCTCTGAGCATGGGCATCAACGCCACGATTCGCCGATCGGCCCCGACTTGGCGGACTACATCGATGAAAGCCAGGACCAACACCGGCAAGCCCGTCGACAAGACACAGTTGCAGATTGGCTGGATGAAGGGGGTTACCATGTCTAAGAGGAAAGCTAGCGGAGAGGCATCTGGTCAAACCACCGGGGAAGACTCGGGACTCTTTGGTCCCGGCTACGACAGCGGCTGGGGCGAACAGCCCGAGTCGATTCAAGACGAATTCCTGCGCATCAGCACCCAGCTCCCCAACGTGAAGTGGGAGAATATCGACATGGATTCGCTGGTTCTGAATGCATCTCTGAAAGGTCCCTGGGGTGTCAACGGCGAGACAATCTTTATCAAGGTCCGCGTCGACATTCCCCGCAAGTACCCAAAGAGAAAGGCGCCCAGGTTCTTCGTTGAAAAGTCTTCCTTCATGCCGGACGAGACGCATCGAAAATTGGAGACGGAGCTTGAGGAGCTTGCCAGTCGCTTCCTTCAGCGCGAGAAGAACTGCCTTTACACCGCTTTCTGTTACCTCCTGGGTGAGGTGGACCTGCAAGAGAGCACGTCGTTCTTCAACAATGTGCGGGACCTCGACGACGACATGGCAGGTCTTGGCGACGAAAGCTCTAGCGAAGATGAAAACGATATACCGGCCGGTGGTTCGGCATCCATGTCGCAGGAGCTCAGCGCAAGTACTGAGCTCGACCCGTCAGCGACTCTAGCCTCAGCTCAGCGCCCGGCCGTCACTCCTCTGCCCATGTTTTGTGGCGCGAGGTTCTCCAACGACGGCCGCCTTGTGTGTTTCTTCCCAACCAAAGAAGAAAAGGCACGGGCCTTGTTCGTGCTACCACAACCAGAAGTCCATAAGGAGCGGCCAAAAGGTGAACCAACGTTTGCCGGCTTCGGACGCCTCGCTCACGACTCTCCGCCGCCTAAGCATCGGCTCCATGATGAGACGTCAGCGACCGAAGATGCGTCGGAGGCGTCGGATGACAGCGAGTCGACTACATCGACCGATTCAGAACCGACCACGGTGCACAAGCTCAGCATGTGGTACCAACCGGGGCGACGCTTCAGGAAGACCTGGAGCGCCAACGACTCGATTCGGTCCAGTGGAGGGGGCACCGGTGCAGGCACCGGCACTGGCACTGGCACAAGTCGTAAAAGGCCGGCGAAACCGAAGAATATTATTTCCATTCACAACTTGGCAGACCTGCTGCCGTCCAAGAAGCAGTTCGCCCAAGAGTACGCTGTCTTTGGTGATGGCGCCGACGTGTGCAACCACAACGCAGCAGTGGCCGAAAAGTACGGATGTCATGAATTGGCCCATGTGTGGAGGTATGCTGCTCTGCTTCTACGTCGTGACATACCTTTAGAGGTCCATGATCTCTACAACAGCGGGCAGCCAGTGCTTGTCATTGCCAGAGACGCAGCTTCTCGAGTTCAGGGAGGCGATAACAAGTCCACGCCGAATCTTGCCGGTCGCGTCCGCTGGGGGCTGCACCCCTTGGCACGAGACATGATCAACGACCTCTTCGATTATTTTGAGAAAATTGCAGATATCCAAATGCTCGCCATGTTGGCGTGTATTTTTGGAGATTACTCTATCGAAGAGGGAACCGCTCTCGCGGCCTCTCACCTCCCACAGCCCAAGACGCCGTTGCCCATGAAGGCTCCATCCTTCTCTCTCGAATACTTCCCAACCGACCCAGCTCTTTGGGGCAAGCCTCACATTCTCAAGAGCCAGCCCAGCTCAGCCATAACGACACCCAGAACTGCCAACACTCCGGCCATGTATTCCGATCCCCCAAGTTCGGGCGAGATTGCGGGCTCCGCCGAGGCCCAGTCACATTCGTATTCTTGTGGAGAGACGCCACCAAACGCAGCTCGAGAGCACCTCCGGGATTCGGGCCCAACCCAAAGCCTATCGACATCGCCGAGCAACAGGCTGTTCCAACGTTCCAACGCTACGGTCGCCGCCGCCACAGCAGCTATTGCCGCCTCTTTGCCTCGGGCTCTCGCGGGCATCGTGTCAAGCTCGCCGCCCGACCCGGTCCGAAAGAAGCCCAGCCCTGCTGAGACCATGCTGAGTAGTCTCACCCCGCTTGGTCATCGCTCGAGCGGATCTGGCCAGGCCCCTAACACTCCAGACACGGCCCGCACTTCGTTGTCAGATGACCATGGTTCTGCAGTGGACGACTTCTTGGTTTCGGTTCCCATCGATGTGTCTTTCTCGCTTGAAAACCAAGGCGAGTTTGATGATGACGGCTGGATGTCGGCCCCCCTTATCGACCGCAGCCGCTCCCATCTGTACTCGAGTTACCGCTACGCTTATGCCGAGATGTTGCAGATGTGGGGACAGCCGTTGTCACGTTTGGAGATCATGAAGTTCGACGTGCTCAAAGAGGACGGGCTTTCTCATCCCATTGCACCCACAAGCCTTGACTTCTCAGATGTCATTCTCCAAACTAATCCGCCTTTTGGAGCCGGTTCACCAACCTCATCGTTTAACGACCGCCGCTGGCACCTCCAGGAGATGCTCTCCTCGACTCATGGCCTCGATGTCACAGGTTACTGTCGCTTCCACCCGGAACACCCGCTAGAGCCAGTCCAGTACCTTCGTCTATCTCATCGGTCTCGTCCGTCATCGGCCGCCTTCCTCCAACAACAGAGCAATAATCATCATCCCGACGGCCACAGCGCCCCTGCTCCCGTTTTGAACAGTGTTCTGGGTGTCTGCCACCGCTGCACTGCCGAAAGTGTGTTCAGCAACCCTGTCCCACAAACGACCCTCCAGTGCGTCTACTGCTGGGAGCCCATCGTTGGGCTGTACACTCCGTGTCTCGCGTGTGGGTGTGTCGCGCACGAGGCTTGCCTCGCCGACTGGCACGCCATGGGAGCCACCGAGTGCATCGCAGGTCATGGATGTTTATGCGTTGATGAGGCTAGCTCCATCACCGCCGACAGCTGGGCCGGGCTGCGCGATGCCGCAGAGAAGGAACGCATCCGCGCGGCGGCAGCGGCCAGTGCGGAGTTGCTTTCCTCGTCACCTACAGACAAGCGCTCCAACCTCCAAGCTGCTGGCAGCACCAGTCCCCAAAAGTCCGTTTCCTCCTCGGTACGGTCAAGGCGAAAATCCGCTCCGGCGGAAGGCGCAAGATTTCACCTCCTGCGCAGCACCAGCAACTTCGGCGGTGGTAGCGGCAGCGGCAGCGGCAAGACGACCCCATCCTCCTCGCAAGCCTCAGACACGAAACCTGCCATCGGCGGCGGCGCGGAATTGGTCCGGACCACAAGCCGCAACAGCAGCGGCAGCAGCAACGGCAACAACGGGAGTAGTTTCCGCCATCCCCGCCGGCGCGGCGCCCACGGAGAGGCGGATAGGTTGGCGCAAGACCCCGCACCTCCTTCTCTGCACTCCAGTTCGAGATCGGCGGGCTATCATGACCTCACTG
Organism: Mycothermus thermophilus; assembly: GCF_041956435.1. NCBI lineage: Eukaryota > Fungi > Ascomycota > Sordariomycetes > Sordariales > Chaetomiaceae > Mycothermus > Mycothermus thermophilus. The sequence goes on from NW_027191428.1 coordinate 1,185,572, forward strand.
CAAGCAGCAGCATCAGCAGCAGCAGTAGTAGTAGCAGCCTCGCAACAGGGAGCGCCACAGTAGCAAGAGGAGGAGGAGGAACTGGAGGTGCCGCCACGATCCCATCCCTTACCGTCACATCCCCCACCAGCTCTTCCACATCTTCTGCTACCTTGACTACCGCGGGGCCCCATCATCCGGCAAGTCCAGCACCAAGAGCAGCAGCAGGAGGAGGCGGAGGAGCGGGACCGTCAAACACGACCCCGTCGTCATCAACAGCATCGGCTTCTGCTGCGACGAGCTCGCTCCTCCTCGCGGGCGTCAAGCCCCCGCCTCGGGGCGAGGAGCCCGTGTCCATGGCGCAGCTCAGTCTGGGCAAGAAGTTGAAGGATGCCGAGGGAAGGCCGGTCGCGGGGTTGGTGAGGAGGCATTCTGCTAATATTGGGCTTGGTGGTGGCGGTAGCAACGCTAGTGGTGTCGGCAGCGGTGGAAGAAAAGAAGGAGGAGGTGGTGGTGGTAGTGGGAGTGGGTGGAGCAGGGCTGCTTCGGGGTTAGGGTTGGGAAGCGGGTTGGCGAGGGGGTTGGGCAGAAAGAGTGTGAAGGAGGAGGAGGAGGAGGAGGGGTAGATGTCAGGTGGATGAGTACATGACCTAGGTAAGGTAGACATGAGATATGGGTATGATTGGATGGCATGGTAATATGATTGAATGGCTGAATGTATCCGACAAGACGACTTGGTTATGGTTCTTGCGTATTCACCTGAGCTGGGGTGGAGTGGGAGTGCCCTTGCCATTTTCATTATCAAGCATGTAGGTACCTATTCTGTTGTTTGCCTCCTGAGCTAGTGTATAATGTGTGTATGCCTCCTCTGGACCAATCGAGCCATAGAGGATAATATGAGACTATGGTGGTTGGAGGAGTTGTCGAAGGCTATTTTGCTTGTCCAACCTCATAATTCTTCCTGCGCATGAAGCATCCAGTTACCCCAACACACACTGCAGATGCATAGCAATTGTCACAACTGTCGAGGGGCTTCGTGTGCGCAAAAAAGCAATTAATAACCTGGAAACTACGTGGATATCAAATGACTCGCCCAAGACGCCGGTCGCTATGCATATGTTATGACTAAGAATACTGCAAACCCCGTTCTCCATGATCATACAAGTCCCAAGACCGCATATTAGGTATGCTCTCCAACCCTCTGAGGTATACCACCCCGTGACTCCTCAAGACATTGCGCCTACTTCAACAACCTCGCCTTTTTTTTAGAACCACCAACACCACTTCCCAGCTAGGGCGCCTCTTTCCTCTGCGATTTTCCCTTGTCTGGCTTCCCCCGTTCCAACAAGAGCGTCAGCTCGCTCTTGGAGCGCCCAAACGGTATCGGCGGTGCAGGGTGCCGTGGCGTCGGTCGGAATTGCTGAAACACCGAAGAATTTACTTTCGGATTCAACCCGGCCTGGTCCGGAACTTCAGGAGCATCAGGCACGGCAGGGACTGTCTTCGAAGTTTCCGACTCGATTTGGCCAACGGCGGTTGTAGTGGCCAGGACAACGCTGCTCGTAGGCTGCGCGGGCAGCAATGCCACCCCAACCTCCTTTCCTCCTTGTGACGCATCTGATCGCTTCGAACGGGTGCGTAGAATCGAAGGAACCCGCCGGCCAAAAGTCTGGGCACTGGGCTGGGCAGCGGGCTGGGCAAAGGGCTGATCTGCCACAAAGCCGGCGACGGGTGGGGGACTCTGGGCCGTCGTTGCGATGCTGTCTCTCACATCCCAAGTCGACCTCCTTTGTGGGCTGGTTGGCTGCAAAAGCAGAGGAGCTGCGGTGATAGGGTCTGCATCTGCTCCGGTTTGGGGCTTCTGTACGGGCAAGGGAGGTTTCACAGTGAGCTGATTGCTCAAAGGTCTTGTCATTGTGCGCCCAAGGCTGCTGCTGATTCGTGCGTGGCTTGTCTGAGAAGACGGTGGAGTGTTCTGCATAGGTGCCGACCTTTGTCCAGTGTCCCCGGGCTCGCTGTTCACTCGTGTCTGTGCGGGTTGTGATCGAGGGGGTGTAGGTTGATGAGCGTGGCGAGCCCTCGGCGCGGTATCCGGAAGGGCGGACTGTTGATGGGGTGGCTGAGATGGCTGCTCGGTTGGTGGTTTCGTCACAATGTTGCTATTCTCGGTGGTTATGCGTGAAGGAGTCGTCTCAGAAGCAGGTTTCTGAGACTCTTTCCTTGGAGACTTCGCTGACGCCGCACCCTGATCTTGCTCCAGCTTTGGTGGAGTGGGCTGAGGAGGGGCTTGCTGGACGCTCGCCTTCCCAGACTTGGCCAGAGCCTTCATGGTTAAACCAGCGTCACTCGTCTGTGACGATGATGACCCTTGTCCCCCGGCCAACTGAGAAGAGGTTGGGGCCGAACGCTTTGATGAGCTTCGTTTCGATGCCGTCACGGCTCCTGCTCCACGACTGCTAGGATCCGGGCCTGCCTGAGAACTCGTCCGACGCACCAGGACAGGTCGTCGTCGTGAGGCAACGGTGCTTGCTACGATTTTTCTCGTAGTTGTAGGTTTCTCCACCTTTGGTTGTGGCGGTGGAGGCGGGTTCATGGTTGCCGATGAAGTCTCCGATGGAGGCGTTGGCCTTGACGTCGACTCAGGTGATTTGGTGAGAGGCGCATCGGTCGCTGGTGGAAGACTTTGTTTGTTTTTGATTCGAGATGGAAGAGGAGGGGGAGGCATTGCTGCCGCTGCCGCTGCCGCTGCTGCTGCCGCCTCGGCGGCTGTCGCAACTGATGAAGTGGTGTTGGATTCATCCTCATTGCCCTTGATCGATTCAGGTTCAGTTTTTGGTAGTGACGCAAACCGTGCTGTTGGACGAGGGCCCGAGGAAGAGGGTCCTCGCGATTTCTTCAGAATGGGATGAGGAGGAGGCGGCCTTGATGAGGATGGGGTTGGCTTCTTTCTGTTTTCTGCAGGACTAGAACCTTGTTGCGGTTCCTGCTGCTTGGGAGCTGCCCCGCCTTTGTTTCCATCCGCCTCTTGTCGACGTGACGTTGTACTCTAGGAAATGGTCAGTAAGAAGTCATTCTGAAGACACAGTCTCACGTGCCTTGGCCCGTAGGAACGGATTCGGGGGCGGTGGTATCGGGACAAATGTCGGGCCGGTTGAGAACTCCTCATAGAGTTTCGCAAGTTGTGGCCCACTGAGATTACGCAGCCTCTCGCTGCCCCAGACATGCCACCAGAAGTTCTCCAGGCGGAAGGCACTGGGGTCAAAGAGTCTCCGAAAGGTGGTTGTGTAGGCTTGGTACGTCAGCCTGGACACCTTGAATGAGCGGCGGGTAGGGCGAAGTTACCATTCCAATATTGCTTAATCTTCTCTAGAGGAACCACCGGATAGCTGGCCACCTCGGCATAGACTTCGCGCGTGTTCTCAAAGAAACCCAGGGGCATAGCCGCGTTCATCTTGACGATGACTAAGGCCGGGCTGGCAAACCGTGGGGGACTGGCAGAAAATCGACGGTATGGGGAAAAGTCTCAAGCATGGCGTGTTGAAGTTTCATGAGGATCTGGACAGAGTCGTTTCCAGACTCCACCCTCCAGAACACATCGGCTCCCAGCCCTGATCCCCAGCCCTATGTAAGGACCCCGGGAGAGAGGGCAAGGGTAAACCAAGCTCCTGGAGAAGTGACCCCGTCAGTCTCAGCTGGAGCCCGGGGAGGCGGTCTTCACCTCAGGCGGTGCAGCAGCCCAGGGTTTACTCGACCAATGGAGCGGTAAAAGGCCGGGACACGAAAGACGCATCCACGAGACGCGGTACTGTATAGGCGGTGGAGGCGTTCTCACCTGGTTGATTTGGAACTGCCAAGGCCGGCCAGAAGAAATCTCCAACTTCAACCAGTCCCAACAAGACACTTACACGGAACTTCGAAGCGGCGAGGAATGCTAGGTCGAGTGCTGGGTCCGGTGGGGAATCGGCTCACCGCCGTCTTCGGGCCAGAAAAAGTGGTTGGGTTCCCTCAGCCCTAAGGCTCGGAGAAGGACAACAAATTCTCAGGCAGAAAGCTGGTGCACCAGAAAGGGCCGAGGGATGGCGGAAGGCCGAGGAAGAATAAGACTTGGAGGACAAGGACAAGATGCCCGATCAAGTCGGCGCTGCTGGGGGTGCTGAAGTCAAATACAGTGAGATCGACGGTCAGCGTCCTTTGGTTTCGAGCGGGTACGCAGGGCAGACGAAGCACAGCACCAAGAATGCTAAGGAATGAGGGCGCTTGACGTGCTGCTGCTGAAGTGACTGGTTGGCGAGGTAGATGGGCAAAAAAGAAAGAGAAAGCTGGAGCACACAGCACACTCTCGAACCAAGCAAGCACCAGGGGGCAGCTCAGCCATGCCTTTGGAGGAAAAGAGTGGCAGGGAGGAGTGCCAGACAAGCGTGGAAACAAACAAAAAAAAGTTCGAGAAACAAACACAGGACAAAATAAGACGAAACAAATGCGAGAAAAGTGGAAGTTTGGGGTCGGGCTGGCTGCCTGGCTCTGGAAGGTGCAACTCAACAACAACCCTACCGAGTATGACTGTGCTCCTGCCTCAGGGCAGGGCTGGGCTCGGTCCGGTGGGAAGGGGATTTGCCATGGGGGAAGCTTCGATCCATAGTCCGGGTTTCAGTCCAGGGCAAGGTTGAGGTGGATGGAGACATGGATGGGAGCTGCACCTTCCCCGAGGGACATCTCCATCCGCTAGGCAAGACCTGTCCAAAGAGTCCTCGGAAGGAAGGGGGGATCCCGGGCGCCGGTTGTGGGGTTCGTTGCGGGCTTCAGGGTTCAAGGGTTGAGGGAGCATTCTCTCCCTTTTCCAGAAAACAAAACCACCATCTGTGTGTCAAAACCCATTTCTTGGAATCTGGGATTTGCTAAATCCGGTCCTCGCTTGGACGAGAATGGCACGACAGCACGGTCCGTATCTCATCATGGAGGCCATGGCACCCTTCGTGGCGTCGATATGTTGGCTCGTTGGCCGTTGGCGGGGGGCTGGAGCCGGTCAGCAGCGGAGAAGAGCGGATGAGAGGCAATGGGCCATGGACAAGTTGGACGGATGGATGGACGATGACCAAGCTCAACGAGATGCTGGATAGGCGCCCCTCTCCCCGCCCTGCCGATACACAGCAAGCAACGGCCTCTGATACACCGTGGTGCTAGTCACCTGACAGGGACGATCGAGGCACGTGGCCTCGACGTGACACCAACCTCCATCATGGCCAAGCCCATCTGCCCCTCTAGCAGCCTCCAGACTCCCAGGCATGCCGTGTCCTGCCACTCCGGGATATGAATCTTGCCCTTCGCCAGCGCCTTGGAACCTTTCGGCCCGCCTTATTCCAAGCTCAGCTGCCCTGTTCTGTTCCATCCCGGTTCGACGCATACGACCTCGCTCTACCCTCGAGCCGCGACCTCGATCTCCCGTCCTGCAGGTTTGGGTCGGTCTGCATGTTCATGTTCATCCTATCTTTCCGCCCACACCTCGCTCGCCGTCACCAGACTGGACGGGTGCAACGACGCAACTCAGGCCCCCCACGCCCGGGGTTTGGGATCGCCCGCGCACCGTGCCACGGGGTTTACGCGCAAACGGCTAGGCTGCGGATCGACCTGACCAGCTGCCGCAATCTCAACGCCGTGATGAGGTTTCTCCCTGAGCACGTCAGAGGAGGAGTACGATACCGAAGACCTATGCTTGGTAAGTAGGATGTGAGCAAATGGAGAGGCATCACAGCTTGGCTGGCTGGTGACGACATTTCTGGCTGGCCAGCCAGGCGCGTGGCCAGCGGGGCGGGGCTGGTCCCTTCATCATCCACTTCTCTGATGCCAACTCTGTGCTGTGCTACTCCCTTCAGTAACCTTTAGTTCGGTCTTGCGGCCACGCATGTTGAAAAGTTTACGCTCGAGCAGTGATGAGACACTGGCTGAGAAAACAACGCCATATATTCTCATCGGTGGCCAGCTCCTGCGACGCCCTCTCGGCCAATCAACCACGAGCGTGCCGAACCGCACAGAGCCAGCGCCCCAGCCGACCAGTGGATGGTGATATGCATCCCCGCGTTGGAAGGTGAAATGAGACCCAGAGCGTGTGGGCAGGGCTTCCCCGGAAGAAGCCAGCCCCCCGGATCGTCACGCCAATCGCCAACAACTGCCCCTGGTCAAGTGCCGCCCCAGGCGTTTCTCGGTCCCTGCCCGAGGCTGGCGGACCCAAACACAGGGCTCCTTCACCTTCATCACCATACAACGCCTGAATGAAGCGATTTATCACAGCAAAGCACAAGCGAACCCTCCGAATGCGCTTCAATATCACGGTCGTCAACGAGGTTAGACTATATGTCTACTAAATGTTTGACAGCGGTATTTCACGATACAGAAGCGCCTGTCTTGTGGCTCATCCTGCGCAAGACTTCCCCGCCATTGGCTCCAACCTGGCTAGAAATGACGCGGACATACCTGGACCTCTTGCCAAGCCAGCGCCGAACCACCACTTACGAAATGCAAAACGGAACCACTCGATTCCATCCAAGTCGCACCAGCGCCGCCACACCAACATTTTGATGGTAGCTTGAGTTAGTTACCACAGAACCGCTCCGGAACGTCTCCGTGCCACACACCAGAGACTCAGGGGCTGAACTGTGAAGTTTGCCCTGCTTCATGGTCTCATGACATATACAACTCTGGGGGAATAGGCGCATCCTGGCTCTATTCTATGTAAAACAGCGCCCAACAAGGAAGCGGTGATGAAGTCGTATACGGCAATGCTTCCATCCAGCATGTCTTCGATCATCCCCGGACGCAGGTAATTGATATCCAGGCTATTTTCGGACCTTGATCTCCGACAGGACAACTCAGCTTCACCTTGACTCGAGGACTTTCGAAGGGCTTCACCGCCCGTCCCCAGCTGGGTCAGTCGGGCAGGTCTTATCACAACCAGCAGGGCAGGAAAGTCTCCCCAGACTATTATGTCTCAAAGACCGAAAGCGAGCAACCAGAAGCCAGGTACTACTACTCATAAAGGATTACCCATACGCAACAATCTGTAGCGTGTCCAGTCAGCGTTCGGCCCGCCTTCTGGCAAAATGGCCATGAGGCGAAGTGGGTCGCTAGCAGAGCTCGTCCACAATGTGGTAGGTTTCACCGTGGATCAGAGTAAGGAAATCTCGAAAGAAAGGTGAGTAGGGTAGGTATATAGATCTCCGTGATCTGTTCCTATCTACCGTAGTCATAGTATTGCTCAGTTTTTGTTGGGATATTCCGCGCATGCCAACCACCATGCTGGTAGCCCACTCTGTGTGAGGCTGGAGGTGGCTGCGGTTTATAGGACAGCACCGACTGGCTGGCAGCTGTGATGCGGTGGAACCGGCTCCCAAATTCCAGGTTCCGGAGCACACACCTTGTTTCCTGATCTGGCAATTAATATCGGCTCGATACCTATTTTCAAAGGGAGTTCAATGTGGAATGTGACAAGTGATACCTAGTGTAAGGCAGATCTTAGTGATATCTATGCCATCGGCAGGACAGCGAGTGTGATTTCTGAACCAGTACTGTCTATGCTGCACCACCTCCTCATATCATCCACGCCCAAGATTTGCGGTCAAGGGTGCCGGGAAGCGTACCCTCCTCCAAGACCCTACTATGAAGCATTGTTAGATAGATTCCCTTCGGGTATGTAAGGGAGGCCAATGAGCGAGTCAGTTCATCATGCATGTTTCCGACTCGTCTCCCCCTTTCTAGTAAGGTTCTGTCCTCGATGCCGATCACCCGAAAACACAAGGGGCGGGAGTTCGGGAGACAGGAGCAGACCAGACATGGAAGTACTCGGTAGATACAAAGATAACCGATACGATTGATCGGAGATCAATACGAAGAGTCGCCGAATGATGGGATGGAAGACTCACCAACACCACCCACAGCAAGTGAACTCGAAATGGCCTGCGTTGGACATGCAGCATGCAAAGACTTGTAGGGCACCACCACACACACCCATGCTGTCGTCACATCGCCTCACCCCCTTCTCTGTACGCCACCATATGCAGCCATCACGAACGGGAAAGGTGTTGTGCCAGTGGTGTTGGGGAGCCCCGGGAATTCCGTCCATCTGTACGTATGGAGTATCTTGCCAACGTAAGTATTTCCCTGATTGTGTAAAGAGAGAGAGATGAAGGCAAGACTCACTAGTTCATTCATAAATACAGCCAGACATACAACTCCTCCTCACCTATGTACACATCCTTCACGTCTCAACTTCATATCAGCACATTCCACTGCAGTTGATCCAGTCGAATCCCAACCAAACACCTCCAGAGATTCTTCCGACTTGCAGCACCTCATCTAACCCACCTACTGCGGGAAGGGATCGGCTCCTTGCATGTAAATTTTGTCTCAACGAGCTGAAACTCGAGAGATAGACATCTGTTTCCACTCCATTCTGATATACTTCGAGATGGTAGTCACCTCGCTCGACCTCGGGTCTTATTAATGTAATACTGCCATACACTTGCGTACACAGAGAGAAATAGAGAGAGGCCAACGGAACACCTCAAAGCCCTCTGAACCTGTAGTCAGAAAGACGATGTGATACAGTTCCACACAATACAAAACCGCATGGCTCGGAGATCTCAAGTTCCAAGCAATCCTGTCTTTTCATATCTCTCCATCGTTCCTAGCGAGGTAAGGACTGGTCGGTATTCGGCCATTCAGTCAAATAACAGTGTACCCTCCATCCACCCTCAAATCCGCGCCCGTGACATAGCCTGACGCGTCCGATAGCAAAAACACGACCGGACCAGCAAGATCAGATGGCGCCCCCATCCTGCCCTGGGGAATGCGGGAGGTCCATTCACGTTTGAGGTCGGGGTTGTTGGTGAGGATGTTTTCGGTGCTGTTTTCCATCCGGAAATATCAACATAGTGTTTGGGTGTGGTTAGTTGATGCCTGTATGATACATACCTAGGGGGTTGCAGTAAAAACTGAACATGAGGTGACAAAACTTACAGCGCGGTTAACATATATCCCGGGGAGATGCAGTTCACGCGAATCCCGGCCTCGGCCCATTCGACGGCGAACGAGGAACAGAGCTGGCGGACGGCGGCTTTGGATGCGTTGTAGGGCCTGACATTACAGTCATATTTTGTTCCCCATGTTAGTTTCTCCGGTGCCAGGTAGAAGGAGATCATCTCATGTGGAACATACGCTTGCTGCTGCGGCACGTTCACGATGGAACCGCTCATACTACCAATGAGGACTATACTCCCCTTTTTCTTGCGAGACATCTATCGACAAGGGAACTCGGATCAGCAAACAGCCCAAACAAAAAGCAGGGAAAAGGCAGAAATAGCTAAAACAACAAGAGAAACGTACCAAATGCCTCGCCACCGCCGTAGCAAACAAATACGTCCCATCCACATTCACCCCCCAGAGCTTCCGCATCCTGTCGGGCGGGTAGTCGACGGCGGCAAAGTTCTCAACGAACCCCGCGGACGTGACCAGGCCGTTGATGGTTTTCCCTCCGTGCGCCTCGAGCACCTCGGCCAGGCAGGCGTCGACTGAAGCTGGGTCGGAGACGTCGACATAGTGGGCCGTTATCTTGGGGCATGGTTTGTTGTTGTTGTTGTTGTTGTTGTTGTTGTTGCTGTCCGGGCTTGACTGCTTGAAGTGCGCGGTCATGAGGCATGCTTGGGTTTTGGCTTCTTCGACTGTTTCCGGTGGAAATATAGTTTAGCATTCTACGTTGTTACTTCTTCGGAAACTTGGGATTCGGGAAATCACCAAGATGGATGAAGAGTTGCCCACTCACCATTGATGTCAACAATCGCGAGCTCCGCACCGCTGGCGACGATGCCGTCTGTGTCATGACGTTAGCACCATTCTCATTCACACCACGCTCCCCATACTGCAAATGAAGAAATAGCCCCAAGAAAGTTGGAAAGAGAAACCTACACCCCATCACCAACCCCAACCCCCTGGCTCCGCCAGTCACCACCACCAACTTGTCCTTCAACGAAAAACTCGCCAGGGCGGGCGTATCGGCCGTTGCTGTCTGGGTTGCCAGGGGTGTCAAACCCGGCGTGGTTGTCGGACCGGTGCCATCAGTGAGATGTGGCGGCATTGTTGAAGAGTGGTGGTTGGTTCTCGTCGGGGAAGGCTCGCAACGGCGGGTGGGTGTGTTTGTTTGGAATACTGGTGTTCGGTGGGGTTGTGTTCCACTCTGCAGGCGGGAAGAATCAAGGAGTCGGGGAGGCAATCCTTCCAGAGCTTGAGTTTAGGGCGTCAATTGGCGGTTTCTACGGGCGGTGGTCAAAGGATCGAAGGGAGATGCTCAAAAATGTACGTTGGGCTTTTCAACGTTAAGCTATAGTAGTCAATGAGGGGCAGTAGCCACATAAGATGATACATTCCAGGTTGGATGACTTGAAAAGGTGTGTATAAGAGGTACCTAATGTATGTACCAGCTCTGTGGTTGACAAGTCATCAACCCCTCGCTGGCAGAGGTCACGAGGGCAGCTAGCTATACCACTCAAGCCAAGGTGCCTAGCGGGTATATGCATACAGCGAGGCAGCTTGCTTCGACTAGTATGTATGTACATCTTGGGCTCACCATTCGCCATGATTGCAAGTTGAGGGTCCGCACAGAGATCTTGAGAACTCCATCATTCGTCTTCATATTCATAAATCTCTATATGGTTTGGGTATCCAAAGGGATAATGACCTCGATGCTTCAACACCTCGCCAAACTCACGCCAGGTCAGCATAACGTGTTAATGTCACCCACTTACATCCTGAAAACACCAAACTTCGTTTTCCCTGGAGGGACTTCATTCCGGCCACCCATGGCAGCATTCAGAGCCAGTCCCAAGTACTGGCGTGTATGTGCCGGAGGAATGACGCCATCGTCCTGAGAATCAACAGTCAGCAACAGAGGCTGCGGAGGGTCAATGGCAAAGGGATAAACTCACCCATAACCTCGCCGACGAAAACACGGCATCACTCTCCTTCTCAATCCGCTCCCTCAACCCAGTATCCGCCTTCTGTCCCACTGTTTCCATGACGCTCGCAAGCTGCTCGGCACCCATGACCGCAATGCGCGCCGCAGGCCACATCCACAAGAACCGCGGGCTGTATGCTCGCCCGCACATTCCGTAGTTCCCGGCGCCGTAGCTGCCGCCCACAACCACCGTGAACTTGGGCACATCGGCGCAAGCAACCGCCGTCACCAGCTTGGCGCCGTTCTTGGCAATGCCCTCGCGCTCAGCGTCGCGGCCGACCATAAATCCGCTGATGTTCTGGAGGAAGACCAGCGGGATCCCGCGCTGCGCACACAGCTCGATGAAATGGGCGCCCTTGAGGGCTGAGCTGCTGAAAAGAATGCCATTGTTGGCGACAATGCCCACTCGATGGCCGTAGATGCTGGCGAAGCCTGTGACGAGGGTGGTGCCGTAGTCGCGCTTGAACTCGGCGAAGGCGGAGCCGTCGACGATGCGCGTGATAACTTCGTGGATTGGGAGAGGTTTGCGCAGGTTCGTAGGGGCGATGCCGATGAGCTCAGCAGGATCGTAGAGCGGTTCGGCGTAAGATGGGGCTGGCTGGGAGGTTGTTTTTGTTGGCCAGTTCAAGTTCTTGATGCAACGACGGGCGAGCACGATGGCGTGGGCGTCATCGACGGCCAGGTAATCGGTAACACCGGAAACGGACGAATGCATTGCACCACCACCGAGCTCCTCCGGGCTGACAACCTCGCCGGTGGCGGCCTTGACGAGTGGTGGGCCAGCCAGGAAGATGTGGCCTTGGTCCTTCACGATAATGCTCTCGTCGCTCATGGCTGGAACATAGGCACCGCCAGCAGTGCAGGGGCCCATGACCACGGCGATCTGAGGAATGCCCTCGGCGGACATGCGGGCCTGGTTGTAGAAGATGCGGCCGAAGTGGTCACGGTCGGGGAAGACGTCTGCTTGGTGTGGTAGGTTCGCGCCGCCCGAATCTACAAGGTAGATGCACCTGTCGAGTGTGTGAGCAAATGTGCTGAAACTACCTTCCCTTGAAGCATCAGCATCACTCACGGGAGCTTGTTCTCCTGAGCCACTGCCTGAGCGCGCAGGTGTTTCTTGACCGTAATGGGATAGTAGGTGCCGCCCTTGACGGTGCTGTCGTTGGCGACAATCATGCACGGCACGCCTTCGACCACTCCCACACCGGTGATGATTCCGCCCGCGGGGACGTCGGCCTCCGGGTACAGCTCGTGGCCGGCCAAAGGGGACAGCTCCAAGAATGTGGTGCCGGGGTCGATGAGCGCCGTGACGCGATCGCGGGGCAGCATCTTTCCTCGAGCGAGATGCTTCTCCTTCGCCTTTGGAGGACCGCCCTGTTGGATGCGGCGGGTCAGCTCGTCGAGGCGGGCCATGGCCTCGCCCATGAGACGGGCGTTCTCTTTGAACTCATCAGAGCTGGTATCGATGGAGCTCTTGATGACAGAGACGGCATCGGCGTGGTGAGGGGTATTGAAGGTTGCAACAGCGCGGAGTTGAGGTCGTTGAAGGACAGACGAGGCGGAGCAACGAGGGCAGCGGGAAGTCAATTGCGGTCGCCCCAAGTGCCGCGAAAGCCGCAGCATCTCGCGCGGCCTCGTCGAGAGCGGCATTGGGGTTGTCTAGTGGCGGAGGGGTCAATTGAGTCGAGAGTCGGTCAAGCGGATGTCGATGTTGACACGGAGGACGGCGGTGTTATCGAGGTTCAGTCGGTTTGTTGAAGTCGGGATCAGATCAACCCGACTCTTCAAGCAAGTTGCGTCTGATGTCTCTCACATTACACAGTTCACAATGAGATGAATGGAGTTTGTTGTTCTGGAGATTAAGCTTCCCGTTCGTCCAAAGCCAATTGCCGTTGCCGGCACGCATCGAGTTGGCCGAGGCAAGCCGGCGACAACCGTCAGCCCCTGCCCAACGACGTCAGAGGCTTCCCCGCTCCTGCCCGGTCCAGCACTGCGCTTCCCCCCGGAAATTCCCCTGTCCCCGCTGGAACATCCCCTGCGGCAACGGGCACATGAACAGCAGAAACAGCCCTGGACAGCCCTGAGGCTCCCGGAGCGGGGAGACGCCCCGCCAACAGGGAATCATCGGCTTAAACAGTGGGCCTCGGTCAACCACAGCCAACCTACGTCTAAGTCGGGGGAAGGGGGAAACACATCTCACTGGACTCTCCAACTTTCATCACCGCCATTCTCGCCGCTGAACTCCCAAAAAAAAGCGTTCAGGTGGGAGATAACCCATCAATTCTTCTCATTGCTCCTCGTACATCGCCAAACACCTCCCAACATGTCGACAACAATACCCCGAGTAGCCCTGTCTCGCGCCGCCAGCGCTCCAAAGAGACTCCCTTTTGTCCGAGGCATTGCACATGCAGCCGCTCCGCCGAGGACAACGTCGAGGTCACGATTCACAGCAGCAGCAACCTCGCCGTCTATCACCACTCCGTCTGGTGCGGCGTCACTACCAGCAACAACCCTTCCCCGCCAACAACGTCGCCATGCCTCGTCCAAGCACCCCAAGGGCTTTGTCCCGCCAACCCCCGCCGACCTGGCCGAGCTCCGTGAGCGCGTCCAAGAGTTCACGCGCCGCGAGCTGACCGAGGAGGTCGCCGCTGCCGCTGACAAGAGCAACAACTTCCCTCCGGACATGTGGCGCAAGCTGGGAGACGCCGGCCTCCTGGGCATCACCGCGGACGAGGACGTCGGCGGATTGGGCATGGGCTACCAAGCGCACTGCGTGGTGATGGAGGAGTTGTCGCGGGCGAGCGGCGCCATCGCTCTCAGCTACGCCGCCCACTCTCAATTGTGCGTCAACCAGCTACAGCTTCACGGCACGCCTGAGCAGAAGCAGAAGTACCTCCCCGCGCTCATCGCCGGCGAGAAGGTTGGTGCGCTCGCCATGTCCGAGTCGGGCGCTGGCAGCGACGTCGTGTCGATGCGTAGCAACGCCACCGAAGTCGATGGCGGCTACCTGCTGCACGGCTCCAAGATGTGGATCACTAACGGCCCGGACGCCGACGTGATTGTCGTCTACGCAAAGACCAACCCCGAAGCCGGGTCCAAGGGCATCACCGCCTTCATCGTCGAGCCCAAATCCTCCCCGGGCTTCGCCTGTCTGCGCAAGCTCGACAAGATGGGCATGCGCGGCAGCAACACGGGCGAGCTGGTCTTCGACAACGTCTTCGTGCCGCGCGAGAACGTGCTCGGCCCCATCAACGGCGGCGTGCGCGTGCTCATGGAAGGTCTGGATCTCGAGCGCCTCGTCCTCTCGGCCGGCCCGCTGGGCCTGATGCAGGCCGCGCTGGACGTCGCCCTGCCCTACGCCCACCAGCGCAAACAGTTCGGCCAGCCCATCGCCCACTTCCAGCTCGTCCAGGGAAAGCTGGCAGATATGTACACCAAGCTGCAGGCGTCGCGGTCGTACACGTACGCGACGGCGCGCGCCGTCGACGAGGGCGGGCTGGCACCGGGCAGCGGCGCCGGCTCGAGTCTGTCGCGCGACTGCGCCGGCGCCATCCTCTACGCCGCCGAGCGCGCCACCGAGTGTGCCCTCGACGCAATCCAGATCCTCGGAGGCATGGGCTATACCGAGGACATGCCCGCGTCGCGCATCTTGAGGGATGCCAAGCTGTACGAGATTGGCGCCGGCACGAGCGAGGTGAGGAGGATGGTTATTGGGAGGTCGTTTAACAAGGAGTATGCGCACTTGGGTTGGGTTGGAGGAGTGTAGGCGGCATGGGGAGAAGTTCGGCGGACTGGCTGCTTGATGATTGGGGGCTGAGATAGGGATGATGGATGGGTGAGAGAAAGAAGGTGTGTGATTGAGTTTCTGGTTCGGATGTTTGGATAGACGAGAAGGCGGGTCAAGGAAAGAGTCCATCCTCCGGTGTAACTGGGCGCACAGTCATAGCATCCCATCGCGGGTTATGTGTCACATTGGCATGTATCCCAATCGCCATTCATGATGGATATCCCTTTCCCTGCTTTTCGCTCCATTGCTGGTCTTCCTCTCTATCTCTTCTCTCTTTCTGTGTCTTCTCCATATCATGTTCTATGTTTCTGTGGTTGCCTCACCATGGACGAGTGGGATGTATGTATGAAGAAAGGACCCGAAACCGGACAGGAATGGGCCGGCAGAACGATGAGAGAAAAGGGTGTACTTTTGTGCACTTCATGGATGATAGGGTGGTGCGATATAGGATGTAAGAGATGTCTGAGTGGCCCGACTTGCCTTGACCGACTGAATAGGTGCAGGCTCTATGACTCTCCGACCAACCCAATCTTCTGGTTGTCGTCACCGTTATGCCTTGAATCAGTGGTTACCCCTGTTTCCGATCTGGCAACCACAGGGCTTCTCCATGCCGTGCCGATGCTTAGTTCAAGACATTATTGATCCAGGAGGTTGTCGCGGTGCATCTTCCGACACTCACCGGCTAAGGGGCACAGTAGATCTCGGAAGAAGAAAGAAGGATGCATCCATTCCCTCTGTGGGCGACATTGAGTTGCAGATGGGATCGAACATCCGGGTCTGAGTTGTCCCAGGGAGTTGTGCAAGCTATGTGAATGCATCAATCTCAGGTACCTACCTGCAGCTGTGGTACTTATGGGTGCTGTAGGGACCTAGGTATCTCCTAAGTGCCTGGCTACCTAGGCATGTATCTATATTGTGTAAGCAGTTATGGTCTAGCAGTAGTGGAAATTCTAGATATGTCTATCCCTGAAACACTGTCCGCCACCGTCAACAAGCGTGCTCCTCAAATTCTCTGCTGTGTAAACAAACCTCCAAGTCGTCGTGGCCTCACTTGCTTCTGTGTAATGTCAAAGCATTGCACAACAACACGCGAGCTTGCCCTAGCTCAGTAGCACGAAATGTCTAGACCCTGTTCTCAAGTCCCCTCGGTGTCCAAGATGGTGTTGTGTCTAGTCACCAACTGGGTTCTGACTTGTTTACATTCAGACCCTGGTCGCAGACTTGGATAGGGGTGACAAGGCAGCCTACCATGTCACTTTCAGTATCAAACTCAGAGGTCCTGAATGTTTGTCTTTCTTGGCCGGGCGAATTCTCACCTCCCCATACATGCAATCCTTCCCCTCCCCCTTCCCCCAAGGCATTTGTGTCTGCCAGATGCCGTGCATACATCATCTCCCCCGCTGAGGACTCCGACGCCACAAGATGAGGGGAAAAGAGCACGGAGTTCACTCCGTCCGCCCGCCCGCACATGCGTCAGGTTTTTACCTCAAGTATGCAAGTAAAGGTAGGTAGGTAGGTAAGTAGGTAGGTATCCACCCCCGCCATCCAGTTCCCTCCCGTCCACCCGGCATCCGTCATCCGCCCTGCATCCTTCCCCTCAGTGTAACCGGGCTCCGTGGTGATTGGAGGCGCGGATCGCCATCGTGCATCCCCGGTGGTCCTCCCGCTTCTCGCCCATTGCAACGTTATTGCCGCTGCTGGCGCTGCTGAATTTGTTTGCTTGCTTCCAGGTTGCTTGCTTGACTGGCTTAACTTGCTTGGCTCTGGTGAGGATGATGCAGTTTATGTGCTTGTGAAGCCGGAAACGATTGCTGGTTGGGGATGAGGTTGGGCTAAGTTTTGGGTGTCGGTTTCGCTTAGCGGGCTGGCTGGGTTCCAGCTCCCGCTCGAGTTTTGGGAGGACGGGGTTATGGGGAGGGAGTGAACTTCTTGGGCCTTGCTGATGTGGTTGGTAGGGGGGTATTTGAAACGAGGTCTATAGTGAGTAGTATAGGAGGTAGTGTATTGCTGTGCCTCCAGGCGGCCTCTTTTCTCTTTATTAACTTCACAAGGTGTGTATATACATCATTCTTACCGTTGCCCTTTCTCACACCCATACCATAGCGATGACGGAGGTCATATGCCATTGCGGCTTCCTTTAACGCATGGTGAACATATTTCGCCCACCCGACACCCAAGAACCTGAACCTACTGTCTCACGTGGCGGTCTATCCGTGCAGAGCCCTCAGATGTAGGCATTAATATTCCCAAGCGCGGCTGCGACGTCGGTGTGAAATATTTGTTTTTTTTTCTCGCCACGTCCGTCACCCATCAACGTGTCATTGCCCAGCCTTGTGACTGTTCGTGGGGAGACGAACTAGCTTGATTAGATATAGAGGTGGTTTCTTACAGGTCGCCCAGCAAGCCACTGAAAGAAAATAGATGGGCAAACCAGCTGGAGGCCGCTTGGGGATCTGCTCCGTCTCAATGCCCAATATTGGTTCCTTCAAACAAACGAGGTTTCCAACCCGCGCTGATATGCACAAGCATGTTCCCGGAAAATCTGGCGGGAGTGCCTGGAGAGGCAACCCGGTGGTTTAGCTGCACCATTCGTTGACCGGCTCGGTCAGGTAGGTATATCAAACTTGAATTATATCCTCCTTTTTTGCCCCTGCTGAAACATGAGGCCATACGTCAACTCCGTCCACCCAGGTCCAGGGGTTGGCTGTGTTTCCGATCCCTTCCCGGCCGATCTATCATGATCTGTGCTGATCCAGCAGACGCCGACTGGCTCGGCAGATGGGGGTTGTAGCGATCTGCATCTGACTGTCCATCCGGGGAAAGGACCTGGGGTTGTATTGTCGTGGCCAACTTGGCACTTCTGAGAAATGCCCCCAATCCCGCGAGTACCTAAAAGTACCTCGAGATAGTATTCACAGGATATACTGCTACTAGTTCTTGTGCTGGTGGCGTCGCCAGCCCAGGGACTGACACACGGAACACAGCAACCCGCGGAAGCGGGACCAGGCGAGCGGGTTATCTTCCCGCGTATTGGGAAGCGAAGATCCCCGGCAGCCTCCAGGCCATCTACACTCCTCGGCATACTATACTTGGTGAGCGTGAGACCTCCGGCAGGCAAAGAAAAGACGGACCGAGACACAGACGAAATATCCGGGGGCTGACGAAGCTGAAATCTTGTTCTCTCGCTAACAACCAAACATGCTTCAGCGGCACAGCACTCTGCGTGGTCATGGAGATTGTGGCTGCGAGACGTCTACCGGATTGGGAAGTTTTACGCCTGTAGTGTATAGTGCTTGGTGGCCATGGAGGTCTAGGGCTGTGTTATGGGCCAACAGGTCAATTCCCATGAATCACACCGCAAAGTCCATGGCACCGAGATGCTGCTTTCTTATGCCTGAATTGATCAGCTACTTCACGGTTACCGGAGTAAGCATGAACCCCCATTACATGTACGGACTCAATGGCATGTTCGGGTTCGGACCAGGTCTCGCTCGACGGCGCCACATCTTCATGACCCATCTCACCGGTCATCCCGAGGGTCCGAGGTTGCCTCTTCTCCTGGACTTTTTCGCACGCCGAACGATCGGGTGCGGCAACCGGGCGGAGTGAGCACTCCAGGGGTCTTCGGAGTATCCCGGCCGGTGGCGGCCAGGTTAGAGCAAGGCTGATCCCGTTATTTGAGGGCCAGAAACAATCGTCACCGATTGTCTGGATTTGGATCCAATCGATGCAGCGGAATGCGTTCGGTTCGGAGGGTTTCCAAGGCGGCGGGAGCATTCCCAAACAACCCCCAGAACTTATCCGGTGTCTTGTTTGTGTGTCTTACCACTTTGCTCGACGTGCGTCTTAGTTGGGAAGCGATGGTTGGTGATCACACCAGAGTGCTCGGGGACAGATACGCATAGCCTGTCTGTACGAGCCCTCCACCACGCAGGTGGCTGAATCCTTCCAGGTAACAACACTGGGATTGACTACCTAAAAAGTGGAAAGCTGACATGTGCGTTCTCGCCTGGAACATTCGGTCGGAACCTGCCGGTCAGCTGGAAAAACTCGTGAGCCCGCAGACATGCCCTTTCAAGCCACCTACATGGCACACCATGCCATCTTGTTGACGATGTTGCATTACCTGTGGTGGGTGGCTCCGTACCATGGAAGGGAAAGCGGTCCCATCTCGTGGAGGAGGGGTGTATGAGTAGCGTTTTCTGAGCATGTAACAGCCTCCTGTACATATTTTGAGTATTTGTTTCCGAGATACCAGAGCCAGAGAGACAGAAGGGAACTGTAGTTGTTCCTGACAGGAAACATCACCAAAGCGAACTGGCATGTTTGGTGTGTAAGACAACGCTATGCACGCGGGGAGAAGGGACGTGCTGGAGAGCTAGCAGTGAAGAGGAAAACATAAAAACAAAAATAAATAAACAAGAAAGCAGTGATATAATTGGGACACCGCAGATATTGGGTGTAAAGCGGTCGACAGCCTCTGATCTGTGTGGTTTTGAGTCCGCTATGAAGCCGACACACGTATCCAACTTCCTGCCCGAAGCTGGTCACGTAAGTCAGGAGTATAGGGAGATCGAAGACGCCGCACAATGTTGGTCGGCTTCTGATGAAGACGAGCCATAGCCCCTGACGCCAGTCAGTCAAATATCTGCTCTGTCGAACTTGAAGAAGTTAGTAGGACCGTGTAAGAAATTGATGTTGAAATGGGATGAGACTTGCATCTCAAGGTGTGAGCGCGGCGCCAGGCTGGGCTCACCGGTCGACGGGGGGTTCGGGGGGTTGTCGCGCATCGGCCTCGCGTCAGGCTTCTCGGCAGTGCGCCGATTGCACCTCAGGCTGCTGTAATGGCAGGCAAAATGTCCAGAACCCACACACAAGATGCCCAACGTAGCATGTATGTACCTATGTATGTGCGAACGATGTTCCAGACAGGATGTAGGCATACGTATTTACCAGTCACATCAATCATCAATGTTTGAGCGGGGACGGAGGCCCGGGAGAATACGACATCCTTCTGCCGTCCCCATGTAGGTACAGACGAAACATGTATGGGAGCAGACCTCGGGGAACAGTTGACGGGAAGTTAGTCTTTTGTATGGAAGTATACGTACCGACATACTTACACATACAGACAGTCAAACATCACTAAGGTTCCTAGCGTCGATACACCCGATGCCCAGGATCTCGCCACGAGCGTGATTCGTCCCGGCTGGTGTTCTGCTGCATGCCGTCGGTGGTCGAGCATGCGCTCCCTGGCCGGAAACCCTCACCGGTCCCCCTTGGGGCCGCACGAGGCCACGAGGGGCGACGAACCTGGGACATGGTGCAGCCGCCGCCATGATTGGCCACACCCCCCCCTCGTCCGCAACGCTGCAAGGATGGAAAGGGAAGCAAGAGTAAAAACGATGTTCCTTTTTTGTTCCTTGCCGACGGCATCTGCACCAAGCGTCCTCTGTTGCTGCACCTGACTCGGTTTGGTATATAAAGGAATCATGGACTCTCGGCTTGTGCGCTGGTGTTGCTCAAGGAGTGGTAGTAGTACCACCTTGTTGTTCCACCGTCGTCAGCTCATGTGCTGCTGGTCAAACCGGCCTCAAGCCTTTCCATAGTCTCACTACAGCGCGCACCACCGAGCGCCATAAAGATATGACCCTCCTCTCGACTAGACAGCCAGAACCGGCGCCAAATCCTTCCCTCCCCTACACCACAATGACTCGGCCACGAGGAGAACCGGCGCCTGGGTGCCCCGAGTCCGAGCTCCGGCATTGGTTGGACGAGGTCGACAAGAGTATGAGCTTTCGACCTGCCGCCGCGCTGGGCATGTCGTGTGGGACGGTGACGATCGACCTCGAAGCGGGCAAGCTGCTCGTCATCTGGAACAACCGGCTCAAGCTGTACCAACTTCCCAAGGGGCGGCGAAACATCAACGAGGGCATGCTCCAGGCAGCGCTGCGCGAGACGTACGAGGAGACCGGGCTCCGGGTGCAACCGCTAAAGCTCGACATTGCGACGCGGGCGACGCCACCAAAGTCTGAACGGGCCGACACGTCTAAGAAGCCGCCAAACATCAACGAGGGCCATCCGAGTAACGAGTTTATCGGGGCGTGCCTGTACCCGGACCCCCAGTCCGAGACGGAGGCACTCAAAGTGGTCTACTTCTTCGCCGCCACGGCTAGCTGCACCGACCGGCCAGACTGGGGGACGCAGGAGGACTGGGAGAAGCTTGATGCCAAATGGATACCGCTATCCGAAGCGGCCACGACATTGCGCTTTTCTGCCGAGGTGCAGACGGTCCAGAAGGCAATCGACGACATCCGCAAGTCGGGCCTCAAGATTGCCGGTGAATAGCCGTCTGGAATTACACATTGCCCGGGAACTTGACGGAGGGATGGTGGACATGTGTTTGTCGGGGAGCGTCTTGCGACCAAGGCTCCCCTCTACATCTTTGTCTTTTTCATTTTATGTGTTTGCCATGACTTGACATTTTCCAAATCTGAGGATGTGCTGGGCGCATTTGGGCGGAGGTGGATATGACTGGTCGGGCGAGGAACGATGTGAAGGAAAAGAGGAGGAACATGGATAAGAAGAAGCTCAGGTCCTCCATGGAAGCGGAGCAAGAGGGGCACCATCATAGAACTCTCACGGTAATTTTGATTCCAATAATACCGTAACAACGGGCAACGCTGAGGTACAACGCATACAAGGCAGTCGAGCTTGTTCTAGAAGGTGGGGCATCCAGTGACATCAACGCCCCAGAGCTCCATTACAGGGCAGGAGCTACCCCGCATTTCCGAGGTTATCGACACGAGTTGTCGAGTGATAGAACCGTGGATGGAAGGAAGCAGCTGCCGGGTCGATCCCCTCCGCAGCCGTAGAATCTTGTAGATTGAGCTCCTTCCTTGGATCCAATTGACTTACTCCAACTTCAGAGTTTCCTTCTTCGCCTTCGACAATCCAACATCAACCCTTCAGGTATGCCCTCATTGAACCATCTCCGTCGTGCTGCCACCAGGACGGCGACTTCTCGCTCCCCATCTTCACTCTCCTCCTTGCGGTCCACTACTTACGCCCGCCATCTTTCCAGCATCCCGAATTTATCCGCCTCCTCGCGGTCCTACCACCAACACACCACCTTCGGCCCTCTCCCAAGGACTCTCCAAACCCCAATCGCCAACATGTCGACTATGCCGGCTACCTGCGGCCACAGCGTGGCTTGCTGCAACATTCCTCCCGTCGTCTCGACGGGCTATTCCCCGAAGGGTTCCTACAAGGAGTACGACGGCATGAAGACGTGTACGGAGTAGCCCCTTGCCAAGCTCACGTTCGTTGAGCGAGATGCCTAACAAGCCTCAGACGTGACCGGCCCGTCGGACGCCACCAAGGGCATCGTCGTCATCTACGACATCTTCGGCTATTTCGACCAAACTGTGCAGGGCGCCGACATCTTGGCCACCAGCCATGAGCAAAAGTACCAAGTCTTCATTCCGGACTGGTTCAAGGGCGAGCCGTGCCCCATTAGCTGGTGAGTTTGGAGGCCATTGGTAGCGCTCGCGAAACCAGACGGGATATCTGACCACGCCACCAATACCACCCAGGTATCCTCCGGACACCCCCGAGAAGCAAAAGGGCCTGACTGCCTTCTTCCAAAAGAACCCGCCTGGCGGCGTTGCTGATGCCCTGCCCGGCTTCGTTGAGAAGCTCAAGGCTGCCCATCCCGAAATCAAGTCCTGGGGTCTGCTCGGCGTAAGCCAATCCCATACCTCTCTCCTGTCCAACGACAATCCACTAACTAACCACCTCCTCCCCATCCAACAGTACTGCTGGGGCGGCAAAGTCGTCGCCCTCACCACCTCCCGCCCCGACACCAACCCCTTCGTGATCGGCGCTGAGATCCACCCAGCCATGGTCGACCCTTCCGAGGCCGAGGGCATCCGCGTCCCGCTGATCCTGCTCGCCTCCAAGGACGAGCCAGCCGAGACGGTGGCCCAGTTCGAGGCCAATCTGCGCAACGCCCCCGCCAAGCATGTCGAGACCTTCAAGGACCAGATCCACGGCTGGATGGCGGCTCGCTCTGACCTGTCGGATCCCCGCGTCCGCGAGGAGTATGCTCGGGGGTACAAGACGGTGTTGGATTTCTTTGCTAAGAACTGGTCGTGAGTTCCTTGTTCTTGCTGCTGCGTCACTTGCGTTTGATTAGCTTCGTTTCTGTGAAGGCCAGAACGGTACGGGGCTTGACGCCCTCTTCCGCTCATGGTGGATTGAAATACCGGGATGAGAGAGCGGAGAGGCTGACTGAGTCAAGGACTGAGGCTGCGGCTAGGCTGTAGCATTGCAGCGTAGCTACACGTGTATTTAGTAGTCGATACATGGAAAAACAAAATGAAAATGATGGATTGTCCTGACCGGCATTTTCCCTCCCTTTTGCATGACAGGACGAATATATTATCGACGTAGATCGGATGAACACAATCATTTCTGGACATATATCGCAATCGGGTGTGGTCAATGCATGAAAGGGATGTCGCATGGCAGATGAAGGGCTCATGGACTGTCTCTGGAATAGGGGTACTCGCTCCCCGTATATTCTCCGTCCATCGTTTAATGTGTTCTCCAGATTCTTAAAAATTCAACCCCCCTCCCCAAACTCTGCGCGCCGTTTCCAGTAACCTTTGATTGAAATCCCCCAGTCCTTAATTCCAATAACTCGATTGCCCGCCTGGTCGATAGCCAGGTTTATGTCCTTGACCCTTGTAATCACACATATGAAACCCAGACAGAAGAAAATCCTATCCTATCCTACACAAACACCCCCCCACCCCATGTTGAAATTAGAAATTCATCGGCCAGGCATGTAAGGTATGTATGGAAACCCAACTCCAACGCTTTCCTCCGGTATCGATAAAATACCAATTGCCATAACGACAGCAGAAAAAATCCCCCTGTAACTCTCATCATACATACATCCACCTCCCTCCCCTAACCGATATGAAGTGCAGATGAGTAACGCCACCTAGATAGGGTATGGACTAGGCGCTCATGCCAAACATCCTCCGAATCGACCCGAACCTCCTCCTCCTCGCCGCCGTCGACGACGTGGTCGCCCCCGTCGCGCCGGTCCCCGCCACCGACCCGTCCATGCTCATGTTCAAACTTGCCGCGTCTGTTGTTGCCGCTGCTGTTCCTCCTGCTGTTGGTGGAAGTGGCGACACCCGACCTCCCGGAACGACAATGGCTTCTCCTCCGGAGGGGGAGCGCGAGGCTGTAATGGTTGTGATGGCGCCCGTGGTCATCATGGAGTTTACCCTCCTCGGCTGCGGCTGCTGCTGGGGTTGCTGAGGCAGCGAAGATCGGCGCATGTGGAAGCCGAGGCTCTTCATGTGCAGGTGCAGGAATCCCCCTCCCCCTCCGCCGCCGCCGCCGCCGCCGCCGCTGCTGCTGCTGCTGAGGGTTCTTGTGCCTAAGTTGGAGGAGGTGTTGGCACCGATTATGGTGACGCGTCGCGGTGGGCGGGACGGAGAGGCGAAGGGGCTGTTGTCGGCTGTGTAGACGCGGCCGCCGTCGTCGTCGTCGTGGAGGATGTTGGTGCCGGTGGTGATTGCCTTGCCGGGGAGGTTGGAATCATCGACAAGGTCGGCTTCAGTCTGGCGAGCGTCGTCGTTGTTGTTGTTGCCACCGCTAGCGTCGTTGTTTGATGCAGCTACGTCATGAGCGGTGCCCGCATCCCCAACACTAACGGAGCCAGTAGCACTGGAAGGCGACCTTGCCAAACCCCCTTTCCCTGCCAACCGTGGATCCCGCTTCTTCAGCTTTGGGCTCTTCGCTGGACTCTTCGGGCTCTCCACGGTCTCGCGGTCGTCATCGAAATCCCCGTCTTTCAACCTCCGGATCTTCTCTAGCTCTTCGGGACTCCGCTCAAGCTTTGTGTCCCGGCGTGCTGCGCTCTCGGAAACTTGAGGACGTTCGATGCCGCCACGGTGTTTACGCGGCCGCAGGGCTGAGAGGAAGCTCCCGCGGCGACGTGTTGTTGTGTCTTTGGCCGGGAGGGAAGTGATGACGCCGGGCTGAGGAGCCAGAGTTGAAACTGCAGCAGGAGTGGTGGTAGAAGCGTTCGAGGCGACCCGGGCCAGGAGTGACCCACGACCGGAGCGGGCGCGGCGGAGGACAGCAGTATTCTTATTTGTGCCGGCAGCGACAGTTGTGTCGACAACGGGTTGAACTGGTTGAGGCACAGGGTTGATCTGCCGTTTCGCAGGGTCAGCTGCAGCGCGCTCAGCCGACTCTTCACTCTCCTCAAGCTCCTCCGGCAGCGCAGTGCTCGCGACAGACCCGCCTGACCGCAGTTGTAGCAGGAGTTGTTGGTGTTGGTAAGTCAGCTCACTAGCGGTAGAGGGACCAGTGGCCGGGGCGGGGGTGAGAGGCTCCTCCACTTCGTCGTCGCTGGAGTCCTCAAACCGACTGCGGAACCCCGACGACAAGACGCCCGCGTCGTCATCGTCATCGCTCGAATCAGCAAACCGGCTAGACCTCTTGTTTTGCTTCGTTTTCTTCTTCCCACTGAGGCCGAAGCTCGGCATCCGGAGGCTGGTCGGCCTCGCAGGAGTGGGTGAAGGGTCGCGCAGCGTTGTGCGCAGGTGCATCCCGGTCGTGTTGGCAGGAGGCGAGGCCGTGCTGGCAGGCGAGGCAGAACGCAACGAGAACCGTTTCGTCGGGCGCGCTGCATCATCCTGAACTGTCACAGGAGAAGGCTGTCGCAGAGACTGACGGAACCCGAACCCCTGACCCTTGGAGAGTCGGGATCGCTTGAAACTGCTCTCACTGCCCGTTGAACCGCGCCTGGTAAGCGGTGGTGGCTGAACAGCAGGCGCAGAATTTTCTGGAATGGTTTGCTGCTGAGCCTGAGTGATAGACCACTTGGGATGGGTCGCTTGTAGAGTTATCAAAGAGACGGGAGGAGCTGATGTTGACCGATCGCGAGTCTTTCGGGGCGAATCTCCCGACCTCATCGACTTGCGGAGTTTCGGACCATCCGAAGGCGCAGCAGCAGCCGCCGGTCGCTGTGGCTCTTCGCGGCGCATGGTTTTGCGCATTAACGGCACAACAGAGGGGGGTTGTTCAGCAGTCACCGAATCTTGTTCCGAGTCATAAACTGTCGTCGCTTTACTCTTTTGTTGCTGCGCCTGTTGTTGCTGCTGTTTCTGTTCCTGCTCCATCCGCACAAGCGCCGCAAGCGCCCGGCGTTCGGAGTTCCTGCGCTCAATGGATTTCTTCTTTCTCGGTTTCGGGTCACGCTCCACTTCGGCCTCGGTATCCTTGTCTGCTTCAATACCAGCCTCCTCAAGGGCTTCCCGTTGCAGCTGTGCGCGCTTCTCCGCGGAGAGGCTTCTCAAGAAAGCCTTTGCCTGTTCCCAGTCGACTTGAATTGGCTGCGGTGGCGGAGGTTGTGATTGCTGTGGTGTGAGGGTGGTAGCAGCTGGCCGCTGCTGTGAGTGAGAAGCGACAGGAGCTGGCTGCGGCTGTGGCTGCGGCTGTGGCTGCGACTGCTGCTGCTTCTGCGCTTCCTTCTGGCCTTGAGTCCGGACGGGACTCTCGGGCTTCAGAACCCCATCGCCAACATCAGCATTCGCCCCCGAACCTTGTGCCGGGACGGGCTTTTGAGGAGCGCTCTCCACGACAGCATCCAGTGACAAGAACCCGCCTCCGCCTTCAACTTCTGAGAGGTCCTCGTATGCATCACTCCAAACTTCGCTCGAGGAATCGCTATCCGTATCTTGTTTCGGCACTTGCAGAGGAGGCTGGGCGGCGTCGGTGGTGGCGGCAGCGGCCGGTTTGGTCGTCGGCTGGGCCGGCTCGTCCTCGGGGAATCCACCAGGCACGTCGGGAAGAAGGCTATCACGAACCGTGGCGACAGGCTTGACGTCAACTTCAGTCGTTGGGACTGGTGTGGGTGCGGAGACGGAGAGAGCCGGGACCTGGGGTTTCAACTCCGGTTCTGGCTGTGGCTCTGGCGGTGGCACGGGTGCAGGTTCCTCAACAGTCGGTAGCGATGTCGTCGCCTTTTCTGTCACGGCACCAGTTGAGGAGGTGCTGTCGGCACTGGCTTGATTTGTCGACCGACTAGAATTAGAGACCAGGGGGAAGGCACGGGGCTGTGTGCCCGTCTGAATGGTGGTGGTAGTCGCCTGCGGCACCTCGACATCAACGTGAGACTGGGGCTCAAACACAGAGCTAACCAGCGACTCCGTGTCTGAACTGTCGCTCAAGAATCCCGTGCCCTCAACGCTTGTCACCACCGGCGGGAGAGGCTCGTTGGGGTCATGCTGAGGCAGCGACCAAGATTGTACCTCCTTCTCCTTTTCCTTCCCGATGCCCGTCGATACCAGCGCAGCACCAATAGCATGGTCATTACTCACACCGAGCGACGGACTAGGCAACAACGCCGCTCCTGAGTTCGTCGCATGGGCGTGATTGCTTTGAACAGGCGTATCCTCCCACCTAATCTCCCCTCTCGGTCTCACAAGTGGCCGCTCTTGTACCCTCTCCGGGCTAGGATCTCTCGGCTTGCGATCCCGCACACTCCCAAAGCTGGGTAGGGCCGGGCGCGGTGTCATGACAATATCATCATCGTCGTCGTGCTCGTGACCATCGTCATCGTGGTGCCTTCCGCGTCTGCCCCGGCCTCGGGTGAGGCTTGAGAGCCAACTGTGCTTGGAGTGGTGAGTGCTGCTGTGCGAAGAGCTGGGGCTACTGTTGGCCGAGTGATCCCCTCCAACAGCAACAGCAGCAGAGTCGCCTGGTCCGCCATCGCCGGAATCATCACAAAAGCTGACTCTCACGGACTTCTTCCTTGCTGGCGGAGCAGGGATTTGGTCCGATGTTTCGGACGCGTTATCACCTGCAGCTGACGGCGAACCACCCGGAGGGCTTGCGTGATGTTTCAGGGCTGACTTGCGTGGAGACACGGATCGGGGCGGTGGCGAGTGCCTCACTGTCAGGTTTTGTTGAACGGGCCCGAAGTGAGCTTGCCGCACAGGGCTGTTCGAGTGGTTCCGCTCTCGCGAAACGTGGGCAGCGCGGCTGCGGTCGATGGGGAGTTCAGATGGATGCGACTTGCTCTCGAAAGACGAGTTGACGCTGGTAGCAACGTTGGCGTGGGATATTGTCGAGGTGTCGAAAAGGGAGCGTTGCGAGGCGTGGTTCTGTGGTGTCGCCGGTGGCTGGGTAATTAGGACCTCGGGACCTCTTGAGACAGGGCTGGCGGCATCCAAGGCAGCAGATGGTTTGGGGAGCTGTTTGTCTTCGTCCGTCTCGGGCTCAGACACTTCCTCGACGACAGAAGGCTTTCGCCGCATGGCAAGAACGCCCACGCTCGACACGACGGTGGTAGGCGGGACATATACTTTGGGCAGGTCAACCTGGACAGGTTCAGGGACATGCATAGGGAGGTGCTCCTGAAGAGCGATCTGTGTCCCAGTCCCCGGCCCGGCGACAGCCTTCGTGGCAGCGACCTCTCCGTCTCGCCGCACCGCCGCGTTCTCTGGAAGACCTACCATAACCGCACGCTGTTCCTGAACTGTAGCCACCCCCGGAACCGGCCTCGGCGCGACTTGAGCTTTAGGTTGTTGCGTCTCGGCCGCACGAGCTGTCTTCCGCATGGTACCAGCAGCGAGATGGGTTCCCGCTGTGTCCCGAGATCTGCGCTTTTTGCGAGGCACAGAACCTGTAAGATGCTGTGAAGACGGTTGTGGCGCGCCACTGATCCCACTGGCCTGAACCTGTTCGACGGCAAGCAATTCCGCTTGACGAACCATCCTCCGCGAGTTTGGGTCGTACACCAACGTCTGATCGGAAACGGAAGGTTTGGCTGCAGTTGTAGGTGTTGTGGCTGTTGACGCTCCCCCAAGCGCCAGATCCCCCGAACCTTGTCTCGCTGGTTGGCGCGAGCGAGTTTTGCTATCCATTGATATCTGCTGTGGTTGTTGTTGTGATTCTTGATGCTGCGGTTGTTGTATATAAGGGATATTTCCAGTTGAGGAACCACCCTCTCCAACTGCAGGGAAACTCGCCCCATTCGTCGTCGCAGCCGCTGCAGCTGCAGCGGCCGATGATGCTCTCCTCACCCTCGTCGGATACGAGAAATTGATCGAAGACGACGAGCTTACCGGCCTTAACGGACTCGAAGGCGCGTTTTGGTCGGCGGTGATGACGGTAGGGGTCGGCTCTGGTGCCTGCGGCTGCACCTGAATCTGCGACTGCAACTGAGGCCGTGAGTGCCGAATCTTGGGTGACGACGGCTGGCTGGCCGGTGGACTAGCCATAGCCGGGTCGGTGCGGCGGATGGCACTGAGATCGCCGACGCGGGCGCCAGTGAACCATCCCGGCGCATCTCCCGACGCAAGCTTCTGAGAAGCGACTCGCACAGGGGGGTTCATCCCACCAGTCTGAAGGTTGATGGTGGATGTGGACAGACGAGGGGAGCTCGCGGAGGTTTGTTGCTTGGCATCCACGGCGACGCCGGCAGTCGGAGTGGTGGCGGCGGCATTCACACTACTTGGAATAGCCGGCACAGGAGGGGGAATATCGGTGGTGCTTAATGAGCGTCGTGGTGAACGGCCGCCGGGACCACCGGCGGTAGTTGCAAGACCAGGGCGCGGGCCGTGCGGACTCGGGGTTCGAAAGGTGCGCTCGGCCATGGAGCTGGAACTGTTTCGCCTCTGCAGGCCGGCAGCCGGTGGAAGTTGGACGTTGGTATCGGAGCCAGCGGTGGCAGAAGAGGCGACCGAGGCGCTACGACGCAGTGTCCGTTTTGTTTGGACATTGGCGACATTGATAGGGGTGGTGGGACGGGCGCGGAGAGCGGCGGCGGCGGCGGAGGCAGCAGCCGACAGCTGTGAATTGGATTCATGGCGGCGAAAGACAGCGGCGGCGGCCGTCGCAGCATTGGGGTTCGCGGTCGCGGCAGTCAAAGGTGGCGGCTGCTGTTGTGGTTGTTGTCGTGGGCGCGACATAGCGCCGATGATATGATTAGCGTCTCGTCCGATATACAGCGCAGCTCATCTGAACATGATCATAGGGAGTATTTGAAACAGGGGAACACTGTAGCAGTAAAATCCCAAGATCAGGGGCCAACACGACAGCAACGACGAAAGTTGGATTGCAGATCCATCGTCATGAACCATCGGTGTTTGAACAGCAAGGAAGGAAACACAATGACGACATACCGGATGCGGCGCGCGCTGGTGCCGACGGGAGCCAAACATCCTTGCAGACACTTTGGCGCGCCCGGGCGATGGGAAGGGGTCATGGGCTCGTCGGGGCTGTCATACGGGGAAACTGGAAGAAAGCAAGGACCGCGATCGGGGATTTACACTGTATGGTCGCGACCTGAACCCCGAGGTGGTGATGGAGTGGGAGAAGAATTGGATGCAGGATTGATGAGATGAGGGAGCTGAGAAAGCCCTCTCGAGCTGTTGCCGTTCCAGATTCGGTAGCAGCGTAATTTCTTCCCACTGGGCCATTTGCGGTAGCGGCTGCTGCCAACGGAGACGGCAGAGCAAGAAAGCATGACATTTGATGCCGCTAGGCGGCTTCACACCCCTGGCTTGCGACCGACGCAATGATACCAACCAGGGTGCCGGGATTGTACCGTACAGTATCTGCAACCCACTGTGAGTTAGCCTGGCCAATCATTGCATGTTCAGCGTGTAAATCTTACCAAGGGCGATGTATTGTGTTACTGAATGAGACATACAAGCTTGGCACATGAAATGGTGCCGCGTGGCTGTCGTCAGAGCCTCTGGTTGCACCTCACCTCATCACAGCTCACTTCATGAACCTCAGCTAGGCACACCAATATCTGTCGCTGACCTTGGCATGTTGTGCTACCTAGGTGTTGTATACTTGTGCAGTGTGTTCTCTCATGAGTCGGTAGGTACTACAGTAAGTGACATGTGTTCAGAAAGAAGGGAGGATCAGATGAGGACAAGAGATGAGAGAGAGAGAGGAACAAGATCGAGCGAGCCACCAGAGTGTAGAGCATTTCGCCCATGTCTCCATGATGTGTCCTTGACCCAACGGTGAACCCGGTCCATGTACATAGGGAGTACGTATGCTCTGGTAGCCTCTTCCACTCCCTTTCTCTTTTCCTCCTTCGCCCATCCGAGTCCGGCGCTCTGTGACGAACTTGATCTAGATCTTCTTTTCTCCCCTCCATCCATCATGTCCCCTTGTCCTTTGCGGATCGGCAGGACCCTGGCTGTCGAAGCCCAGCCCAAGTCCACTTTGCATCGTGGATGAAGGAAGAGAAGCACCAAGTCCGCCATCTTCAGCCACCGTCCCTTCTTTATCTCCAACCATCCCTGCTGTCTTCCATTCTCTCCTGCCCTCCAAAGCACCGCTCACCAACTCATTGCGCTCAAGCAACTCCTCCTATGGATGGCCATCCGTGCCTCAAAACACTGCCGGGACCTAGGCGACTACGTCCCTCCTCCATCGTGCCCTACCGATGCCCCGCTGAATGAGTCTGATCCACGGCTATGATGCTGTGAATGATGGCGAAGGTGAGGGTCATGATGAGGATGGATCTGCTCGTTCTCCACAATCTCATCCTCATCCACCTCATACTCCTCGTCCTCATAGTACTCATCCTCGTCATCATAATACTCATCACCCTGGCCGCTATGGGCGTAATGATCTCCAGCGACCCCGCGACTGTCGGCATGATGATGCAAGTCCTGCGCGCCGCCGGCATGACTGTTCTTGCCGGGCAGTTTGCTGTTCTTCTTGCCCTTATGTTTGCCCTTCTTCATGCGCTCCCACTGCGCCCTGCGCTGCTCCTCCAGCTGCTTTTGCTTGCGTTCTTTGATTTCGTACGCTCGCACCAACGCCTCGGGCGGGTGTCCAAAGATCCACTCATATTCGCAGAAGTGGCAGATCCAGATATCCTCAGGCTTGGGCGGGTGGCGCTTGTTGTACAGCTGGGTTGCCCGCCGGCGCTCCTCGGCCATCGCCAGGTAGCTCTTGCTCCGGCGGCGAGTGCTCTTGCGCGGGGGGGTCGCGTGAGGGGTCTCTGGGCCAGCGGCGCTGCCGGCGACGCCGTTCCGTGAATGCGCGTCCTTGGTGGCGCTCAGATCGGCAGAGGGAGGGGTCGTCGCTGAATTCTGTCCCGGGGTAGCCGGTGGTGCTCGAGGCCAATTTTCCTTGCCTGGTGCCGTCGGGCTGGTGGCACTTTGCTGTGGCATGGTGTTAAGTCTGTTGCGGTCGGAGCCGGGCCACGTCAATCCACTGGGCGCTGACTCGCATGTGAAAGTAAACTGTGTGGTGGCCGGGCTGCGCTTGGTCGATGATTGTTGCAGAAGGCTGATATTCTCTTGCCCGTGGTGCGGCGGAAGCTTCTCGGCGTTCGCAATGGCATTCGAAATAATACCCGTGCTTTCGCCTTTTAGACACCAAACTTGGTCAGCCACTCCATCCTCTCAACTCTCGCCCGAAAAACGAAATCTGCCTCACCTGTCCCGGCGGACCAAGAGCCCGGGCGCGCCTTGCCTGTCCTCCTTGCCCAGCTGTTTGTCGAATCGTAAAGAGGTCGAAGAGGGCTCTTTCCGCTGCGGGGTCGTCCGAAGCGGCCTCGACCCGGCCCCGGAACGTTGTGAGCGCTCGACGTCAGACTACCTGAATAGTACGACGAAGACGACGTGGCCGTGGTTTCTTGACCCTCAACGAACCGACCGCTCGTAGGAACGACAACAGCCCCGACGTTCAGTTCGTTCCCACCGTGGACCCCACCTGGCGCCGAGTCCCCAGCAGTCGGTATTTTCCGCTTTTTATTATTAGTATTCTCGAAAAGATCGTAGCCGTCAGCCGAAGATGCAGCTGAGGCGCCGAGAAGAGAATCCGAATATCGGCTTTGGTCTGGCTTAGGGCGGGAAACGAGCTCTCCGTGCTGCGCGGTCGACCCGATAGCCTTCGAATGCCCGTTGGCAGTGTCGGCACCCTCGGGTTGGTGTGCTGTCCCGTTAACCTTGGCTTGACGTTGCTCGGAAGGTGATGACGTATCGCGGTTAGTCGACGATGCGGGGTCGGTTCGATCTTCCGTCGGTAACGGGCATGGGTAGGAGAAGAGCGAAGGGGTGCTCTGCGGGACGGGCGGGTACTGGATCGAATCGGCGACCTCTGGAGAAAGGCGTTCCCTCAGTCGGCGCTTTGGCAGCGGCCGAATGGGACGGTTTGGGAAGAGAGATGACGAGGCAGGCTCATCACCCATCTTGGAAGAAGGTTGGTCGGTTCCTAACTGAGGTGCTGCGAGGCAGCGGGTCAGCACCAGAAAAAGAAGCCAAGCCAAGAGGATGGCCCAAGCGCAGAGCATCATCCACATGGCGAAATGTTATTCCATGGGTCTCAGGAAGTGGCAGGATTGTTGGGATCAGAGGGTTCGGAGAAATTTTGGGCTTTGATGGTGGGGTTGGAAACTCCCAGGCAGAAAGAAACAAAATCAGATGAGCAACAGAACAGGTAGGTACGCGTGTCGCGTATGCGAGAGAGTGCGGCCGAGTGAAGAAAAACAAATACAAACTCGCATCCATCCACGTACCCATCCTGAACTCATAGTAGGTGGTATGAAAACCGAGCAGAGCGGCAATTGTCGGCAGCTGGTGAGAGGATCAACCCTTGTCCGATCGAGCGCGAGCGAAACGTCAAATCGACACGCGAGCAAGCAGCGAGCGAGAGAAGATGTCTTGGAGCTTGTTTCTTGACGGCGTCGACACCGGGACTGACCGGGACGGCCAGATGAGCGACGGTGCCGACGAGGGGACGTGGAGGGGAAACGGTCGGGTCACACTTGAGCAAACGATCGCTGGTGACGTCTCCGAATCCTTGGTACGGCCGAGTCAGTTATCGAGTTTGCAACGCAGCGTCTCGAGAACAAACGATGCGAAGAAGCGTCAGGCTTTGGACGGCATCACTGAACGTCGTCGGCGAGGGACGGGGCGGGGTGTGTGTGGGTGTGCGGCGGCGGAGGGGAGGGGAACGGGATGCTCCGAGAAACCTGGCCGGACCCGCGGGCTCAAACTGGACATGTCCAGGGGTGGGCAAGCCCGAGTTTGGGTCGGCGCGGCAGCGGAGGGCCACCCACCTTCTTGGCTTTATTCTCCTGACCCTTCGACCGAGCGAGGCAGAACAAGAAGAGACGAGGGGTTTGCGAGGTGGACGCGCGGTT
This sequence comes from Mycothermus thermophilus, assembly GCF_041956435.1. Taxonomy (NCBI): domain Eukaryota; kingdom Fungi; phylum Ascomycota; class Sordariomycetes; order Sordariales; family Chaetomiaceae; genus Mycothermus; species Mycothermus thermophilus. The sequence goes on from NW_027191428.1 coordinate 1,219,550, forward strand.
GACGAAGGACGAGCCCAAGGATCAAAGACAGATGTACAGGAGGCAAAGGCGGCGGAGGAAGAGCCAAACGGAGGATCGAAATGCTTGAAATGGCTCGGCGAGGTGTCTTGTGGATTCTACGGTTGGGGCTTGTGGCCGAGATTGTGGATGTGTTGTGCGTCGGGTGGACTGCGGAGTGCAGGCTGGATGGATGTTCGCTCGTCTGGACAAGTCGGTACCCCAGGGAATTACATAAGCCACCACGGCGCCCCTCGCTAAGCCCGATAACTTGCCAGTTGGGGCGGAACGGAGGGCAAAGGAGGGAGGGCAAGCAGGACAGAGCAGCCACCAGCCACTCTGACACGGCCTAAAGGGAGCGCCGGCCCGGTACGGAGTTACTAGGTCCCGGAAAGCACTCCGAGGCATGCGCTGGGCAAGTCGTCCGGGGGGTTCATGGATAATCCGGTCCGTCCCTGAGGCGCGGCGACCTGGGCCCCTCCCGGTCTCTTCCATCCACCTGCACCCCTAACCCTCCGTGGGTGTCAGAGGACGATTGGTGGCCTTTGTCTCTGGGAAGAAACTTCCGTCTCTTTCTGTCACTTCAATGAGAGACGCAATCCTTCCAGAAACACAACTCTAGAAGTACACTGTCCGGCCCTGTAAGCTGTTATTCATTTGTTATTTTTTTCGGCATTTTAGCTCTGTGTTGCGACCTCAAGTGAACTTTGCCGGCATTCTGCCGCCGCCGCAATCCGTGTTCCCCTCGTCCCGCACTGTCTGCAGGGAGTGATGTCATGGCCCCAGCTCCCTGCCCAGACCTGGCCCAATTTGGCCGGGCCGTCTCGGAGATGAAGAATCCACACTGTGCCCGAGCAGAAAGCTTCCCTCCCCAGTGCCTGGTTCCAGTTGCAAACCGAGAGAGCCCCGCACGAGGTACAGCCCAGTGCAGCAGTCGCCGCTCGCGTTCCGGCCAAAAATTGCTGCGCGGAACCAGCAGCCACTGCTCCAGCCAGCCAGTGGCCTGGTCGGGCCCCGGTCCACAGTGAGGGAAGCGCCGCCAAACCATGATCTCCCACTCTCGACTCCAACTTCTTTTTGTTCCGAACCACTTTCTGTCCCCGTCAGCCACCACACCACACGCACCACACCTCCTTCTGTCGTATCCTCCAGTTTGCCTGGGCCGAAATTTTGTCTCTCCTGCGACTCCAGCCATGATATTCAGCTGCAATTCTGTTTTACTCCCTGTGACTTCCCTCTACGCATCGCAGGCCTGACCTGGACATTCTCTGCCGCGCGCACACACCCAGACCTTCTCCTTTTCCCTGTCGCCCTCCTCTCCCTTCCTGTCTCCTCCTCTCCTGACCGCAGCATCACACTTGTGTGTTCTATTCCACTTTGCGAACACGTTCGCACATTGATATTCCGTGCGATTGACCTCAACCTCGACGTTTCTCATCATCTTCTCCAAGGGGCAGCGAGCCACCCCATCGCGTCCACGGCCGCGTCCGAGCCACGCCTGCCCATGCCGCCGTCTCTTCCCACGACGACCACAACTCATTTCCCACTCTCATCCTAACATCCACCGACACAGATTTTAGCACCAAGACACTTTGAACACATCAGCTTGAGCGGCATCGGCTTGTGCGGAACATTTTCTGCCACCGGCCGCTGACGCTACCGAGTCGGTCGGAAGCCCTCTTCTCCACGATCGCTCTTCGCCCGACGACCATCTCCTCGACAATCTTCCACCCCCGACTTGACGACGACAACCAACGCCACGCTTCTTGGTCCACACATCTCCACATCCACACAGCACTCCCGTCATTAGGGTCGCTGGCCGAACGCGCACGCCCGCCGCGTCCGTCAAGTGCATCCAGTCACATTTTGTCAATTACCCCCCTGAGCCATGGCAGCGACGGATCCGAGGCGGTCCTCCAGGGCGCGGGCAACCCAATCGCAATCTCAATCCTCCTCGAGCACGTCAAGTGTGTCGGGTCGCCCCGAGAGGAGCACCCGACAGTTTAACAAAGGCGTCTCGCCACAAAAATCTACCTCCACCGGGTCGCTGTCCTCCGAACCCCCAGACGACGCCATCCCCACGGAAGAGCTGTTCGGCACGCGTCGTCGCACCCGCGGACAGACCGAGGACAAGGAAAAAGCCGGAAACAAGACCGACACATCCGCCATGGCAAACCGCGATAACGATGCTGGGGAGGAAGACGAGGCCGTTCGCTGTGTGTGCGGGAATGAGGAATACCAGGGCCCGCCACCCTTGGATGATGACTCCAAGCATGGGCTCAAGCACTCCCACGGCCTCGATACCTTCTTCTCGGCCGACGTTACCGACGACACAGCTGGTCTGTTTGTCCAATGCGATATCTGCAAGGTTTGGCAGCATGGCGGCTGTGTCGGCATCATGACTGAAGAGTCGAGTCCCGACGAATACTTTTGCGAGTTGTGTCGCAAAGATCTGCACAAGCTGTGGACAGCAAGCAATGGGTAATTTCTGCCTCCTATATTTTTTTCTCGCAGCCTTTTCCTTGATTGCTCGCCAGCCGGAACCCCGATGCTTCTGCGGCTGAGATCTCTTGTCATCCCCGGGGGCCATCTTTGTTGTCAACTCAACAACACCCACTTCCCGTCATGCACATGCTAACGCCATGGTCTGCAGGAGCGTTTATTCTCACTATCTACCTCTCAAACGCCACGGCCGTGCTGCCTCGCGAGCGGCAGCGAACAAGGAGTCGCTACGGTCACCGACGAAAGACACAAAGGAGAAGGACAATAACAAAGGTGGAAGGGCGTCGTCTCAGAGTCAAACCTCGAAGCGACGGTCTACCCTCAACAGCAGGGAAGCTGGATACGATGAAGCGGAGGCCCTTCGGAAGGCCATCGAGGCCAGCAAAGAAGATGCCTTCCCCCCGGATCAGCAAGAGAGCCGCCGGCCAAAGCGGGGAAGAAGCGATAGCCAAGAGTACGCCTATTCCATGCGGCTAGAGGTCCGTGTACGCGCCGCTGACACCCTCCCCAGGAAGTCAGACAACGCGAAGCGACAGAAAACGAGTTCGCGATCCGCCTCGCCCGTCTCGGACAAGAACGCCGATGATTCCGACGACGGCGGGGCTACCGGCCGCAATGGCACGAGAGCGAAATCACGAAATGCTGCGTCAGCTCGCAATCAACGGAGCGAAAAGACTTCGGAAGAGGAACGTGAGCGGCAACGAGCTGATGCGGCGAACAAGCGGAAAGGACGAGCAGATCGCCGCGGAGGTCGCGGTGACGGTACTGTTCCCTCTCGTATTGTGGCTCAAAGCCTGGGAGCGCGCGCTAACGACGATTTATCAGATTCGGATCCATCAGAAGAAATGCCCTTGGCTGCTCGCGCGGCGACGAACAAGACAGCCCCACAAGCCTCGTCCACAACAACCAGTCCGACTAACGCAACCGCTCCTTCGGCACCCGAGCCACCATCCAAACCTCCGACTACTTCGGCCGTGGAACCAGCACCGGCCCCGAACTCTGTTCCCGACACCCCCACACCTCCGTCTGCGCCGATACAATCCAAGCCCGACAACAACAAGAAGCGTTCGCACAAGAAGAAAGGCCGCAACCAATATACCCGCGACCGGGACGCTCACGACGATGAGTCTCCTGGCCGCTCACAGTCACGAGATATTCAGAAAGACGAGCCAGGCTCTGGCAACGGCGGAGCAACGGGAGGTCCCACGAGCGGCGGCGGTGGCAGCGGCACCAAGCAGAGCGGCGACGGCGTCACCAAATCCAGCTCCAAGTCCAAGGGTGGGATGAGCAGCAAGATCACCATGAACGACATGAAACGTCGCGCAGCTGCCCTGCTGGAATTTATTTCGCGCACACAGTTGGAGTTGGCAGGGGAGGCGGCGCAGGAGATTCCCGCCGCTCCTGCGGCCGCTGCCAGTACAACCAATGGAGACGCGACCTCTGCTGTCTCTGTGGTTGTCACCTCGCCAGACGAAAAGCCCAAGGATGGCACCGGCTCAGACGCACCTGAGAAGGATTTCAAGGAACTCGGGTGTTTGGAGATGATGGATAGCTTGACCAGGAGATTGGTCAAGTGGCAACAACAGTATGCTAACTGAGGTTTGGCGGGTGGTTTCTCTTTTCCATTTTTAACCCAACGTTGTTTTCCATTTCTCTTTTGTTTCTGCATTTGATGGCGTCAACGGCGCGGCTGTTTGACATTTTACCCTTGTCATCCATGTATCTTGGGTGGGAGCGGCGTTTTGGTTTTTGTACGGGGTAATAAGGGGTGGTTTATCAACCACTGGCGTGGTTTGTTCTGTTTTTTACGTTATTTGGGATCAACAGGACAGCAATGGCAAACGCAGCCTCGGCATGAACTACGAGGGACGTTCATGAGGGTAGTTGACGTTGGGCTTGATTCGGATATCCACTCCGTCTCTTCTTGTTGCTACACTTTACAATGACTTCCGTTATTTTGTTCTTGAACCGGGATCGATTCGATGTCAGAGGGGATGTTAATGTCCTGTATGTACGTTGACGGAAAGGCTATGAGTGGGCTGAAGTCAGTCATGTGGCAGGGTTCGGCTTTCTGGACTGTCTATTGACATCGCAAGCAACCCATTATTTCTGGTTGTCGAGATCTTGGAAGAGGTGATATCGTGGTTCCGAGATGGGTGATGAAGATAACGGCCGGGACTAGATCCCATGGCTGCATGACGTTTATTTCCTGATACACTCATGGAATTGTTCTCTTCTCAGTTAGTGTATTTGGTATATAGCTTTCACCGCAAGGGTTATTTTACAAGAAATTGGTGAACTCGAATTTGATGAGTCCACTGTCATGTGCTGCCTTAGGATGATGGCTTGAGGGAGCCCAAGTACTTCATCCTGTTCCACAAAATCTGCCCTGGACCTACTCAGATTCCTCCTCGCCGAATATATGCATATGTGCACAATGTCCGGTCCTTTTACATCCCTGTCAACCCATCCTCGATGTTCCGACTCGTTAGGCGCCGCCGGCCATGCCCTCCTCACCCAGACCTCTCCATCAAATGTCCTCCCCACCGCCAGAGAACCTCTCCAACCTCCTCGCCTTCCTCGCCTCCTTCTCCCTCTTCCTCGCCTGGTTCAAACTCATCGGGCCCCCTTCCTCACCCGAAACTGCCTTCTTCATCTCCTCGGTTGCCTGTTCCAGCGCCTCAAGCGTCACGTCGTCCATCAGCACCTTCCCAAGCGCGCCGCGACGGAACTCCTGCACAGCCCACTCAGCGGCAGCGTCCAGGTTCGGGACACCACCCTTGGCGACCTTCCCGAAGCGTTTAGCCACGGCAGTGAGGAACTCTGTGACGTCGTTGGTCGGGGCATCGAGGCTGAGGCGCGAGACGTAGAGGGGGTAGTCATTTGGAAGGTCAGAGTCGTTTTCTGGGTTGGAAGAGGGTGATGACGATGAGGAGGAGGAGGAGGAGGAGGAGGAGGAGGAGGCGGACGTCGACGACAGCGAGTCAAACCCATACTCACGCTCCCGATTGAGCTGAAAAAGCAAATAATCCGCCAATATTTCCCTGGGCAAAATCCCGTCCTTCACACACCCTATCAAGGCCAACTTCAACATCTTTTCCGGGTCCGTGATGTACGGAATAAACACACCGGGGGTATCCACCAAAAACACCCCCTCACCCATGCCCGTTAAGTCCTCTTCCCCCTCCCCTGGGGAAGTCACCGAATCCTCTCCGGGCACGATCCTCACCGGAGTCGACAACTTCCTCGTCACGCCCGGTTGCGCCCCCGTCTTGGCCACTTTTGCCACGTTCCCGCCCATGCCCTTTTTCCGCAGCGCGTTGAGCAGCGTCGATTTCCCCGCGTTGGGCATGCCGACCACCAGGCACCGCAGGCCGGTCAGGCTGTCGCGCTTGCGCGCCACGTCCTTGATGGCGGCCAGCAACGGGCCCGCCGTGCCCGCGGTGGCGCCCGTGAAAAGCACCTCGGCCGCGTGCTTGTGCTGCAGGTGGAAGTCGCGCAGCCGCCGCGCGGTCAGCGCCGACAGCGAGCTTCCCTTCTTCACCCGCAACCGGGCGCACAAGCTCTCCGGCAAGGGGTCGTCCGGGCCGAGGTCGTGGTGGGTGTAGACGATGATGCGCTCTCGCTCGTTGGGGTTGTTGTTGGCGGGCGCGAGAGAGTGTTCGAGTAGCGGGTTCCACGAGGTAATGGGCACGCGGAAGTCGCGGCACTCAATGACCAGGCCGATGGTGGCGAGGGTTTGGCGCATGCGCGCCAGGCCGGCGTGGTGGTGGCCGAGGAAGAAGGAGCGCGGTATGTCTGAAGAGACGTCGAAATGCTGCCGCGGCCGGAAGGCGGCGCGGCCGGCGGTGAGGGTGACGGCGGCTTTGGCGGCAGCAGCTGCCGCTGCGGCCGTGGTTGGGATGGAAGAGGTGGTCATGGTGTTGTGGTTATGGTTACACAGGGTGTAAGTGAGATATAGGTTGTTGAAGAGAATGACCTGATGTTGAGGATGAAGATGGGCATGAAAGGACCTGTCATGTTTCATGCTGGATTTTGGAAATCAGTATGCTTAACATTAGAGCTGAACCCCAACCATGAGGCCTTCTGGTTGTTTTGGTGACTCGAGACTTTGTCTTCGTCGAGGTGTTCTTCTGGTTCTCAAGTCCATCTCATGTTCCAGTTTTTGAGATCATAAATCGTTTAATCCGATTTTGCCCCATAATATATCGGATTATTGCATAGCCACCGCTCCTCCTTCGTCAAGGTCGGCCTCTGATGCGTAACGCAGGTCTCTAGATGCTTCCTAGCTGTCCATCTCACTTCAGATAGTGTTGTTCTACCTAGGACGCCGATGGTTCGTCTACTCAAATGCTTAGAGATACAAAGATGGGTCGATCATGAGTTCATATCAGGCCGATGCTCCGTTTGAAGATGTGAGCCACATCTCGAGCATGATTTTCGATGTCCATCGCTTGGTGTTTGTACTTTAAGGGCATATGCTTTGCATTGGCAAGGTCAGAAACCCAAGTCTAACAATGTATGGTGTGGAGGGACAGACGATGCTGTTGTTCGGGTACAGCACCCGAACAAATAATGGCACAGATGGGAGAAAGAAACAACCACTTCGGAGCAGCCCGAGAACCCTGACTACGTCCTCTACCATCTCACTCAAGGCCGAAATCCTGTATGTAGGTTCCCAGTATAAACCCAAACCAAGCCCATGCATCCAATACCCGATCTAATCCCAAAGCCAATCACCGAAAGCATCTGGACTTGTAGTAAAAGAGCACTGTATAACCCTCCATCCTCCTCTTCATTTCTCTCTCAAATAGCCTCCTATGCATTTTCAACTGTCACATCAGCGTTCCCACGATCCAGCTTCATCAACTCGGTCTGTGTTGCCTGGTCTTTCTTAGACTCCAGTCCCTGTTGCTGTTTCTTCTGTAACAGCGGTCCCGAGTCCTCGGCCCTTCCTTCGTCCTCATGATCCGCGAGGCTCCCACTTCCCCCCACCGCCGTACTAACATCGCTATCGATGGCGTCGTAATAAGGGTGGTGGTGATGATGATGGTGGTGGTGGTGACCGTGGCGGTGATGGTGTTTCACCTCACCCTTAGCCGCCTCAAAATGACTCTGCATCGCACGGTTCGACGTCTTTCTCGCGAGACGGTACCTGGCGTACTCATTCTCGCGCGAGGACTCGGTGCCGGTGAAACTCTCGAGCGCGTCAAAGACGTGAGGGAAAACCAACTCGTGGACGTCCCGCGCCCAGAGGAAGTCGAGATGCTCGTAGTGTGGGATTTCGTTGGCCAGAGTCTGGGGCGGCAGCTCCCGCAGCATGGTCTTGATATCAACCAGCGAATCGCTGCCGCCGTAGACGAGGACGATGGGGGTTTTGATGTTGCGGGTAGGGTACCGCGCGACTTTGGTGTACTTGGAGGGTGTGGAGAGCAGGAGCGGGGGATGGACGTCGTCATCGTACATCTGGAAGGACTTATTACGAATAATCTGGAACCAGTGCACGACTGATTTGGTGCTGGTAAAGGAGTAGAGGTGCGGGTAGGCGGCGAGCTTCTGGGAAGTGCTGATGTTGCGGGTGCGCCAGTCGAAGAGGAATACCAGGGCCCAATCGATCAGTTTCATGAACAGGGGTGGGTACAAGATCGACTCCCACATGGTGGCGGAGCTGAGGATGGAGCGGCGGCCAAACAGCAGGAAGAGGACTTGAGGGGACGCCTTGACGAGGGCGTCGACAACACCGTTGGAGAGGCCGGTAGGTGACATGGCAGGGGCAAGGGCAATGAAGACGTTGACCTGGTCGTTAAGCTTGGGGTGGACAGCCAGGCTGGCGAAAGCCTGAGCGGTACCTTGAGAAAAACCAATATATGACAGCGACGGCTGGCCTGTGGTTTCGAGGATGTAACTGATGCTGTCCGGGATGTCGTGGAAGGCGAACTCGTCGATGGAGAAGTTCCAAAATTTGACGGAGGTGGGTGACGAACGGATGGACTTTTTGGAGTATTTGTTGCCGCGGTTGTTTCCGAACTATGTCCCTTGTCAATATTCGTCGACGTCCTTGATTGTCGTTCTGAGCTTACCCAGACATCGAACCCCTTTTCCACCAGGACAAAAGGCAAGCAACGCTGCTCGTCAGTCAGGCACACCCAAACTTCGCTGTTCATGAGCAGGCCATGGTGCAGGTAGACAACACGCTTCTTGATGCTGCCGGGACCCCTATTGACACGGATGTTTTCCTCGCCTTTGCGCCAGGCAAGGCGGTGAAGGCAGAGTAGATAGCCGTCTTTGGTCTGGACGACATGCTCTTCGGCCGTGTAGCCGTACATCGCACAAAGGTCGATAAAGTCAGAGGCATTTCGAATGGATGTCGAGATGGCTGGACCCGGGTCAGCGTTATCTATAGGTTAGAGGGGAGGGTCAGGGCGACGCACACTGTTTCCTCCGTTCAGCCCTCTTTTCTGACGGGGTGCTTAGTCGATTAAACAGGCGCCTGGATATCCGGTAGAAGATGTCGCGGAGGGAGATTGCTTGGGCATGGATGTTAGCGGTCGAACGGTGGCCCAAGGGCGATCGACGGACATCCGTCTTGGGGGTTTCTCACGAAGAGCCAGGGTGAGGATTCGGATGAAGGCTTCGAGGCCGACGAGGAGAAACGAACCGACGAGGGCCGCATATTCGGCGCTGGATCACGAGAAACCTCAAAGGTTAGAGGTAAAAGAAACAGACAAGGCGGGATAGCTGCTCTGTCTCGCTCACATGTTGAGGCGGCCGAGAAAGGGCACGGCCATGGTTGCAATGGGCGGTGTGTTGGGAAGAGGAGGCTATCCTCTGCCTCGGACGCAGTTATTCGCAACGACAAGCACACAGAACAATCAACTTAAACCATTCTCTTCGCTGACCAAAATAAGAGAATCTGGGAAAATCAAGATCAAATCGTGGGAGTTTGGGTGCAGACACCCATGTTCAAAAGATTGGACGCCGCACCATGGCCGAAGCGATGGTGCTGTGGGGGGGTTTCACGAGGTGCCCAGTGTCAACAGGAGGACAGGAGGATCTGGGCCTGTGACATCACCCTTCCAGGTTCACATGCACCTCACTTCGCATTGTCGCTGCGTGCCTGATATCTGGTGTCCCACATCGCCCAATTCGCAACTTCAAAAACATGTTCTGAAATTTAATGCAAAAAATTGCCCTAGGATATTGTCCCAATGATTTTGGTCGGCTGGAATCCACAACACAGGAGACTTGGAGTCTGGAGATGCTGTAATTACGATGTAGGCATCTCTGCGGCCATTGTCCTTGGGAGGATGCCCGGGCGTAAGGATTCGTAATGCATAACATCATTTGCTGTGGGTAACCATACCAGCGACTGTAATTTACGTATGTACCGTATCATCAACTCGATCACGCCAAGGCCAAGCCAAGGCCAAGCCGACCGAAGCCAAGTCCAAGCCTTGTTCCTGCGGATTGTCTCCATCTGCCGATCAGTCGAGAGCATCAGCAGAAGCAAACCACCAGGCACCGCACAATCACATCCAAGATGCCGAGCTCATGTAAAGAAATAAGTACGCCACATACCCCTCCTCTCTCAAAGCCACATTTCCCACTTACTAACATGCTCAACCCCCCATTTCAGGAGCCGCCCTGGCACAATGCCTTCAGGAATCCGAGTGCGTCATGGTCCAGCGACACACGGCGGCCGAATGCCTGCGCGATCCCCTCGTCCAGACCCTCCCCACCAAGTGTCTGCAGCTCAAGAAGGGCTATGGCGAGTGCCGCCGCGGCATGATTGACATGCGCAAGCGCTTCCGCGGTAACCAGCCTGCCGCTTTTCGCCATCTCGAAAAGGCCGACAAGGGCGAGGGGTACCAGCTGTACGCGGGCCGTTCGGCGTTTGCGGGCGCACGCGGAGAGACGGATGGGAACGAGCAGGGACCCAAGGATTGGAGAGAGGCGGAGAACGAGAGGTATAGGGCTGAGAGGGCGAAGGAGGTGGGCGCAAATGGAGCGAAGTCATGACGGGTGGGAGCGGTGGATGGATGGAGGGGTGCGGTGGAGAGTAACGAATATCATGAAGCCTGCGATACCATCGGCATAGAGTTGGGAGACCTAGGCGGAGGCTCGGGGTTCTGGTCCATGCGATTTAGGCCCTCCTATCGGCGCTGGGAGAAGCGTCAGCGTCATGGAGTGTCCGCTTCCCATGGGCTGAACGCGCCTCGAATGTGCCCCTCAGCTAACAACATCCTGTATGATGTGTGTACAATATTGAATAAACAAAACGATACACAGCACCTCACTCTAGACACACACACATCCCCAGGATCAAGCTGGGTTGCAATATGCGGTCTCGTCTCCGTGTAGATAATTATTAACTGATCGAGGCAAGGTCTACCTCAAAAGGTACGGGATGTCCCTGACGGCGGCTACATCCCTCGTGCATGGGATAAGCAACGGGACTGGCTGCCCTTTCTTCCACTTCCCGAGGTTCGATTCGGCTTCGAGAGGTAGTACGCCTTGAGCCACGAGCCAATCCTGCAAACACGTGCCGTTTCGAGGCTGGCGCCGGTCATGATTTTCCACTTCCACGAGGCAATGTAGTAACAGCAATTGGACGGCGAGAGACCTATACTTGGGCATGGCGATGCACCTTGTTTTCTGTGGTGCCTGGCGCGTGGTTGCGGCACAACATCCTACTCGCCGGCGTTTCTAGCCCCCGAGTTACACCCATGTGAAGTTACCTGAAACTCTTCCCCGGATCTGGCCCAGCAGACCTCGGATCGCAAGTGTGCAAACACGCCAAAACCCATCTTGTTCTTGACAGGATTGAGGATGGAAATATGAAAATAACCGAAGACGTAGACAGGCAGAGCTCATAAGGCTGACCCAGCCCCAATCCAAGTTCCATCGCGAGGTGCTCCGCGGATGATCCGTCTCCACCGCCGCACCCGGGCTAACCTTCGCGCCGGCATGGGGGCTGTCGTTTTCTAGCAAGGTTGTTTCGACTCGATCCAACGCTCTTTCTGTGGAGAGTGACATAAGATCCGACATGGTCCTCGCCTCCCTGTTCTTTCATTGCTCTTCTTTTGCTCGATTTGGCTCGTGCCTCGCCTCTTTCTCGTCATATCTTGCCCCATGTCTTCCCCGTAATGGTCAAGCCAGTGTGCAACTTCACATCGAAGTTAACCATCAAAGAGCTGGGTTCAGAGCATCTCCCACTCCGTCCAACCTACACAGCAATAGGCAACTTTTTCTAGCACCATTTTACCGCGATAATGCATTATGGCGTCTAGATCCGTCTTTCGATTCTTTACCAGCTCTCGCCGGGGACCAACTCTCATGTCCCTTGGCGCCATAACTTTCCTGGCGCTATGTCTCTTCGCCCTCCATCTCCCGCCGATGCAGCCACCACCAGCCATTGCGTCCGCCCAGCTCGGCCGGCATCCCACCCCTCCCACTCGCGACCCACAACAACAACCAGTGGGGCTGGCCGGCATCAACCACTACATGGGCTCTGACTTCCTCCAAACCCTCCTCGATCTCACCCGCAGGGAAAAGGCACGCAAAGCCGCCGGCCTGCCCATGGAGAACGCCGCCGCCAAGCGCCCGTCCTTCCGCGACGACCCGCCGCGCATGGTCGAGGACCTGCCGCGCGAACACATCCCCCGCGCCGCGCCGCTGGTCCCGCCGTCCGACGACGACGACGACGGGAGAAGCACCAAGCCGCGCGTGACGGGCCGGAGGCTGGTGGTGGTGGGCGATGTGCACGGCCATTTGCAGACGCTCAAGGCCTTGTTGAAGAAGATTAGGTTCGACAATCGCCAGGGTGATCACCTTGTTCTGGCCGGGGATATTGTCACTAAGGGCCCGGATAGCCGTGGGGTGGTGAAGCTGGCGATGGAGCTGGGCGCGAGCGCGGTGAGGGGGAATCAGGATGATAAAGTTCTGGCTGTGGCGAGGGAGATTCGGAGGCTTGCGGCGGCTAATGGGGAAGGTGATGATGTTGAGCCTGGGGATGATGAATATACCGGCGAGGGGGAAGAGGACGAGGAAGACGATGATGAGCGTTTTGATGTCGAAACCCGTCGCAGGATTCGCCTCCGCAAAGTCGCGCGCTCCCTGTCACGGTCTCAACTCAACTGGCTGAGGAATCTTCCCCTGATTCTGCGCATTGGCCCAATCCCGGACGCCAGGGCGGCGCCTTGGAACGCTTCAACCATCGCTGTCGTCCACGGGGGACTGGTCCCCGGCGTGCCACTTGAGAAGCAAGACCCATGGGCGGTGATGAACATGCGGAGTCTGGTTTATCCGCGTGAGCCCCTGACTTGGGAGCCGACAGTCTGGTCTTGGATGAAAGACGGCAAAAATGATGAGGAGAAAGAAGAAGAGGATGAAGAAACCAGCGAGGATGAGGTGGTTGTTGACACAGCCATTGCCATCCCCGTTGATGGACGGGAGGGCGAACCGTGGTCTCATGCTTGGTATGTCCTCCTCTTTCAACCTCTCTTTCTCTGCCCTTCAATATTCTAACCAAACCTCAGGAATCGCCACCAAAACAACCTCCCCGAAAACTACCCCCGCACGGTCGTCATCTACGGCCACGACGCGCGCGCCGGCCTGCAGGTCGATCCCGTAGTCGACATTTCACCCTACCGTCCTCGCCACAAGAAGGGGCACAACAAGCACGGTAGCAAGGATAAGAAACACAAGAAGCAGAAGAAGAAGTCCCCCAAGTCGCACAGCCCTCTCCGCGCCAACGACAACGACAGAGAAGAGCACCTCGCAGATGACTCAACCACCCTGAGCGCAAACAAACACAACAACAACAACAGCCCTCCCACGAAACAAACGGGCCTCCGCTACGCCTTCGGTCTCGACTCGGGCTGCGGCCACGACCAAAAGCTCACCGCCCTCATCCTGGAAGCTACCCCTGAAGGTGGTGTTTCCCACCGCATCGAGCAGGTAGACTGTGTCAAGGATGGGAAAAAGAAGGGCAGGGGGAGGAGCGGGAGTAGAGGCGGCGGGTCGCTGTGGGGTGGGGATCTTAAGTGATCCTCCTCCTCCTTCCTTCTTCTTGTCTTCTGTTTGTTTTGTTTTGCGTCTTGATGGTTTGGATTCTTTGCTGTAACCGATATGGCACTGGTCTTGGTCAGTATACCTTGAGCTGCAGCGGAGTTTGGGCGTCTTGGGTAGGTCGGTTGGCATTCTGGAATGGGGTTGGGTTTGGCTAGTAATAATTATAATGGGATGCAGGTTTTGTTGCTTGAACGGATAATCACTAAAGGAGCTCAAGCTCCCTCATATATAGGTACTGGAGTGTATTGATAATTCCGCAATGGAAATGGAGAACACAAGCCCACTAAGGGGGAATGCACATCAGCGAACGTTCTCAAACAAGCCATGAGTGCTGTCACTTCAACAACTAACCAAGTCAGGTAGGCAACAGGACGCATGTTCAATCTCAAGTTGTCCAACATCAAACCAGCCGTCAATATCGCCGATGTTCACAGAGTTATCCTAGCGAAGTGAAGGAGGCAGGCCAAATCCGACTTCTCACTGAAGTACTCCGCAGTCATTCATCATCACAACAAATTCAACAATGCAACTTCCCAAATTCCCGCCTTTATTCGATTTTAGCTTGGTTTTGGGGGCTCTTAAGTTGCGCCCTGTATCATCCTCTGTGCTGTCTTGCTGCTTGGCAAAGCAACACTTCCATCTCCCTCGCACGGCAATCTTTCCTTGCTCAAACAGCAGCGTGTGTTTGCCCAACCATGCTCCCATGGATCTCTCCCACTATTTTGAAACCTTTCACTATCATTACTCGCCCCAGAGTCTCTACTACCACCCCCTGTTCGAGATTACCCCTTTACTGAAGCTTCGCCCGGATGATGTCCTTCAGGGTGACAGCGTCGGCGGCGAACTTGCTGATGCCCTCGCGCAGCTTCTCGACGGCCATCTGGTCCTCGTTGAAGTCAAAGCGGAAGGTCGACTCGTCGTTGATGTACGACTTCTTCTCAATGTCAAGAGCAGAAGCGGCCGCAGCGTCGAGCTTCTTGGTAACAGGCTCTGTCGAGTTGTGGAGCTCCTCAAGGAGGGCGGGCTGGTAACACACAGTTAGCACACGTTCTAGGAAACAGCATGGTTGCAAGAGAACGTACAGAAATGGTCAGATAGTCGCAGCCGGCCAGCTCAGTAATCTCGCCCGTGTTGCGGAACGAGGCACCCATGACGATGGTCTTGTAGCCGAACTTCTTGTAGTAGTTGAAGATGTTCTTGACGCTGGCAACGCCAGGGTCCTCCTCCTTGGAGTAGGTCTTGCCGGTGTGCGCCTTGTACCAGTCAAGGATGCGGCCGACGAAGGGCGAAATGAGGTAGGCACCGGCCTCAGCCGCGGCGATGGCCTGGACGATAGAGAACATGAGGGTCAGGTTGCAGTTGACATTGTGGTCGCGCTGAAGAATCTCGGCAGCCTTGATGCCCTCCCAGGTCGAGGCGATCTTGATGAGGACGCGGTCCCGAGAGATACCCTCCTTCTCGTAGAGCTGATGGGTTGGTTAGCAGAAGGTTCGTGGTGTTGAAAAGCGCTGATCATCTCTTGACTAACCTCAATAATACGCAGAGCCTTGTCAACGGAGGCTTGTGTGCTGAAGGAGAAAACGGCGTCGACCTCGGTGGAGACCTTGCCGGGAATGATCTCAAGAATCTTCTTGCCGAACTGGACGAGGAGGTGGTCCAGGGCCGAGTCAACCTGCTGGTCGAGGGAGCCGCCCTCAGACTTGGCCTTGGCAACGGCAGCGTCGAGCAGCGGAGCGTACTCGGCCTTCTTGGTGGCGGCGAGGATCAGGGACGGGTTGGTGGTGGCATCCTGAGGCTTGTATTTGCCAATGGAGGCGAAGTCACCAGAGTCGCTGACGACGACCTACACAAATTTCAATCCAGTCAGCAAACAAGTCTGGGGCCACGGGGTGTCCAATGGCATGTGTGAGGGTCACCCTGAGTTGGTCATCTCGCCGGCGGCGGTGTCGACGGTGGTGATCAACGAGGGGTTTGGCGGGGTAAATGCACAGCCGGGGATGGACGTACGGTGCCAGTGGCCTTGAGCTGCTCGAGAGAGTTGGACATGTTGGATGAGTGCGTAGGTGAGTGTCTGGATATGAAATCAATGGCGTAGCAGAACTGAAGAAAACAAGGCTTGTGTGGTATCAAACAAACCAAAGCTTGCAGAAGGGCAAAGTTTACAAGTTGAAGTGCTCGAGGGAAGAAAGAAAAAAAAGGTTGGATGCCCGAGAAGGTGTCGCGGATAATATGGCTGTCGAAGTTTCGCCTGAATGACGTGGGGCAACTCGCAGATTCCCTGTCATTCCTCCTTCCACCCCCAACATTTGTTGCAAGTGCCCCTCGCCCCGCACCCATTGATCCCGCCTTCCACCTCGCGCCTCCCGTGGACTGGCACCTTCTATGCTCATCATCACTCAGCGAGGACCGGCATCCTCCTTGCTGTGGCGCACGAAGCCGAAAAGGCACCAGGGGATCATCCCAACCAGGAATGCTTGCAATTGGCACAGATCTTGCCATCTCATCCTGAGCCCATTCTATGTTCTTCCTTTGCCTCTACAAAAAGTCAGCAATCCCGTGGCAACCCAACTGACTAATCGGGCGGTCTGGATGACAATCCCTGGGATTGGGTATGAGTATGCAATGGGAACGGCCGAGCCCGAGTCCCGTCGAGTCGAGGTCTCGTGGTTGTCACCTGCATTGGAACTCGAGGGATTTCGACACACAACAAACAGGACATTGAAACCGCCGTGGTTCCCGGGAAGAGTCTCATGACTACAAGCTGGAACATCAAGCTTGTACGACACAACCTAACATGGACGAAGCCAAAACAAGCATCTCCGACACCACGTCGATCCCGAGTCTCAAACCACATCTCATGGGCCTGACCAAAGGCTTCAAGGATATTGGACCAGAACCTCCATGAGCAGTTTTCTCTCACAAGAGCCTTCTAACGCCATTTCCATGTTCCCGTTCACAACCGTTTCACACACGGCACTTGCGTGTAACCCAACCCAAGCTTATTAACCAGACCTTGATCAACCTGAGCACCCTCTACATCCCTCCCTCGCTCCCTCCCATACATTCCATCTTGTTCCTGCGTACCGGCCGGGTGTGCAGGGAGTGGCTCACTCAGCGCAGCGCTAGCAGCCCATGTGCCTGGCCCCCCACGGGATGATTGGATGTTCCCTCTCCCCCCGTCTTCTTCCATTGTGGATGATGGCAGACCTTCTCCCTGGTGATGAGCAAGGCGACGTCGGAGGGGTGTCCACATCTGAGAATAGCCGGGAAAGAAAGTGGAGAGAGAGGCTTGAGGATCCAAAGCACCTAGCGGTAGACGGGAGGGTGGGGTTACTCGTTGCCCCACCATGCCACCTTGAAGGCCCCGCTGGGGTTGGAGCTTCACACAGAGTGAGCAGCTCCGCAGGCCAGGCCGCGGACTGCAGCGGAGAAACCTCGCTGTTTGCGCTGGATTACGTACCGATTAGCTGACCATTGAAGAAGGTCGGAGAAATGTTCTTCCCTGTCCTTTGACAAGCAGCAAAGTCCGGTCCATAATCAGCTGAGACCTGGTTCACGGTAAGGACCGCCTCAGCCTCAGCGACTCCCATCACCACCTTCAAATAGGTAATGGCGCATATCTGGCCTGGAGGTACTCCGTGCGTTGTCTCTGTAGCTACATAATCGAAGACAGAGGCTCGGTGCTTACACATCGTCTACAATGGCATGCAAAACCGTGCTGTTCGCGTGAACGAGAGCTGACCAAGCACGTTATGTGAACCTCAACCTCCAACTCCCGTCTGTAGCATCATGTACCTGACCTAGGTACCTTCGTCAAGGACATTCACCAGTCTCAGAACATAGTGGGATAGATAGTTTGGGGGAAGAGGAACTCGTCAATTGACCCTATTTTCATCCATTTTGTCTTCCCGTCCAGCCCGTTTTTGTTTTGAGTAATTCAGTTGTTGGTAGATCTCCCCCAGCCATGACCGATTTGGCACCCCTTTTTTTCGTCATGACAAGATGGCAGCAAAGCTCATGAACCTAGCCTTCCATAGAGCAACCAGGAGAAACAAAACCCCGTCCAACCTCCCCAAATCTAGGTAGGCTGGCGCTCAAAGCAACTTTAATCCTCGGTGATATCGCCATACTCCCAAATGCCCCTCCTGTTATCCTTGGCCTCCTGCTCCGCCTCCCTCAGGCTCTTCAGCACCGGCTCAAACACCTTGCTGCGCTCCCACGCCTTGAGCTTGCGGGCCACCAGCGCGTGGCCCTCGAGCACAATCTTCCTATTGATCGACTCGGTCGCCTTGGCTGCCCCTTCCGACGCCGGGTCGTAGATGGTGACGTAGCTGACGCCTTCCTTGGCGTCGACGTAGTCGAAGCAGCCGACCAGCTTGCGGCCCTCGGTCAGGTCGTACAAAAAGTTGACCGCGTCGCGGAGGTAGTCCTGCGAGTTGGGCAGCTGCACAAACGACAGCTGCGTGTCGATGGCCTGCGGCTTGAGCTTCTGCACCGAGAACTGCGGCTGCGTGAGCGGGCGCAGCTTGGACCACGGCTGGCGCTCCGAGTTGCCGTAGTCGATGTAGACCACCTCGGCCACCTTGGCGGCGCGGTCGTTGGAGCGCACCCGCGCCCGGTACCACTCGCCGTCCTCGCTGAACTGCGCTGCCACGTAGTCGCCCGCCTTGGGCGCGTCCTTGAGCGGCGTGTTGTTGGTCGGGTTGAGGTGGAACTGCCGGAACTGCTCCATCATGGCCTCGAGCGCGTCCGTGCCGGGGCCGACCTCTTGCACCTTGATGCGTCCGTTGGAGTCGATGTTGGTGACGACGATGTCGCGGTAGTCCTCGGGCTTCTTTTCGATCGTGGTCGACGCGTCCGCGGCCGCGGCCGTTTCCTCGGCGGCACCACCCTCCTCCTCAGCCTCCTGCGACGGGTCCCAGTCGTGCCACATGCCCTTGCGAGCTTCCTTGGCGCGCCTTTCCGCCGCCAGAAGCTCGGTAGCGTTGCCGGACTTTTCGGCCGAGTACCTGTGGACCGACGCGAGGCCTTCCTCGACGAGCACCTTGGCGAAGCTCTCGCGGCCGACATACAGGTCGCCGATGAAGCCGCCGACCTTGTCGATGTCGTGCACATCGATCTCGCAGTCACGTTGGTTGCAACGGCGGTTGGCCAAGTCGAGCGCCTCCTGCCCGAACGGCTCACCCTTCTCCTGAGGGGTGCGGCCCGCCTTCGGCGCCCGGATACCCGCAAGCACCAACGTGATCTTGATGCTCTCCCGCGGGATCAGGATGGTGAAGCGCGAGCCCGACTTGCAGAAGTCGACGATGCCAGGCACCTTGCGCTGCCGCGAGAGCGAGCCCAGCTGCAGCTTCGCCTTCTGCAGGCTTTCGGACATGTCGACATACTGCTTGATCTTGGGAGGCTTGCCAGACCACATGCCCTTCTTCTCCTCCTTGGCCGTCTCTTGGGCCGCGAGCAGCTCGTCGTAGTTGGGCGCCCGATCAGTGTCGTCCTTGCGGTGGCGGATCACGGAGGCATAACCCTCCTGCACGAGCAGCAGGCCGATGTTCTTGCCGTTGTGCGTAACAGTGGCGACATCGCGAGCCTCAAACTCCTCGCTGGCCGGCTTGGTGCCGTCGACCGAGATGCGCACATGCTTCCCGATGAGCTTCTTGCGCACGAACTCTTTGGCCTCATCGCGGAACGGCGCCTCGCTGGGTTCTGCCGCGCGCGGCCCGCGCACGCTGCTGAAGCTGATGCGCTTCTCGACGCCAGCCTTGTTGCGAACCAAGATCGTGTCAGCGCCGATGATCTTGACGACGGTGGCGTCCGACTCTTTGCTGTCCGTGGTCTTGGCGACGAAGGCCTTGTGCAAACGGCGGCGGGCTGCCTGGGCTTCCTTCTCGGCGGCACGCAGGGGCGCCATGTCAGGACCAAGAAGGGTGGAATGGAAGTCGTTGCAGCGGGCGAGACCCTCCTTGAGCAGGAACTCGGCGATGTTGCCACGGGGATGAAGAATAACACCAACGAGCTGGCCCTGGGGGCTGGCACCGACGATCTTGACCTTGACCTGCCTTTGCAGGAGTCGCGTCTCAACGAAGGCGCGGGCCTCGTTTCCATACTCCTCAGCGGGTTGGATCTGGCCGTTGGGGCCGGTACGCTCGGTGGCCGGGGCGCGGATGCCGGCCACGAGCGTCACAACCTGCCAATGCTTCTTCTCGGTAAGGAGCAGGCGAACAAGAAGACGGTCGCCGGCAAAAACGCGCTCGATGATACCATCCACCGTCTTGCCCTTCCACTGGGTCATGAACTCGGGCCCGCCGAGATCGTGCTGGACCTCAATGACACCGCCGGGGCCGGCATGGACGCCCTTGCCCTCGTCCTTGGCCTGGGCCTCGAGGCTCCGCAACGTGTTAATCTTCTCGAGGATCTCCTCGGACTCCTCCTTCCGGCCGGCGTCTTCCCGGACCTTGACCCAACCGGCCTTCACAGCAGCGTCGGGGAGCTGAGTGCCATCTTGCAGATAAGCGGTGCCGTACTCGCGGCCAGAGTTGGGGATGGTGTCTAGACGGGTGAGTATGCATCAAGAGTTCCGGGCAAGCTCTGGATCTTGCTTACACGAAACGCTAAACTTGACCTGCTTGCCGACGACCAAGTTGCGGAGGAACTCGCGAGACTGGAAGGCGTAAGGCTCATCACCGTCCTTGCTCAGGCGAGGAGCGGAGACATAAGCAAGCGACAGAGTCCTCTCGGCGGCAGGGTTGTTGGGGCTCGTCAGGACGAGGGTGTCGCCGCTGAGCACCGACTTGACGTTGGCAAGATAGGCAGCCATCGCTGATGATCACAGGCAGGCGAGCAACCGGATTGCGAGGAGAGAAGAGAGGCAAGAAACGACCGAGGAGTAGCCTCTAAGCATGACTTTGTCAGTAACATTAACCGTATGTTAAGTTCCATGAGAAAGAAGAGATGAAATAATGGCCATGTCATGCCCACCGACTCGTATGGGAGCGGTCGACATGCGGTGAGTGGTCTGAGACTCGGTGACCACGGCAAGTCCATCGACAAGGTAGCAATGCCCAGTTTGAAGCCCCATATTGACCAAGATGTAGTCCACCGAGACTTTGAACTGAGTTCCATCAACGGAATGGGTTCCAGTTCGCTACCATTGTAGCCTCATAAGAAGATGGGCATTTACATGCTGGGGCAGCCCAACCCAAGAATGGGGAGGACAAATGTCAAGGGGGAGCCAGTTGATTGCACGTACCGATCCTGGAAGATATAGAGGGGATGTGCGGAAAACAGGAGAGACGGAGAGCTTGAAAGCTACTGGAATACAACCAGAAGCCCTCTTGAAGGTGAAGGGAACTGGATGAGGGGAGGATTGTTGTCTCAGAAGAGCTTGGTTGTCGTCGTCTTTTTGACAGCTTTCACCATGAATTTGGATTGGCTCAGGCGACAGTTGTGGGGAAGAGCTTTCCCCAGACGCCGCCAATCCAGGGGCTTTCCCCCTCCGCCTGGAGCAACTCCAGTGGTTGTGTTGCATCAGGTTCCAGAACACCGATCCACATCCAGAGTCCTGGGTTTCAATGTTACAAGGACACGGTGACAATGCGTTGTAAACGATGGGAAAGTATACTAAGTAGAATGATCTGGGAGCATCAAGTTGGAGTCCATAGTCTCCCTAAGGCTACACATCAGTTGCCTCCAATAATCGTTTGCCCCAGATACGTTCTAAGTGTTCTCCAGGACTCGACCGCAGAGGTACTTGGGGCTCGGGACGGACCGTTGCATTCAAACGATCGGCATCAGCGCCCAACCTGTCCCGCTGGAACAACGTGAAACAGCCTGGACCGCGATCAGGTCCACGAAGCACCGAGGCTTACCGAGTGGGCGGTGATGTATGTACATACCAGTTTCACTCTTACACACGACTCCGTAGAAGACGTGGAGTGTGTGAAGCTACGCAGACAGAGCCACCATACGGTAAGAGAAAAACATCGAGCTATTCAGTCACATCACGGCACGTAAGAAGAAAGATTTGCTGGACATGCTCTTGTTATTTTATTTCATGATATCCGGGGCTGGCAAGCAACCTAAGATTATTGTTTGTTGCTAGTAAACCTGATGGCGGTTTTCTTCTGCCGCTATGATCTCCAACCCCTTCTCTGTGGGAATCTTTTGTTTACTGAGCAATGCCGATGACACCTGCGAGAAGAATGACATTAGTCTCATGATTCCATGTCCGATTGTCCATCCAATGTTGAGAGCTTACCGCAAGCAGGACGCGGCCCAGCGTTACCCGTCTTCAGGGACTCCTCGTTGCCACCCTTGCCCAGGTCGTCGGTGCCAGCGTGGACAACAACAGTCCGCTGGTTGGATCATGTCAGTTCAAACTTTCTCCTTGTATCTCGCCGTTATTGCAAAGGCATACGTACGCCAATGACGCTCTCGGGGCCAATCAGCTTGACGAACTTATCGACAACGGTGCCCTTGGAGTTGCCGTTGTCATCGGTCTGGATGTTACCGAGATCACCGACGTGGCGGTTCTCGTCGGTCGGGGCACCGTGAGTCTTGCCGTGGGGGTTGACTAGTTCAGAAAAATCCAGCGTTAGATACCGTGTACGTCGGATTCAGGGAGACAAGCAGCTCAGAAGCTAGGTACTTACAGTGCGGGCCAGCCGAAGTGCAACCGTTGGTGTTGTCACCGAAAGTGTGGATGTGGAAGCCACGGAGAGCATTGGGGTCGTGGCCCGAGATGTCCCAGGTGATGGTGGTAGGAGCCGACTCGGACTCCTGCTCGAAGGTGACGGTACCAGTGACCTTGGAGTCACCGCGGAGGACAGCGACTAGCAGACAAGTAGAATATGTCAGTCATGACTCGGTCCAAAGGAAATCCTGCAGCGGTTCCGGAGAAGAGCAGCCAGCTGCCAGCGGCTTGGATGGCGGCCCCGACACAAAGTGCAGGGTTTACCGCGTAGGCAGCCTCCAGGACGACACAGATATGCGGTTGGCCTATTGCCTTCCTGATGGGTAATTCAACCTGTCCATCAAGGTTGCGGTTGAGGCGGATTGAGCAGATTTGGCGACTCAGCTCCTCATCTTGCCCGATCATGACCACAGAAAGACGGGAACCGTGGGGCGGTTGCCGAACAGCGGGGTAGCACCGAGGATCTTGGGAGCTTGTTTGTTCGTTGACTTACCGGCCTTGACCATTGTGACGGTTGTTGCTTGTTTGCGTGAGCTTGGTGGTGGTTTGGATTGTGCTGGGAGGTGTGTCTGGGAGAGGGAAGCTGGAGAATGTGGAAGATGTACACGGAAAAACCAAGGCACAATTGGACAGGCTTGCTGATAAAGCACTGGCAGAGGAACCTCCTTTACGCCTTCTTTCCTGGTCCTCGGAGACCGAAGCTCTGCCCGCGGGCATCCACGGGCGGAGTGGGGGCAAGCCCGATGACGAGCTGTGGGTGGGGCTTTGCTTGAGCTTCACAACCCCGCATTGAGAGCTTCCGTCATCGCTCTTGTCCAGCCCAGGGCTGAACTTCACAGAATGGATTACCTAACCTCTGGAGCAAAATCATCACTAGTCAGTGTGACGTGCCCTCATTGGAACGCGGGGAACACATCAGGGAACAGCCTAGGTAGATAGGGGAAATGCGCTTAAATCCTGCCTGGGCGACCAGAAAAATAGGGCCTGGACGTGGTATAGGTGACCTAGGTTGGATACTATGGAGGAAGAGTTACCTACGAGTACACAGTAGATGACATTGAGAGCTATATTCAGCACCTGCTCCTCTTCACTCAATGGCACACCAACGGCAAAAGACCAATTTCCAAGTTCGGACCGGCTTTCTTTTGCTGGAAGTGGACGTAAATAATCCCTCCCCAAGATGAACCGACAGCTTTGGCCACCTCACGGGATGTCTTGATATGAGTTGACTCCCGGGAGAGCCGGGCTGCCTGGTCAACGTCAGACTCCGACCATAGCTTAGTAAGTTGCAGATTGACACCTTCATGACAGGAAGGGAGGCAGCCGATCGGCCTAAGGACCGACTTGACTTAATTACCTACCTTCGCCACCAGCGGACCGATTGGAGTGCAATTAAGGATGGCGAATTCCAGGTCCGGGATGTATGAGGTGTGAGAAAGCGAAGGCAAGGGACCTGGAGTTATCTACCTGAGGTTGCAAAGGTTGCACAGGAAGGATTCCATGTTACCTATGTCTGTTCAATTAACTGCCTATAAACCACTTCGGTGAGGTATGTATCTGCTGAACATGCATCTTCCTCTATCCTGGATATTTGTGTGTCCTGGACCGTGGTTGTCGGTTTACCAAAATCAACTCCAGCTACCTGACCTTACTGCGTAGGTATAGTAGAAAGAGGACACATCGTGTAGTGTAAAAGTCAAGTTTGGACTTTATGGATTGCGAACGCCACCATTCTGCCCCGCCAAGACTGCCGCGTGTGGCTTGGTCCACAACCCGCTTGCTGCCAAGAAAAAGCTCGGCATCATCCATCCCCTTGTCCCAGGCCGTTGCACTCACTCGGCCCTGTCTGCAGACCTCCCCTCCAGTCTTGCGCAGTCCTGGCTCATCAGTCCTGGATTACAAGGCCGGTTGGTCCTGGGATCTCGCAGGGCCCGGGGTGTTGTTCCTCGAACCACCACACACTTACGAGGAAAAACATCAAAAAGCCAGATCAATATTGTGGTCTTATCTGGCGATGCGCCATTGCCTAGCCTTGCCCTCGTCAAGAAACAAACGGCTTGAAAATTCGTCGTCGTGACGTCGCACTGGTCCCGCTCTCTAGGTTCCTGGACTGCCTGTTATCTGTTTGATGAGGCGCTTTGAAACGGACGGAGCTTTGGACGGAGCTTCCACGGACCAGACACGCGCACCAAAAAGTCGCCCAGAGTCGCCGAGAGTCGCCAGAGCCAAAGCCCAGAGCCAACTGCTGCGGCCGACCGTTGACAATTTGCCAAAACCTCCCGACCTTCACTTGTCGGGCTCCTGCTCCACCCAACCATTTCCGTCCCATGTTTCCATGTTTCCAGGCTCCCCCAGAGTTTCAAAACCATCATCTCAACTCCACGCCTGCCCTACTCCGCTCGCGTCACATACCTGACTCCATAGGTACATCATCAGCACAAGCCCTCGCCGTGGCAGCGACTCTCGTCCTCGGTCACACAATCCGAATGACCTGATTTACCCAAGTGCTTGACCATCCTACGTCTACGCTGCACTGTCCAAAACGGCAGCCAACAGTCTGCGCATGCGGGGGGAACCATTGAGTCGGCCACCTTAGCCGCCATCTTTCTTGCTGTCCGTCCTGTCTGTCTGTCGTCTGCGGTCGTCGCAACACCGCCAAACGAACAACCAACAGCGCACGAACAGCCCGACTCCTCCTAGATTCAACCTTCACGTCGGGGCACCGACACCCATCTCAAATCGATTTCACGCGCCACAGCCCCTCCCACGAAAATACCACGACTAGATTACGAGCACCTTATCTTCTCTTGTCGCTGATCACATCTGTAGCGCCCCGCCGGACCTGCGCGACATGTCTTTTCGCGGAGACGACTCGCGCCGATACGGCCATGTGCCGCCTGCGCAGTATCCTGTCGCCTCTGCCTCGCAGGGCCCCGTCACTTACGGCGCACGGCGGCCCAGTTTCGATAGCGGCGACGATGCCAGCTTTCCTGCAACCGGCCTCACCCCGCTCTACACTGGCGCCACCAGTAGGACCGATGATGAGCTCTTCATAAGCAGCCCTGGCTCCGACGTTCCAGCGTCTCAAAACCCCAACCGAGCAAGCTACTATCCTCAGTCCAGCACCGCCGGCTATCAACGACAATACACTACTTCCCCCCAGGTGCCGCCGCCGCCGCCATCACACTCCTCCTACAACCCACAGGCCTTCGCCCGGTCTCATTCGACTTCGCTGCCGTACCACCCTGCCCCAGCCAGGTATAATTCCACTTCGACTAGCCCGACCTACACGAGTCCTCCCAGCAGCTACACCCCGCAAACCTACAATCCGGCCGCCTATGCCCAAACAACCGCTTCCTCGCTTCCCCAGCGACAGTCCACCATCGCCGGCTATGGCAGCTACAGCTACGGCGGCTATACCACAGCAAACACTGTGCCATCCTATGCCCCGCCGCCCCCATCAACGTACTCTGTCTCACAGTCCACGGCATCCACAAGTCCCTCGGCACTTCAGCGCTACGAGCCACCTCTCAGCCCAACTTACGCCCCAACCGCCGCGACACCGACAACTCCCCAATATGACCCCTCCGCCTACTCGTCTACTTCGACCACCACTCAATATGCGTCGTCCTCGTCGTACGGCACGAATGGTGCTACCGGGCCTGCTGCATCTCCTGCATATGCCGCAGCGACGACCGGCGTCCCGTATCCTGCCCAATCTCATATTCCCGTTGGCCCGTACTCTCCCGATCCTAACTCGTTCACGAACCGTATTGCGCGCTCTGGATCGGGGTCATCATTGCCGTCCCCTCCGTCGCGGACGCAGAGCACATCCACATCGCAGCTTGCAAGACACCCGACCAATGCCCCGCTCCCCAGCAGGCCCATGGACGACTTGCCGGAAGAGACGGGATGGACGCCCGCCGCGGCTGGCGGTGCTGATTTCCAGACGACCCAGGAAGCCCTGATGCAGGAGATTGTATCCGATCTTGGCGTGTCCGGCTCCCAACGGCCACCCACATCCAACGGCGCTGTCGTTGAGTACGACAGGGCCCATCGCTACAACTCAACCTCGTCCAGGGCCACGTCAGATCCGAGCGTGAATAGGTATCCTTCAAACGCCTCGTCGGCTATGAACCGCACAGTGGCCTCTACCAACACTACTTACGACTGGAATTCGGATGAGAGTGACCCCGAAGCCTTGGCCGGCCTCATGGCCATGCGGAACGATGAGGAGGATCGGAGATTTGGAGGGTTGACATTCCCGTCATACATTTCGCCGCCTGTCGCTCAACAGCAGACCGCGTTGCCCCCGCCTCCCCCGCCGCCCCAATCCAACCCACAGTCACCAGCGGATGAGCGTGTGGGTACAGACAGCGACTACGGCGGCATGGACCTTGGACTTTATGGAGGCGGGTACGCAGGGACGCTTCAGTACGGTACTGATGTCGGCTCCCCGCCGACCACGTCAGCTTCTGACGTTCCGCGACCCTTGCCTTATCCACAGAGTCACGGCCCCGAATTCCCTCCATATCCGGACGTTTCGGTCGATTACGGTGGCACTGGCGGCCTGCTCCCTCCCCAAAACCATCGTCTTAGCTTCGACGAGGGCGATGAGCGCGTGAGCGTGCACTCTCGACAGAGCAGCGACTCGCAAAAGGACGACTACCCGTATGATCAAATATTCTTCCACCCCGGCATCTCTCACCGCCCACTGCCTGCCATCCCGGTTCAGACTCCCAACGACAGCTCGCAGTTGTCTCCGCGGTCGTCAGTCAGGTCCAACAACTATCAGCATAGTTACAGCAACAGTGGCGATGCGAGGGTGCCGTATCAGCTTGAGACCCGCGACATCTCGAGCTACCCCAATGTGCCGCCGCATGTTGAGAGGTCCATCTCTGTAGCAAACCACACTACTTCACCTGTGGTGCAGGCTCCCACAAGGTCACGAACGGACGCCACCGATGAGCGCCGCCGCGCTATGCGCCAGCATGCCTCGGCATATCAACAAGGGCCGTCTGCTTACGAAGGCTATGGGACGACGACCCCGTCATCACTCGCTGCGTACGACATGATCACGTTGCCGACGGGTCGCAGGAAGAGGTTTGTGCCGTCTAAGCTGACAGCTGCCGATTTCAAGCGCTGCGCGGAACCGTGGGCCCTAAGCGGCATTGTCGCCTGGGTACGCGAGATGGCTGAGGGCGAACCTGACCTGAAGCGCAAGACCATTGAAGAGGGTGTTCTCAAACTCTTCTGCCACAAGGTGCCGACCATGAACGTGGCCGACGCCGAGCTGCTGAGCGCAAAGGTTGTCGACTCCATGTTTGCCGCAGGCATCTTGCTTCCTGAGGAGGAATGGGTCAAGTTTGGGCCCGGTCAGTTGTCGGGTGTGCTGTGGCAGCTCACTGGCTTTGGCTGCTACGCGCCCAAGTTGCATGAAGACGAATCCCTTGTCCCCAGACTGCACGACAATGGCATTCCCATCCGCTGCTACTCGCACCACTGCGGCCGCACGCTCAAGAAGGTCAACCTGGACAACATGATGTCCGAGGAGGACGTGATCGTTCAGGACTGGGCCACGTTCCACGGTCTGACCAAGGATGATATCAAGGACAAGCCCAAGAAGGAGGTGGAGCGCCAGAACGTCCTGCACGAGATCATCACGACCGAGGAGGAGTACATGGGCCAGCTTGACGTCTTGCGGCTCTTGTACCGTGACTGGCTGCGTGCCTGGCAGCCGCCGATCATCGCCGAGAATCGCATGGAGAAGTTCCTTGATGCTGTCTTTGGCAAGGTGGACTCGGTTCAGCAGATCAACAAAGAGCATCTGCTCGCACAGCTCAAGTACCGCCAGAAGGAACAGGGCCCCTGGATTGTCGGTTTCAGCGACATCTTCCGGGAATGGATCCGCAAAGCCCGGCCTATCTACATCGAGTACTGCCAGTCCTACCCCTACGCTGCGTTCCTCATCCGCAAGGAGGCTGCGCGCAACCTGTTATTCCGTCAGTTCCTCGACGTTGTGCGTGACCACAAGCGCTCCAAGCGTCTTGAGTGGACAACATTCGTCCGGGCCCCCATCGCACGTCTTCAGCGCTATAGTCTCCTGCTCGAGACGGTCAAGAAGAACATGCCCAACGAGAGCGAGGAGAAGACCAACCTCGAGCGCGCTCTCGAGGAAGTGCGCAAGGTCACGCATGAGTGTGATGAGAAGGTTGCCGAGATGACCAAGAAGGTTGAGCTCCTCGAGCTCCAGAACATGCTGGTCCTGCGTCCAGGGTTCCAGTCGGTGCTGAACCTGGATCATCTGGGCCGCGAGCTGCTCAAGCAGGGCGAGCTTCAACGCCAGGGCTCCAAGGGCGTGCGCTGGGTGGATACGCATGCCTTGCTGTTTGATCATTACTTCATCTTGGCGAAGGCGGTACCAGGCAAGGATGGCAGAAGCGAGAAGAAATATGACGTGTCGAAGGAGGTATGTATCACAACTTTTGGTTGGACGTCTATAATACTTGCTAACGACTTGTACAGCCGATCCCAATGCCTCTGCTCTTCTTGGAGAGCATGAACGACGAACCGGTTGCCAAACAAAAGAGCTTGACGGCGCCCCTGACACGCACAACGGTTCCTATCAGCTCGGGGTCCCAGCTCACTAAGGTGGCAACGAACGCTAGTACCGGCACGACAGACGACGACGGCAAGATCATTTACCCATTCCGCATCAAGCACCTTGGCCACGAGATCTACACCCTCTACGCATCGTCGGCCCAGGAGCGCGCTGCTTGGTGCCAGGCCATTATCGAGGCCAAGACTCGCCATGCCCGTGCCCTGCACGCTCAAAACGCCGAGCCATTCCGCCTGCGCGTCATCGCGGATAGCGCTTTCGCGTACGACTCAACCTCGCCGATGGGCCGTCAACCGAGCGTGGCCATCCGTGGCACACCGCTCGACCGCGCCATCCGCGAGATGGAGGAAACGTACGGCCCGGGCCGCGGACCACCGCCGGTCTGCCGTGCCACCGTCAACTGCGCCTGTGGCTTCACTTGGGTCGGCAAGTCCCTCATCGCCATCGGCACTGATTACGGCGTCTACATCTCCGAGGCCTCCAACCCTCGTGGCTGGACCCGCTCTGTCCAGATCAGCAAGGTTACGCAGATTGCCGTGCTCGAGGAGTTCTCTGTCTGCCTGCTTGTTGCCGATCGCTCGCTCATCTCGTACCCGCTCGACGTGATCGCGCCGGTGTCCAACTTTCCTGCTCCCGTCCACGACAGCCCCCGTCGTGCACCCCAGCGTCTCGCCAAGGACGTCGCCTTCTTTGCGACCGCTCGCATGAAGGACCGTATGCTGCTGTTCTATCGCCGCAAGGAGGGTATGCACAACACCTTCAAGGTCCTCGAGCCGGTGTTCCAGAAATCCACCGAGAAACGCTCCCGTCTGTTCGGCGGCAGCCGCCGCAGTTCTGGCTCGACGGAGTCCTTCCGCGACTTTGACGAGTTCTATATCCCCACCGAGTGCTTCTCCCTCAACCTCTTCCAGAACTACATCGCCGTTGCGACCGCCAAAGGCTTCGAGCTCTTGACCCTGGACAAGAAAGTCACGCAGTCCATCCCGCGCGACCTCAACCAGCCTGCCATCGCCAACATTGCCAGCCGCATCAAGGAACCCCACCCGCTGGGCATGTTCAAGCTCAACGACCAGGAGTTCTTGCTGACGTACGACGACTGCGCCGTCTACGTCGACAAGCACGGCGAGATTTCCAGGACCCTGATCATGGAGTACTCGGGCAAGCAGAAGAAGGCCAGGGCGGCAACCATGTTTGGGCAGTATCTGCTCCTGTTCAACGAGGACTACGTCGAGGTCCGCAACGCCGAGAATGGCCGTCTCAGGCAGATCATTGCCGGCCGCGACGTCAGGTGTTTGGACTACGGATTCCGCGGGCCGACGGGAAGCGCCGGGCCGAATATGATGGGCGGCGGAGCCGGTTGGGCCGGAGTTCCGCCGCCGGTCGGGGCGCAGGGTGATTCCAAGGGGACGGTCAAGATTTGCATGAGTCACCCGGAGGTGCCGGGCGGGCAGATTGTGCTGGAGATGATACTGAATGATGGGCATATGGAAAAGGCTTGAGCATGGAGGGGGTAGCGGGAAGGTTTTGGCCGGGAGGGTGATGGTGGTGATATGAAGATGGCCTATGCTTGCTTGGTTTCGGAGGCTTGTTTGCCTTTGCTTGGTTTGGGGGGTTGGGAGAATTTGATCGTGATAATACCTAGGTGACAGTGATGATGCCATCATCATGGGCTATGATGATGATGAGAAGGCGGTGATAATGGGTGGTAGCTTTTCCATGGTTGGAGGATGTCATATCTTTGCTACGCGATCCGCGTTAGTATTCATGGGGGTAATCATCTGGTTGGTGACGGTGGTTAAATGGGAAAGGGGTTGAATTGGCGTTAGGGATCAAGTATTGGTTTGTGTAAGATTATGAGATTTTCTACCTCAACGTCAAGCTTTGATTATATTTTCCGTTCTGATGCGGGCTTGATGATTCTTTCAAGCGGCATGATCGTCTTGGGTGACTGGCTACTATGCTGTCCTAGGTCTGCTTGATCTCTCACTGATAACTGCATGGAGAAAGTTGGGGTTAGGAGGGAACGAGACGGGAATAAACATTTAGGTTGACTGCTTACACAAAACTTCGTGCTATACCCTGTCGCTGAGAAAATTGACTGCTTCAAGGATATTAGCTTTGTTGACCAGTTGCTCCGAGACAAGGAAGAAGATAACTTATCTCTATGTTTTCAATCCCTTCGTTTGGTGGCACACCTTTGATGGTCCAAGAATTGAAGGCTGTCTCGAGATGACTGGCCATACAATCGAGTCTCCCTCGCCTTATTGTTCCCAGTCCGATTTGAGCATCACTGGAGGCGTAAGGTAATGCCCGGGATCCCGCGCCGTCCGGGCAAGTTCCTTGGGGTCCAGTGGAAACAAAGATGTTGTCTTGTTGAGACGAGAGACAAAGCTGAGAACACCAAACACACAACGAGTAAACAAACAAATGATTCGAAGGCACCAAGCACAAAAAAAAGTATGGCAAAAACAATGGAAAACTGCAGATCATAAAATATGACAAAAGTTTGACAAAAGGTATGCGCCAGCCGCGAATCGAACGCGGGGCTCATCGATGGCAACGATGAATTTTACCACTAAACCACTGGCGCTTGTCCCTTGCGGGTGATAGGCGAGTCAGAAACTCCGGCTTTTATGTCAGGTAGCGTTGGCGAGAGACAACGTCCGCGAGAGATAAAAGAGGGTCCATTCAATCCAAAGTGGGATTGATAGGTTATCCCTATGGGCTCGACATCGTCCCAAAGGTCAGCTTTCCGAGTTCTTGAGGCTTGGATCCTATCTAGAAGCTTTCAAGGCGGTGTTTGGTGGCCGTAACATGGGGGTCCAGACTTCTGTCATTTGCACCTCTATCAAGCACTTTGGCAGCTCTTCAATGTCTCAACTCCATTCCAAACAGAATCATGACTTCTATTCCAACATCATTCTATGAATTATTACATCCATTAAACCACCGCCCTTTTACTCATCCTCCCAATGTCGCCGACTAATAATAATCGGCCTCGCCGGGTCCCAGGGTCCGTAAATCTCATTCTTATACTTCTGCAAGCTTATCAGCCACCAACTACACCCGCCCATGGCGACAATGGCGATCAGACACCCCACAATCATGCCCACCAGACCCCTCTTCCAAGGCAACCCGCCGAACAAATTTCCGTTGGCGTCATGCGGCGCGGGATCGCCCAGAATCATGCCCACCCCTGCGCCCGCGCCGAGCACAAGCAGCACCGTCAGAGCGACGTGGTACCGCCAGCTTTTGCGGCGCGCGCAGTTGCGAAAGACGGGGAACAGGCCAAAGACTTGGATGCTGAAGAGGGTCAGCGAGAAGACCTGGCCCGTGGAAGGTAAACGGCTGGCGAGGACGGTAGAGGCCATCAGCGCGGCGTTGGTGGAGAGGGACGCTACCGGCATGGGCTTTGTCCCTGGGGCGGTGGTGGTCGCGGGAAGGGATGAGGAGGAGCGACTGCCGCCGGAGTAATCGAAGAAGAATATGTTGATGGCGAGCAGCCAGAAGGACATGGCCCAGATGGAGTCGGAGGAGGTAGAGCGGGTGAGGGATTTGAGGATGGGTGAGAGGCCGAGAAGGGTGAAATAGATGAGGATGGCGGACTTGATGGTGCTCAGGCGGACGTAGAAGCGCGGGGAGAAAAAGCGAGAAGGCTGAGGGTCCTCGGGGGTTGGGTTTGGATCGCCATCTGGGCCATTGAGGTGGCCCGGAGTGCTCGCGGAAACTGGTGTTGGTGGAACAGTCGGACTGTTCGCAGAATTGACAGCGCTCGTCTGGGAAGCAATTGAGTTGAAAGAGCTGACAGAACGGGAGTGAATGTTGCCTGGGGCTAGGAAGCCGTTGCTGTGGGCTTGGCCAGTGAGCGGGTGGCTTCGTGGTGGATAGTGATCCTGGAGGAGGTTCGTCGTAGAGCTCGCGGCGGATGGCAGGTTTGAAGCGGTCGAGATGCTCACGGTACTAGCATTGAGCGTGTTTGACGGATCAAGGCTGGATGAGTCCTGACGCTGCAGAAGCGGGCGGGAATCCCTATAAGCACGGCCGCCGCGCATAATGCGCGCCCTCGCATCCTCGTCACCAGCGGTCCCCTTCGCGTCCTGGGAGGCCCAAAAATCCCATAGCAGCCAACCGACAAAGGTGGCGCCGCTGCTCCAGCTCACAACGGCTACGGGGCTAACGCGCTCCTGGAAGATGCCAACAAAGCAGACGACGAAGATGATGACGGAGCAAACATGCTGGACGATGACGGTCGAGTCGGCAACCAGGGGCCAAAAGTCGTAGGGTCGCACACGGGGGTTGCGCTGGAGGTTTTCGAGGAAGGTGGCCTGGTCGGTATAATTGTCGGGGTCTGCGGAGGGAGGGTCAGTCCCTGACTGTCTGCGCGTATCGGACAGGGCGAAGCGGCGGTAACACACATGACTGCTTTACCCAGAGCAGCTTCTGGAAGCGCTTCCGGCGCCTGCTCCGGCTCCGGCTGGGGTCGGCCCGGCGCAGGCGGCCGGTGCGCGACTCGGCGCCCGAGACATTATCGGCGGCGTCGTAGGGACGCAGACGGCGAGGGGATAGAGGAGAGTATGCGTCCTCGGGCGCAAGATGCGATGGGTCGGTGCGGGTCGAGCGGAGGCTGGCCGGGACGGTGGAAGATCGGACGAGCTTCGGCGAGAACGAGGCGTCGAAGTCGGAGGGATGAGACGAGGAATGGAGACCCGATGGAGGGGCCATAGGGTCACGGCGGGCGAGAATCCATGTACCTATGAGCAGCAGGCTGGCGACGAGGCTAGGGTGTTGAAGGAGCCTGGAGACGTCGGCGTCTCTTGAGGCGCACTCTGCACGGCTCTTGTGTGTCGCTTGTGTCGCGGTTGATGCAATGGAAGGAGCGTGGAAGTTGCAAGTTGCCAAACAATCCAAGCGACCCGGATTGCTGGACCCACTTTCTTCCCTGTGGGGGTGGTCTTGGCACGGGATGGCGCATTGGCCGCTTCTTGATTGTCCTCGGCATGCTTGGCATGAGGCGTTTCCGTTACAGTAAGTAAGTACGGCCCCGTCTCCTTCAATCCCTCGAATCTGTGTCTTCCCTTGCATGGATCGGGCTGATTGCTGCTGACTGAGCAAACTCGAGCTGATGACCACCTGTCATCCAAGAACCCTGCAGAGGCAAGCTTGTTTGGTTCATGACCGTCAGAATCATGACGCGTGTTGATTGCTTGTCGAGTTCACTGAACGTGCTGGTAACCCTTCAAGGGAACATGTCGCCTAACTGCCCCGGGACCGCACAAGTTCCAGGGGCTGGGTCTGCCGGGGTCTAGATCGGAGCATGCCTTTCTCGGCGTTGCCCTACACCAACCCCAAGTTGACTGCAACTTGGGGGCCAGATGACGCTCGCTGCCTGCCCGTCTTCCGTCCCTCTTTTTTATCTTTTCCGGGCCGTGAAAGACGGACCCCAACGGACCCCAATGGCACGGCATATTCTCTTCTGGGACTGCCTGAATCTGATAAAGACGGATGCCGCCCTGTGCCTCCTCCTGCCTTCCTTCTTTCCCTCTGTAGAAATACTTAGCTACCTAGTGATCAACAAACACTTGTCGACCGACTCGCCTCCGGCTTCAGCTTCCATTCACAATCTATCCCTTTCCTCCCTTCTAGCATTACCATTCCTGCAGTGATTGATACGAGATACTCGGGGCTGGGCGGATTGGACCCAGGACATTGGCGTGTCGGTTGGGCGGATCCCTTGATACGCAAAGAGGGGAAGACCTACTTAAGCTTGCGATCACCTTGAAGCACCAAACCACTCCCTGACACAAGTTCGCCAGTTTACGAGCAACCCGAGGTCCAAAGGGGTCCACGCCACTTAGTTCATTGTCACGTCGCATCGTATATCTGTAGCTCTCAAAGCTTCCCTCTACCACCACTTCTTTCCAAAAAAAAAAGCCTTACGGCATCGCTTCACAGTATTACCATGAAGCCGAGAACCCTCTTACTAGCCCTTGGCGCGGCCCATCTGGCCTTGTGCAGCCCTGTTTCGCCATCAACAAACAACGACCGGTCCGTCAGCTCTCATCAGATGCGGAACTCGAAGCCCGAGTCTCCACTGTTCAGGACCTCAACGAACCCATCGAGCACCGTCGAGGATATTGTCCGGCCGCTGTCGAGACACAGGATAGCCAGGATATCAGACCAGCATGGCCTCAGCCGTTATAGCCCTGACCATGCTCATCTCTCTCACCGCGTCGACGAGGTCGTCGAGTCACGCAAGCCAACGCTGCCTTGCCATGGAATCTTGGCAGCAGCAGACCGGAACGACACCATCATTGTCATGCTGGTTGTGGCGTTTTTGCTTGCTGTGGTGATTATCGAGGGTTCGGCAAGCGTTATGAAGAGGTGAGCACTCCGGCCATGGTTCCATCGTCAACACGTCAAGCAGCTGACATGCTTATTCTGACTATTTGAAGGCGGAGAGGGGCAATTCGTCTTGAGGGGCCCGAGAAGCTTGCTCTCGTTGAGGAGACGGAAACGCCAGAATGCCGAGATGGCATCGGGGACGAGAAATGCGTCGTTTGAAAGGGTCAGGGATCAGGGGTGACGTGACTGTTGTACGATGATTGTCTTTGCCTCGTTTTTTCCTTCGATATTGCTTCGCACGGCACCGGAGTTGTTTGGCTGGATACAACTCATCCCTCGGACCGCCCCCGAGTTGGTGGAACACAGCGACTCCCCTCCCCCAAGCCGCCGGATCAAGCCTGGGAAAGTTGAGACGGACTGTGGCCAGGCGCAAGATGACGAGATACCCAGCTATTGTTTGCAATACCTCCGGATACCAAGAATAGACCCAATCAATTGGATACCAGAACACCCACGTCCCAGACCAGCGGGTTTCGTGATACGTTTTCACGTCCATCTCTGCTCTAGACCAGTGTTACGGAGCACATGTTCAGTTTCTTTCTGAAGCGAGGCGGTTTGAGGAACCTCTTTGGGTCTGTTCCGAGAGGCAAGCAAGCAGGCAGACAGGATTCAAGTTCTCCCCTCCTCGGCCGTGAGGTATGGAAGACAAGCAGGCGGGGTGACGCAAAGGGGCAAGCATAACATACGGCCATGATGAGCACGAGGAAGGAGCATGGCGGAGGCTCCGCATGTACCGTCTGTTAGTGCAGGCCAGATTTTTGTATGTGAAATTGATCCTGGCACCTAGCGTCTTTAACAGAGTTCATGATGGGCACATGTCCATACGAAGTTCTTGCCTTGAGTCACCTTGCACAGCATCCATCCATGTCAACGGTTCGAGGCAAGAACCCAATGTCCTTCCTTCCACATGCACGATGGGAGACGCTCGATGCCTGAACAAGTAGTGCCCTTACCTTAGTTTCCCAAAACGCCGTCGGACATTCCCGACCACATCTTGCCCGTAAACTTGCGGGCGTCGATTGCAACATCGCTCCCAAACCAAACCCAAGGCAGTCGGTCGAGCAGACTTGCCACCAGGAACACATGTGTCATGGACCACGAGGCCTGTTCGATGCTCCACGGCGTTGCAAGGCTGACAACAAGGCAGGCATGAATGAGGCCGTGATGCATGGAGCCCCGAGACGGACACCTCCGGGATTCGGCGCCGAGGGAGCCAACAAGGTGGACACGGAGGACTCGGCGGCGGTCAGGATGCCAAGCACGCCAAGAGATGGGGGGCTGAGGGCAGGACGACCGGAGGACCTTTGTTCTGCACATCCTGCAAGCGATCGCCCTTTCTCTCCTTCTCTCTGGTCAGTTCACGATCTGTATCCGCTTGCCGTTCCATCAGGCAGTGGACGATGGAGTCTAGTTTGGCTGTGCCGTGTCTCCATACAATGGATCTTGCTGGCGGATCCCCATCCGGCCACTTGCTGTTGCCGCCGCCGCCGGCTGCCGCGGCTAGTGTTGCCCTTTCTTCCGGATGGTTGTGGATGCTATCGTCCCTGAGTCTCCCCTTGGGTTTCCAGAAACCTCGCCCTGAGCCAAAACATCACGAAATGACGTCCAATCTCCTCCTTATCACCTCGCAGCTGCCCAGGCTTGCCACTGACTTGACGAACCATGAATGCTCACTCGTAAATAGAACAAGCGGAAGCAGCTCAAACAAGGCAGCAGCAAAAAACCAGCACCTCTCTAACGTCATCCCAAGCTCCAGAGCTCCACCACATTCTCGCGTCTCATGGTTCTTCTTGGGTCTCACTGTCCCGCCACGTCCCGCGCCTCTCATGCGCGTGCAACCTCGATGCAACCTGCAGCCCGCCGGCCCCAATCACAACCGCAGGATCCCCAGCCCCGCGTCGGCTTCCTCAGCTCTATCCCCGTTTCAAGTGTCCGCGTGCATCTCCCTGTCGCTGGGGACCGCGCAGTCTATGTAAAAGCGGACTGGTCCCGCCGTTGTAGTCATTGCCATGTAGACAGGTCTTCATTCACCATCCACCACAAACAAAGCTGTTGATCGAGGTCGACGCAGAGATCCAGATCAACTATATCTGGCCTTGTGTCGTTGCGGTGCCTGGTGCCCTCTTCAGCCCCTCGTAAACAACCCCCGGACCTATATTAAGCGGGGTCTTACCACAGGGCTAGACCGCCATCCCCCCGCAGTTCCTCGCCGACGAGCTTTTCACTGTGCCACCGACAATCCCCCGAGTTGAAAGCAGAGAGATTTGGACAGATTCTAGCCATGTCGCTACAGGTTGACAACGAGGATCGGCGCGCTCGCTCGCGCTCAAGGTCGCGCCGCGCCTACGGCGACGAGGAGGACGACCGCAGCCCTCGCGTCGTTGAGGCGACGCCATATCCGACCTCCTCAGACGCATACCAGGACCCCAATTCCAGCGCCTACCAGTACGAACGTCTGGCACAATGGCCGAGCGCCGCTGACGCCCAACCCGACTACTACCGCGAGTCCGACTACACCCGATCTCGCCGTGACTCGGAGGGCCGCCGTGAGCGCCGCGATTCTGAGTCTCGTCGCCGCCGCGACCGCTCCAGCAGCTCCGACAGCGACCGGATCCGCCCGGAGCTGCACCTCCCCAGCAAATACGCCGCCATCATCAAGACGGTCGAGCCGCCGCCGTCGCCTCGCCCGAGGCGCGACTCGGCCGCCGACCGGGACCGGGACCGTGAACGGGACAGGGACAGGGACCGCGAGTCGGAAAAGGAGCGTGAGCGCCGTCGGAAGAAGGAGAAGCTCGAGGAGGATCTCGCCTATGGCAAACTTCCGGGTCCTTCCAAGTACGAGAAACCCCCGTCCCCGCCTAGCGAGCCGGCCCCAGCGTCCGCGACTACTCGGTCGAGGGGCTACTCATCATCCTACAATCCTCCGCCGCCCACCTACACCTTCGCCTCCCCGCCGCCACCACGGGACGACCCCCGCTACAGCTCTTCTCGCCTGGAAGTCGTCACCAGCGTTGGAAAGTCACGCCGCTCTTCAAGCCCAGGCCCTCAGTCGCCCATCAAGTCCGCCATGAAGTCTGGCCGCGACAAATCGCCCGCCCCGCCGACCGGCCGCATGTCCTTGCTGACCGTGCAAACCCCTAACCACTCGGCCTCGCTCTCCGTCTCATCCGCCGCACCCTCCCCCTTGCTCGAGGCCTACAAAGGCACCTGGCAGTCCATTTCTCCCATGCCCTCGCCCATGCTGGCACCCTCATCCCCTGGCGGTCCGCAGGTTTTGGACGCATTGTCTCCTGTCGATTACATCCCCGGTGGGTCTGACTCGGACCGTGACGACCGCGGCACCCGCCGGCCCAGGCGGGCGCGGTTCAACGACCCGGCCGACAACGCCGCGCGGCTGGCCAAGGCGCTGACGTCGGAGCGGCGGGTGCCCGACACGGCGCCGCTGATCGAGATCCTCCCCGGCCTGACGCACGAGCAGGTGATGGAGCTCCGGACCGAGTACAAGAAGATTGTCAAGACGGGACCCGAGCGCAAGGGCGTCAACGTGGCCAAGCACATCCGCGCGCGTCTCAAGGACGAGGATCCCACGCTCATGAAGGTGTGCTACGCCACGGCGCTGGGCCGGTGGGAGAGCGAGGCGTACTGGGCCAACTTTTGGTACCACGGCGACAAGACGCGGAGGGAGCTGCTAATTGAGAGCTTGATGGGCCGGACGAACGCTGAGATTCGCGCCATCAAGGACGGGTTCAACGACAAGAAATACAACAACAGCCTGACCAAGTGCATGCGCACCGAGCTCAAGGAGGATAAGTTCAAGAAGGCGGTGCTGATGGTGCTGGAGGAGCAGAGGATGGAGGAGGCGGACGCGTACGGCAGGCCGCTCAAGATTGATTACGACCTGGTGGACGACGATGTCAGGCAGCTGTATCATGCGGTGAAGAGCGAGAAGGGCGGGGAGTCGCTGATGATGAACATCGTCATTTTGCGCAGCGATGCTCATCTCAGGGAGGTCTTGAGGGAGTACAAGGCGAAGTATAAGGGCGCGAATTTCGCGAAGGATGCACTCAAGAAGAGCGGTAACTTGGTCGTACGTATTCCCATTCCCCCTCTTTTTTTTCCCAATCCCCCTCGAAACAAGGAACGAACAAAACTAACCAACCCCAACAGGGCGAGGTCCTAGCTCACATCCTCAACGGCGTCATCAACAAGCCCATGCGCGATGCCATGCTCCTCCACCACGCCCTGACGGCCTCGCGGTCCGACGAGCTGCGCCGCGAGCTGCTGATTTCGCGCCTCGTGCGCGTGCACTGGGACGCCCGCCATATGGCGCTCGTCAAGAGGGCCTTCCGCGAGCAGTATGGGCGCGAGCTCCAGGACGCCGTGCGCGACGCCACCCGCGGCGAGTGGGGAGAGTTCTGCGTCCAGCTGTGCATCGAGCGCGTGCCGGATGCGGTGAAGAGGGTCGAGAGGGTGGATATTCACCGGTAACCGGTCTTTTGACGGCTTGGAGATGGGTATTCGGGAGGTTTGCCTGATGGTGGAGTCTCCTTTTCTTCTCTTCCTCCTTTTCTCATCTCCTTTGTTTGTTCCTTTCCATGCCAGATCTTGTGTCTGTGTCTTGGATTGGGGTTAAGTCAAGGTTTAGGTCTGGTCTGGTCTGGTCTGGTCTGGTCTGGGTCTAGAACTCCCTGAGACTGATACCCACGTGTGCTTGGATGGTTGCGAAGGTGTCCCTATAAAGCTCTGTTGCCATGAATGATGCGTAATGATTTCATGATTATTATTTATTGCCGTTGTTTGCTGGTTTCATTTGCTTGTCTGTTGCTGTTTCTCTGTCTCCATATTTGAGTCAGTGTCCTGTGGGCATCTATGTGTATATGAACGTTTGCTTGAAGAACATGGTTTTTGGCCTGTGTTGAGCAAGACGCCCTACACCCCCGAGCCAGACCCGAGGAACTTTTGTCGCCTTCACTGTCGGGGTATTCACTTCTACATCTGTGCTCGGCGTACGGCGGAACTCCCGTTAGTATCCCCGATGTGGGGCACTGGCCCTCCGAGTCCCGAGTTCCGGCCTGAGTCATCGGAATGATCGCCAACTCGGGGAAAAGCAGTGGAAGCAGGACGTTATGATATCGGGATTACATCAATAGCGTTCTGGGCGTCAATAATGGAGTTGATGTCGATGTCAAGCTCGTGAGGCGTGCTCGGCTGTCTTTGGAAGGGCGCAATTTTCACCTGGGCATTAGCTCGGAGGAAGCTATGCAAATCGGATAGTGTTTCTGAACGGAGATATCGCGTCAAGATGTGGTCCGTGTTAAGGTCTCCTGCTGTTTGGTTGTAGATATCGTGACCTTCGTGAAGGATATGGGATTGTAGTCAGGATGGTCTTTTGGATCCATTCTCGCATGGCATGTACGTACATGGGCCCCTCGTCTGGCTTCGATGGTTTATATGAGAGACCTCACTCCGCGTCTTCGATCGAGTTGGTCAGCTTCCGAAAATCCTGGGTCCACCGCGCGGACTATTCATGATGTACTCGGCTTCAACCTTGTATCACGGTAAGATCACTCCGCATTCTATCTGCAAACCACCGTCTGGAAACGGAGAGGAAGGCTTCAGGAAGTTGTAACGCAACGGATGTGTTATACAGCGTATTTCAGTAAGCAACAAACACCCCGTACACCTCGGTCTGTAACATCTCAACTTGCTCACCTCGCCGACGTCGTCATCATCAGTGGCTGAGACAGGCTGCGGTTAGTGTACTCAACTCGTTTAGGTAAGTGAGGGGGTTTAGTGGGATGATGAGAGTCCATTACGACATCTTTAGGTAGATACGACGAATGCGATGGAGTTCAGTTGGTTGCTGGCAGTTGTGGTTGTGTACTTTTGGCCCAATGGGGAGGTGATCACGTAGGAGATACCAACAGCCTTGCGTCCCAGCATCTCGCATTCGTTTAAATGTAGCTTCTAATGGGAATTGAACATATCTTCATGTTGTCTGTTTCTGGCATGTTGTTGTGGCTTAGACATTGGACTAGTGATGCCGTTTAGCCTTTTCGAAGACACAAGGCTGAGAGATCCCATTGAGATTCCTTGGGCCTCCGGTGCTCTATGCCCAACCCATATGCAATTCAGGTTTAAGCCTAAGCGGGCGGTGACAACAATAAACTTTGAGAAAGTTAGTTCCGTAAGACAGCTTGGTGAGTAACGAGGAGGACCGGGTAAGGCTTTGCACCTTGAGACAAGCAGCATCATGACTTCGCTCCTCCGTTTTGTCTTGCTTTTTCTCGATATAGCTGCACGGTGCTTAACCATTGGGCGCTCCTCAGTTTCCTCTGACATGCCTCGGTTGCTGTAACCGATGAGCAATCACATCCAACAGAGCTTAGGTTCAGTGTCAGCTTACTTCATGCAGCCCTGCTACTGCATATACCCCGTACACGCGCGGCTTTGTAGGTCAAGTGGACTTAATTGGCTACGCCTCCATCTGAGGAGTCTTGGTGACATGGCTATCGCCGGCTTCGGGCCTCTTATGGACGTGATGAGCCAGCTCCGTTCGCTGCCTGATTGAGCGGTTAGGAGAACCGGACATGGAGGATAGCCAGCGCCAGATCCGGGTGCCACCGGCAGAGACAGTCTGTCTCACCGTCTGAAGTCTGGCAGACGATATATATTTCAGCTAATGCTTGCTCCATAGTTGCATCACACGGGGTATCTGTCGTCAGTCTCTATTACCCCCTTCATCTGGAGCACCCTTCCAGCGGCCCTGAGATTAATTCCAAACTAGCATATACTGCATTTTGCTGTCGAGAAGGGCATTGTTCTCCGTGGGATCCCGTTTGGCCCTGTTTTAAAGAAGCACAGCAACCAAGCCGAGGCCAACTGCCATAAACCAAGCTGATACGCCGGTCAGGGCTGCAGCTTTAGGTGAGCCAGACTTGCCGGAGTCGGCCGCATCATCATTGCTGGATATATCGTGGCATCAGATATTGGGCAAGGACTTCACGAAACACATATGATCCGAAGAAAAGGGGATTCTCACCCTGAGTCCTTGCAACGCTCTTCGCCGGTGTCTGTGAGACACCAGCCAGCATGGTAGCTGGTGCAGTACTTATCATGCTCTCTCGCAATACGGCTGGCGATGTCGCTGTCGGACGGGCCTGTGGCGTTTTCGTCGAGGTCGCCGCATTCCATCCAACAGCTGATGTAGGCGTCTCTCCCAGGCCCGATGGTAGGGCGCAGGTCGCACATGCAGTGGGCAAACTCGAGGGACTCAACGTCGCCGTTGCACTTTTTCAGGACGTTATCGAGGCATTCGTTGCCTGGCGATTTACGGGTTAGCATGCTTCCCGAGTCCATTCACGTTCTCGAAGTTGACTTGCTGGGTGTAACACTTACACTTCTCGTACGGGGTTTCTTGGAAAATAGGGTTGGCCGCCATGGCCGAGGAGGCGAGCAGCGCTGTGGCCAGGATTGGCTTCATCTTGCTCAGGATCAAGATATGAGCGCAAATACTGAGGTGTAGGATTTGTTACGGTTTACGGACCACCGAAACTATCACCGTCCAGATCCTCCCACTTTATATCACCCTTGCCTTGACTCATCCTCGAAGCCCTATCAAGCGGCTGGCTAGGACCAAGTCCTTCGCGATCAGCTTGAATAGCATGCCAAATACAACATCCATGAATTGGTTGTGGACAAAGAGTGCGATTGGGATCGTGAGAGGTTGGCTTTAATTGAAGTATTCTCAGCCGCATCGGAGTTCCTAGGTTGAAACAGGTTTCTAACTTCTAGGAACCAACGCCACACTGAGACGAACAATAGACTTCACCCAATGTCATGTTGAGAATGCTCAAAGACATCCTGGCCGAGTGGTCTGGGGATTCCAGCCCATTATTTCCGGTTTCTGGCTGGCAAGCACCAAGAGTCAACCGTTGAGACCAAAGAATGGGGTCATCCTAATGTGTCATTTATATCTCGATCCCTTTCGACAGCCAGACGGATACACCAGAACACAGTCACAATCTCGTTGCTTGTCCCTGTCATAGCCCTGAGTTGTTTCTCAGTTACTTACATTGCTCAGTCCCAACTTCCACCTCCGCCTATCTCACCCCTTCACGAGAATACAACCAACACAAAGCCTGTCCATCACACAACCAGAACGTCTGGT
Organism: Mycothermus thermophilus; assembly: GCF_041956435.1. Taxonomy (NCBI): domain Eukaryota; kingdom Fungi; phylum Ascomycota; class Sordariomycetes; order Sordariales; family Chaetomiaceae; genus Mycothermus; species Mycothermus thermophilus. The sequence continues at coordinate 1,263,002 of NW_027191428.1, forward strand.
CCAAATATTCTTGGCCTCTGAACCTTGACTGGGACCAAGTTCGCTTGTGTCACCCGCCATGTGGGATGACTTTGGCTTCCAGGCCAGTTATTTAAGCCGACGCTGTTTCAAAAGTTCATTGCATACGCCACACCGGCGGCAGTCAGGGCTGTTTTAGAGCAGGACTGGTAGGGCTGGGTCTGGAACTTTCCGATGAGCCAGTTAGAGTTGCATTGGGAGGCCCATTCGCCTATGAAATCATAACCCTCGATCAGAGTGGATTTTACGGGGATAGACGGTGATAACATCAAGCGCTTAAGCTGAATGGGTGTGGCACGAGGGCCATTCAGTAGTGAAGGTATGTGACTTGCGCAGTTTACGACCGCAATCTGAGGTTTGAACCATGTGCTAGTCATGCATTGGGACCTCGAAATGCCTATCTTGATATCCCGGTCCGTCTCTCAGCTCTTTGGCACGTGGAACTGCATTCCCATCTCGCGGGCTGTGGGATGGCCAGGCTCTTCCAGAGGAAGTTCACGACATGACGGTTTGAGAAGCGGGTATGTGTTCGTTGGTTGGAAGGCCCTTGCATAGCAGGCGGCGGCGTACCTAATATAAACCACGGAAGCCGTCGGATCGGGGAACGGGTATGACGAAGATCCAGTCCAAGTGTACCGGCCGGCCGGGTCTCGTCTCACCGGCGCGGACTCAGCATTCCGGCGGGTCTGATGCCAAGCGTCGCCGAGGAATCTCTGAATCGGGAAACTTACATACACTCAGTCCTTGGCCCATCCAGCTCGGTTATGGAGGTGAGGCTTTGGAATCACAATGCACCCAGGTGTCAAATCAACTCCTCACAAGATTGATGACACCGAAAATACAACCCCACGCCATTCTGACAGCAAGGCAGAAACGTGGGTCACCCAACCCGCACATTCAATGCTTGACTGTAGGCCTCTGAGCATAAGCAAGAGGGGTCGCAGGACACTTGGCACAAATCCCACCCACTCTAGCAGGGGCAACAGGGCCAAGTTCAGCATTGCCTGGCGGGGAATTACAGCAGTCGTTGCTCAAGGAGTTGATGGTTTGGCCAGGTTATATCTTGGCAGGTAGGACTTGACTCTGAAGTGGCGTGGCCGAGCTTGTTTCAGGCAAAGAGAAACATGACGTACGGAATAGTGGATGGCGTCTGGTCCGATGGGTAGAAGACTTCCCAAATAGTAAGGCTGGTTTGTTTTTGTAGGAGCCATTGGATTCACAGGAGTTCGGAGATATTTGCGGTCTGTCACCACAATAGACGTCATTTGCGTGCTCCAAAAGCCGAGCGTCGTGGACTCAATGTGGCTTCTAGACTAATAATTGAGACCTGGGATGTATAGTAGACGATTCGTTGTGTTTAAAGAGAAGTGATGAGTAATTCTCCGTTGATGTGTTTTCGTCATCCACAGGGCGTCACCAAGCCCCAACCGAGTACTGGGAGTTATCAGATCTTGTATGCATCACACCGCCACCCACGATCGGGAGGAAATGAGAACGAAGCAATCAGATCAAGAACAAGATTAGGAGGACGTCTTGAGTTACAATACAACAATACCTGTACTTTACATCCCTATATCGCATCAAATCACCACCTCTGCCACACAGGAACTTTTGTAACAGCACATGGGATGCCAGGAACAGGACGCTGAGCCGTTCATAAGCGCCCGTCCAAGCAACACAATCCACCACCCTCCCTGCGCAAAGACGTTGGGCACCCCTCACTACGCCATGCCATAGCGGTATCATTCTCGCCATGTGGTAGGGTTACTGCCTGCAGGGAATCGGGGACTTTTCCGGACTCCGGGGATCTGTAGGCATTACAGAGAAGATGCGGAAAATCTCCGGGACGGGAGAATTGTCCGCCCGCACACCGTACCTAGACTGCATCTCCATCAGCAATGGTAGGAAATCCGGGACGTCAACGGGGAGCACGTCAGAGAGGGTTCGTCGAGAGTTTGTGTTTGGCTTGGCTAAGTTTCTGGCTTGCTGGCTTGATCTGGCCGAGGTTGGGCCTCTTGTGAATCACCATGAATCACTTCAGAGGTCGGGTTTCTTGCGTTTCTGGTGAGCCAGTTGGAGCAACACAGTATCATGTCAGCGACAACTTTGAGATCAACACTGTGACTCTTACGCGAGAGAGTCGTCGCCGAAGATGATGTGGAATCCTTCCCGGCTGTGCTTTGCTGCGCCTGAGCTCGAATGGAAGAAGGATGACGCCTACCAATCTCGAGGACGGCGCTTCGCGGTTGTTATGTTTTAACCGTCCTGTTTTGTAGTGTCTTGTACCATTCTTTGCCGCAGTCATGGCGCTACTCTGTGGTCACCAAGCCCAAGGTGGAGGGACGGAGGCCCTGTGTCACCCTGCCTCCATGCCATGATAACTATGCCACAAGCCAAACCTGGTCATTTGGGGTTACACCTTCTCCCGGTGCATCATGTATGTACGACAACGCTTACCGTGACATCGAACCTCAACCCCCGCGCGCCTAACCCTTCCTATGTGATCTTGTTGTGGCTGGACCGTCCCCTGTCGGCCCCCGGGACGCGTAACCGGCGAGCAAAACCGATGAAATCGTAATACGGAGGAGCATGGCAAGAAACCAAAAAGCACGACCACGAGCAGAGCCACAAGGATCTTTGGATTGCGAGATCAAAACGTTTATTGGTTGTATTTATCTACCGGCGTAGTGCCATGCGCTTGGATGGGAAAAGCCCACTCATGATGGGGGTCAGGTTAGCGACCTGTCATATGCAGGTCTTGAGTAGGTCGTGATGTGCACCCCAGGCTGACACATGGGCTGTCCATCCATCCATCCACCCACTCCAGGAGTGCATGTGGTTGATGCCCAGTCCTTCCTCTCTAATCCCCTTCCTTCTTTCGCCTGTCGAGTCTGGCGAAAAGTGTCATGTTGAAAGCGTGTGCGCACATGTCTAGGTACCCGTACCTCTTTTCCGAAACGCCCGTCCCCGTCCAAAATCCCAGTATAGTCCATATCCCAACTCCCATGCCAGCCGACCCCAGCCAATAAAACCTCCCAAAAAACAAGAAATGGACGTAACGCATTAGAATGAAAACCGAACGTATCATTCGTTGGGTTGGAGTCAAATGTTGGCCGGATTGGCGAACAGCGGGCGCAGCAGCGGATCGTCGTCGTAACCCGAGTAAATCATGGGGTCGGCCATGCCCATCATGACGCTGGGGTTGCGGCATGACGATGAAAAGGCTGGGTGTTGGTGCATCTTCATGCCGAAGCTAACCATCTCTGGGTCGAGGAAACCCTGGCTTGCCATCCACATCTGCTGCTGCTGTTGTTGTTGGCGTTGCTCTTGCTCTTGCTGCCGTCGTTGACGTTGCTGCTGTTGTTGTATCCATGGGTTGAACCCGCCAGCGGTGCCATTAGAAAGGCTGGATACCGGAGGCGACAGGTCAAACTCGCTCAGGGACAAGCTGGCGGGAGACATGCTGAGGGTGCTCGAGGAGGAGGGAGCGCCGAATGCGGTCCGCCGGTAACTGCTGCTGACGTCCCCATCGAGATCGGAATGATCGGTGTCGGACGCGGCGGGCGACGAGCTGGAGGCTCGGTCGGCGGAGGGGTATTGCTGATATGTCTGGTCTATCCTGCCAACAGCAGTGGTTTGTGATAATAATACCGACGGGGATGACGCATTGGTGGCTGCCGCGGCGGCCGCCGCTGCCTGGGTGGCGGCTTGGTGTTCTCGAAGCTGGCGAGCCAGCTCAGCCATACCAGCCTCGTCTTCGGGGAAGATGGATTGAACGGGCAAGTCGAGGTCGTTGTTGGGGCGGAGACAACCGAGCTTAGCGGCGACATTGTGGACGACGGGTTGGCCACGTTCGTTGAGCTCGGGCTCGCCAAGATCCCAGGTCTCGCCATTGCGGAGCATGGAGTAAAGTTTTTGAACCGTAGCGACCAGGACGAACTGGGTGTTCTCAAGAACCTCTGCGTAGCCTGGAGGCAGCTGCTTGAACTCGGTCTTCTTGCGTGTCCCGGCGGTGCATATCAAGCCGTCGTCTTTACACCTCTTGCATGGGAATTCTCCGTCACACTATCATGACCCATGTTAGGTCGAAGGGAGCCAAAAGACACAAAGCTTGTTGGGCATCACACCTTTGTCTTCTTCATGCGACACCTCTCGCAGGCCTTCCATACCCGCTTGTGCCTCCCGTCACCATGGTGGGCGTGGGTCTCGCGGACCGGAGAGGGTGGATGGCTATGTGTGTTTGAGCGCTTCAGGGCTCGGGGCGCCGTCTTAACGGTCTTGGAGTTGCCATGGGCTTTCTTGAGGCCCTGGGACCGTATGAGGTCTTCGTGGGGTGGTGTTGATAAGCCGTCCATGGTGGATGTGAATTGGTATAAGACGACGAGGTAGGAAAAAGGAAGGAGGAGAGAGGGGGCAAGAGGTGCGAGACGTCTTCAGGTGTAAGTGAGACTACGACCCTGTGTGTACGAGGGGCCAAACACGACTACTTGTATATAAGAGGGCTGGACCGACAAGGAGAGAAACAGCAAAAGATATGGATGGGACCGGGATTACGTTAACGCCGACGACATGGACCCCTCCGTTTCAAGGCGCACGTCCAACGCTGCTGACGGCATCATGAACATGAGCGCGAGTGCGAAGGCTCAGGGATTATTAATTGTTGGCTCAACCTGGTCGCAGCCGTCCCAGATCCAAGGACAAGGGTTTCTCGGCGGGTACGTACTTAGATTTTTAACGGTGTTTGGGGGCTTGATGTGTGTATTATGGTACGTTACAAATCCAGAAAAGACCTCCGGGAAAAGGCCAGGTACGTATCCCATCACAGCCATTCATTGTCTGGCCTGTCGCGGGTCGGGTTTGGATCCCAGCGAGCATACCCACCATACTGCGGCATGTATCCTCTGTCAAGGTGAGTTGGTTGGTGGAGGATGTATACGTACTGTTGTTGACAACGGGCGTCGGCCTGTTCGTTATTCCCGAGGCGCGCGCCCTCTTGCTGCCCCTGCCGAGTGAAGGGCGGCGGGAGTGGGGAAGTCTCAGTCGGGTCGGGACGGGTTGTCCGTCGTTGAATAACAGGCCTGACAGGACCTCCGCTGCAGACCCAGTAGACTGGGTGATGTGAGTTGCATTGAATGACGAAGCCGTTGGCAGCGGGTTGTGAGAGACTCTCTCAGGTCAAGGCGTTGGTCCTCGAAGCTTTCCCATCTCTTTGGTCTTTGCTTCACCTGGGATTTCTTGCCCCCATTTTGAGAAAAAGTTGGCCTAGCGCCCGAGGATATGGGCATGGCACGCCTGGCCTCGGCGATCGGGTCAAAAGGCCCCGATGCTAGTGAAAAAATTGGGGTAAAAAAAAGGGAATGGGAGGGGAAACAGCCACGACGTCATCGACATCAACCTGAGAGGGCATGCAGCCACCTCTCCGGAGTAGTACTTAACGATCCCTAAAAAGGCATCTTCACTTGACCGCTATTGACTGCGGCTAGGCTGATGACGAAGGCTTCTCTGCATGGTGTTCGCTGCGTATTGCGGATTGGGGCCAGCCGAGTCCGAGATGCACAATCCAATGCAGAAAGAATGAGGGAAGGATGCTGAACACAATGGGATGGATCCCCAACCTGGAAAGCGTCCCCGGGGCCGCAGTGGGGCCGATGGCAAGGATGGTAAGTAACGTTACGATACAACGCCGTCTGTCAGGTAACGCCGTCAAGCAGAAACATGCTCGAATGCCAGCCCGATTTGAGACTTCTTGACCGCCAGGCAAGTTCTCGCTGTTCCGTTTCGGCGTTCATGGGCTTGCCTCTTCAACACCAATCACCAACCTCAGACGGCCAGGCTAACCTGGCCTTCTCTTTGAAACTTGCCCACGGCATTTCGTGAGTCTGAAAACTTTGCTGTAAGTCAGGTAAGCTAGTTACTTTGTCTGCGAGCTGGGACAGTTCCCCTGCCGATATGCAGAAAAGTCCGATTGCAACCTCAGAAGGCCAAAAAGCATCTATTTTGCATCGGATTTGAGGCTATCGCCGAAACCCGATCGCGCGATCTTCTACGATTCACCGATCTGCTCAAAATATCCTGGAAATCGGTGGGACGAGGTGAAGACGAAAAGGTTGTAAATAGGTGGCGACACCGACGGCCAAATATGTGAGTGCCTCCTGAGCTTCCTCTTCCAGCTCAGCTATAAGTCCATTTTCACGGAAAAGAGCGGGAAGGCCACGAGGGTACAGCATCCCATGAACTGCCGTCCCCGGAGCTCCTCAAGCTCGCGGGATGTCGCGTGTTCCCGCGTCATTCTCCTTCCTAGCTACAAACCCCTCAAGGCGACGGTTGGTGCATCTCCGTCCAGAGCTCCATGGTCTGGGGTAGTATTCCCCGAGTGGGAACCAAACTGTTGAAGACTTGCGCGAATGAACTCCATATGCTTTGCTCACTCACGGACATAGTTCGGGGTCCATCTGTTCCCGATGATTCACGTCACCCACATGCAGCATGGGCTGGGAATTCGGTGTTGATGGTTGCAATGATGAGGTCATTGGACCGCGTGCTGATGCCGTCAAGGTGCTCTGCCGTTTCATCATGCGGGATAGAAGACTTCCAGAAGCATTGGCACCAATATGCACGGTCAGCCACTGAAGGCATTTGACTAAGCACCGCTACAGCGCAGCAAAGCTTGTCGGCTCGTGTGATGGCGCTCGCATGGACTCCTTCCTATCCTCCCAGATGGGAGATGCTGCATGATGACAATGTCAGCGCCCTGCCGAGACAGGAACGCGGAGTTTGGTCTGTGGTCGCAGGCCCCTGGCATGGGTTTGAGCTTTGTCAGCAGCACCCGCAGATCCCATCAGCCATGTCCACCATGCCTTGGGTGTTGGTGTCTACACGTCTTGGCGTCTTCTTTCTGGTTTTCCTTTTGTGTGCAGGACCGACCTGACCTAGGTATCTCAATTGTTGTCGTTAGAAGGTAGCTCTGAATCGCTGAAGTTCCACTCTTTCCTTGGATGTCTGAGCAGCCAAAAAGGGGCATCCAACATCCGGTTTCCTCCGTTTCTCAGTCCCTCGAGTGAGAGCGGCATTTTCAACGGTGGGGCCAACGACGTCATCGATCCCTGGGCCTGGGAGAAGGGTCTGTCGTACACAATGCATGTCGTCGGTGCGATGTCGCGAGTCAACCATCAAGTTGCTGGCTGACCCTGGAGATAAGAATCTAGAAACCTCGGCCTTAAAAAGTTCGAGATATATTGTGTCCATCAAAGTGTGAACGCGATACACCTCCTAGCAAGACGTCGCGAGCCCGACCGAACTGCGACGCAGACAACCAAGCCTTTCCCAGTCGCGATTTTCAGCCCTGAGGGAGGAAAAAAAACACATGCCATATCCCGGCAATCGAGGTGTTCCCTCATAAGTGGGATCCTGCCTGTCCATCCAGGGGTAGAAAGTGAAGAGCGAAAAGAAAGAAAAAAAAAATCTTGTACTACTATTCGAAACCTTCCGAATCTGGAACGTGAGGATGCCGAGGAGCGAGAAGTCAAAAAAGATCTACATACATGGATTGTGGAGTTTGTTCGTGCTCACCGTGGTTTCGGGCTAGAGAAAGCCTTGAAAATGCGCGTGCTCGCGGTGTTTTGCCCATCAAGGTGGAACATATTTGCGAGGTAAAAGCCCGTCGCGTCGCGTAGTTCTAGAAGCGTTTCTACGCGCCGCGAAGTCTAGACGCAGGTTTTAATGGCTCAGGGTTTCCTTTTCCCTCAAAATCCCGAGAGGCGGTTTCGCGAGGCAATCGGGTCCGTGCGGCGGCCCGCGAGCTACGTAGACCGGGGCGGTTGGCCCGAAGTGAGAACGGCGAACGGGGCCCGACTGCCGACGGCGATTCGGGGACCACTCGGAGGCTGCTCCTTCCCGATGCAGGAAACATCTTCCACACATCTCCCACAGTGTTTGACGTCTGAAACCTCGTGGACATACGGGATGACCGAACAGTACGTCCCTGCTTCCCCCATCAGAATGGTGTACTTTGTAAGGACCTTTGTGCTTCTCCTACATGTCACTGGACCAACGTGTGACAGGACACAAACATAAAGAGAAAATTTCTACCTGGTCAACTTGTTGAATGCCGGTTGGCCGATTTTTATCCGTTCCATGGCAATTCAAAGATGGATCCTGATTGATCCGTTGGGGCTCAGCCCGCAACGGCTTTCAGGCCCCATAGGGATCCATGAGACTCCATAATGGAGAGGAGCCCGAGGCCGCTTCACATCTTGTCTCAATGGGGCTGTCATATCCTGTCGGTCTGGAACAGGATAAGTGTGTCGGGGAGTGATCAGGCCACTGTACTGGTTGCCCACAAGCCCACAAGCCCTTTGTTTGCCTGTTATCCACCCCCAGAATAAGTACCGTCAACACTTCGGCATATAGCATCATCCATTCCTGAACTACGCCGAAGAGCCAAGGACCGCATCTCATTCTCCAACGGCGGCATTTTTGACAAGTCACCACACAGTCCAATCGACCGAGCAACCTATTCAATCACTTGGCACAAAACAAGGCGACCACAGTTCGAAGGGGCGGGTATTAATATTAGGGTATGTACAGACGGTATGCCCAGCTACTGCGTCTAACTCCTGGACATTGTATACACGACTAAATAATACACAAGGAGTGTTTTTGTTCCTCCTTCTTCCCCGTGCCCCTTCTACTCCAACCGTCTGTATCATGCAAAAGCAAAAGAAAAAGACCACTTGCGTGCAAGACAGAAAACATTTGAGTCCAAGCCTCCCTCTCAATTGCCTGCCTGCTTGCCTGTCATGGGGGGCTTGACCGCCGCTGTATGATGCCAAAAAATGATGGTACAAGATTCATTCGTAAGGATCGTCAAGAATTAGAGGTATTTTGCTGGTGTGCTGAGCCCAGCGGATGCCAACTGAGGGCATTATGAGAGGAAAAGTGGAAAAAAGGAGTGCGTAAGGCCGATCGACGGTCTTACATAGCAAGGGCAGCCACAGCAGCGACCGCGGCGGCGAAGCCGAGGCTGACGCCCGCCTTGCCGCTGCCGGCGGTGACGATGCTCTGGGTCGGGCGGACAGTGCTGGTGGTGTCGGTCGGGATGGGGGTGATGATGCCCGTGTCGGTGGGGAGCACGACCGACTGGCTGCTGGTGATGGGGACGATGACCACGTCGGTCGACGAGCTGGTGAAGTCGACCTGCGGCACCTCGATGCTGGTGCTGATGGTGACGGTGGTGCTGGAGCTGGGGATCTCGCTGCCGGCCTCGTCGGTGCAGGGGACGACGGTGGTGGTGATGAGGGTGACGGTCGTCGAGATGGGCGCGACGCTTGGGGTGGCGGTCACGGTGATGTAGCTGGTGACGGTGGCGTCGGTGGCAATGCCGGGGTTCTGGGGCAGGTACTTGCCGCAGATGCCCTGGAAGAAGGCGATGGCCTCAGCGATGATGGCGTCGGTCGTGCCGTGGGCGTACATGCAGTCGTAGACGTTCTTGACGAAGACGGCATCAGGGCAGTAGCAGGCAGCATCAGTGTTGTCCGAGCAGCCAGTGGTGAAGATGAAGGTGTTCAGGCAGCGAGGGACCAGCTCGGGGACGTCGAGGGTGGGGACGGGGGAGACGGAGCTGACAACGCCCGACGAGGTGGAAACGACGACATCAGCCGAGGTGCTGCTGCCAGTGTCGACGCCATCGCTGGGGGTGGCAGTATCCACGGGAAGGTTGCTGCTCGTCTCGGTGGTCAGGACGGTGGTCGTGGTGAGAGTCTCGGTGACCGGGCAGATGGTGGTCGAGACGGGGATGGTGACGATCACAGTGGTGACCGAGTTGCCAGGGCAGTCCGTCTTGGTGGGCTCGCACTGAGTGATGGTCTGAGTGCTGGTGGTGAAGATGGTCGAGGTGGACTGGAAGCTGGTGGTGATGGTCAGGGTCTCGGTGATCTCAGTCGTGACGGGAGTCTCAGTGGACACGCTGCCGGTGGTCTCGCTGGTGCTCTCAGTGCTGCTGCTAACGTCGACGCTGGTGCTGTCGGTGGGCGACACCGAGTCCGTGGTCTCGACCGGGCTGGTCTCAGAGTCGGTGGTGCTCGTGCCAGGGACGATACCAGTGCTGGTCTCGGTGATGGGGACGGGGGTCGTCGAGTCAACATCGCCCGGCAAGGTGCTGGTCGAGGTGGCAACATCAGGGCTGCTGATGGTGGTGCTCAGGGTGAAATCCGACGAGGTGGTGGTCAGGACAGTCGAGGTCGAAGTGAAGCTCGTGCTAGTCTTGGTGGTCTTGGGAGGCTTGGTGCTCGAGGCCGTGCTGCAGTCGAAGGAGATGGTGGGAACCTTGATGCTGCAGGTCGGCTTGGGCTTGTTGGGCTGGGGCGGGTAGATGATGGTGACGTTCTTGGCGCCGCCGCATTGGTTGTTGACGATGGTGGTGCCCTTCTTGCTGCACTTGCTACGGTGCTTGCAGACGCTGCCATCGGGCATGTCGTAGTGGAACTCGAGATCGGTATCGAACTCGGGCTGGACCACGATCTTGCCCAGGGAGAACTTGTCGAGGTTGGGGCCGCAGCCGAACGAGGGCGACTTGAACTTGTCAGGGTGGCAGATACCGCCGATCACCTTGCCAAAGGTGCGCGGGGTGATGCGGCTCCGCTTGCCAGTGGCATCCTCGCACTTCCAGCCCTTGAAGATGAAGTCCTTGTAGTTGAAGAAGTCACCAAAGTCCAGATCCGCCCAGTTGAAGCCAGGAAGCTGCTGGGGAGTGCAGACGTTGTCGATGTTGCCAGGCCAGGGGAAGGCAGGGGCATTAAGGAACTGGAGGACGTGTTAGTGATGTGCTCCATGACACCTTGTGTAAGAACTGGGACCACTTACAGTAGCAGAGGCGCTGGCGGCGAGCGCCACGAAGGAGACCGAAGTCTTCATGGTGAGTGCTGAACAGATCTGGAACGAACAGTCCTGTGTTGTAGTATGTAATGATGGAACGAATGTGTGCCGCTTAGATCAAAAGAAACCGGTGTTCGATGACTCGCAGGAACAACCAGGCCAGGAAACAAGACGTGGACTAGCCAACGAGAGACTGAAGAAAGCTATGTTATGACACGAAGGTGAAGCAAAGAAGCGAATGACTTTGCGTCTGTTTGGCGGCGAGGAAGAATGGGAAGAAGCTGTTCAAGCACGGCAAGTATGGTGAGACTGGGAGAGGAGGTAGGGACGAGGAGGTCGTTGATATACATCTCTGCCTCCAAGTGAGGGCAACGAGAGCCGGGGACCTCCCCCAAGCCAACGCCCCCGGCTCTGCTGCCCTGGCAGTCGACTGGTCACTCGCTAGGGTGATGGAGAGACGATGGAACGCTGCAGTCCCATGGCCAAGGGGGACCGAGCGGAGAGAGGGGCCCACCAGGGATCTGGGGAGGGGTGTGGTGGAAGGTGAGGCTACCCCTGGCTCAGGTCCGGGAGCCTCAGAGGCCAATGGACAAGACGCCACATTCCAACGGCGGGCGAAAGCCGGAGAATTTTGCCTCTCCAGAAAAAGAACTTGAACGAGTAATTGTCAAGCCTGAGACAGCATATCACAGTCGACGAAAAGTCTTAGCACCAGCGCTTCTTCCTTCTCTCCCTTGGACGTCCTCAGCGCTCTGCTTGTGGACTGTGGTTATTTCGTGCCTTGGTCCAGAACGCGGCCCCGCAACTCGAACGACGTTGTCGTCGCGAAGCCCCTGGCGCGCGGCTCTGGGCGGCGGAAGAAACGGGTTCCTGGGAACGGTTGGCTGGCAAGGCTCCTGAGGGACTGGGTTGTGGCGGGAGCCAGGGGGGTGTGCAGGTCTGCCGAGCGGCGTGCGGCTCCAGCAGCAACCACCATGCGGCCAATCGGTTATGGATTTGACATCCCAAACCACAGTGAGATGTCTGAACCTGCCTCGCGACTGGAGGAGACATCGACGGTGGCCAAATTACCTAACGTCTGGTTTAGCCGGCGCCTGAGCAGACCGCGGTGGAATCTTCATCTGAAGTGCTGCTCGACCACTGAAGCACTCACAAGAGGAGCGGAAGTCGCAAGAGGAGAGGACAAGGAAACAAACGACGGGAAATTCTTGCGGGTCCATGATCTTAGGGATGTCTCTCGGGATCTGAACCCAGATGAGCTCTTGTCCGTCTTGGTGCCGATCACAGGTACCGGGTCCCGTCCAACCTGAAGCGACCAGTCACTGCTCCGCCTCGTGCAACCCTCCAACCAACGCTGCTACTGCAGGTCCGGGACGTCTGCCCGTGCGGTGGTGCGTGGGTGGACGGCCTGGGGACGAGGTGTCGTGTGGTGGTAGAAAGCTTTCTTCGGGTTGTTTTCTTCCAGGTTGCCCTTCGCATGCAAGGACAAGGACTCCAGGGCCCTCATCCCCGATGCACGCCAGCTGCAAGCCATCGAAGAGCCAAAACCGCCCGGTGCGCCGCACCATCCTTGCTGAAGTCCACCTGGCCAGGTCCGCCGCATCCCTGCTCGACGTTGCGACGGTGCATCCTCGCCCGGGATGAACTTCCCCGCGAGGCATGAAAAGCGACGAGATGGCCAACTTCAACTGAACGCGAGCGTTGACATTGAACATTGTGATTGCTTTTGGTGCAGAAGAAAGCGTGATTTCGGTAGTTGGCTGCTGTGCGAGTAATGGGTGGTCGGTTGCACAGTCTTTTCCGTGCGACTGTGACTCGGAATTTCAGATTCTGTGAACGTTCACTTCTGAGTTTCACAGTGAGCCTCTCTGTCTAGATCCTGGCCGACGGTACCGCCGATCAGCGCAAGAATCGACGGAGCCAAATTTAGAAAGCTAGCACTGCAGGTTATGAAAACTCCGAGAGTGTCAAAGAATTGACCCGTTCCCGCGGCTGCTGGTGTTGGACCTGGTGCGATGGTCAGGGCTGCCGCCGCTCTGTCCGTCCCGATTCCACGTTTTCCAGGTCCATCTGGCCAGAAACGGGCACCTCTTCACTGGGTGGAGCCATCATGTTTCATCCGCGAGCTGTTTCATGTTTCAGGTGGCCCAGGAGCCGTCAGGGGTCATGGAGGCTAATCTTGGCATCGATGCCCTCCGCCACTCGCTTTCAGCCTTTGAACTCGGCCCGAAGGACAATTTTCTTCGAGCAAGAATTGCCGTCAACGGGCAATTGGATTCTCAATGAGTGAATAAACCTGTATGTGTAAGTCTCTACGCTACGCCGTAGATTAGATTGGAAATTGAGTCTGCTAGCATCTCCCGGTCTTGACTCGGGCAAATGACATCTCCCGCCACCCTCCTCTGTTAGGGCTAGACCCAACACTCCCCAAAGATAGCTCTCAGGTTTTTCTACTTTCTTCATCGTGGAAGCTTCTACTGACCGACGGCGCTGTTGCGGCTCTTCAAACTGTCTCTGCTCGTCGTCTCGTGATCCGATCAACCCTCCACATGGTGCCATGAACTTCAGTCTTCAACCCTGAACCCCTTGGCTAGCTGGTTGCTTGGTCCGCGCCAGGAGATGCCCGATCAACGAACAACCCAGCTCATGGCACAATACACTAGAGTTTAAGCTTCTGGAACTACGTACTCTTAATGTAAAGAGGAGGACGCTACAAAAGCCGACGAGAATAGTAGCCAAATTGAAGAGCAGAGCTGAAAACCATCAACGTGTTGAGGATTAAGTGGATTGACTCTTGTCGCCGGCCTGGTTTGGCGGCCCTGAGGTCTCAGATCCAGCGCTTCTTCCATCCCCACCGTCTCCATTTCGGCGCGAAGCAATGCTCAGGAGAGATGTGACTCTTTCTTGAATGAATTGTTTAATACTCATCTCTTACTAAGCTCTCGATTCATTTCCACGATATGACACGACAATTAACACAACGCGTTCGCGACGAAAATCGTACGCAGTCACACGCAGTTGGCGTACAAAACTCATCACAGAACTTTCGCACTGCAACTCAACCCTTGCCAACTGGCACCCCACGGACGCTCGCTTGGCGACCGAGTGGACGCTCATCCCCAGATCCCGAACCAAACCAGCATGGTCTGTCCGTCAGGGGCACATCTACACCTTGGCAACGCTATTCCCGTTCTGAACCGACGCTGTAACGTCGGTGGACTCAACCACCACGAACCCCCGGATTTCACGTCTTGTTTCAGCGTGTTCGTATCGCGAGAGTGTCGGCGTCCAGAGCTGCCACAGTGGACCGATCGATGGGAATCCGCGACGGGGTCACCACGTGGTGTGGGATCTCTCTGACACGCCGGCAGCGTGGCTGTGTCGGGCCCGTCACTGTCTGAGCACCAGGGTGAATGGCGAGGGCATCCCAGGAACAGGAATCGATCCGTTCCAGGTTGTCGGGAGATGCTTCTCCCTGGCAGTCAAGCTTTTGGGAACTCATCAAGCTTAGTGATCTTTTTTCTGTCCATCGGTCAATGCAACAAGACAAGCTGACGGCGTTGAAACATCACCGCCGGGGTTGTTTCTCGTGATGTTTGTCGTCAGTCATGCACAAAGACAAGCTCAAAGGACCGACATCAGTCTTGTAGTCGTCCATCCTAAGTCGTTGTTCATCATGCGAAAGAACATTTTCCGCTCAACTGAAACCAACCATTTTGACCTCAAACCTCGTGTTTCTGTGCTGCTTTCTAGGTCCAAACGCATAAAACTGCACATCCCAGACTCGACAGACAAGCAGTAAGCCAACATCGGATTATTTTCTGCCCATCGACAATGGAATGATCCAAACACCGACTCCAACTCGTCCCATACTCGGCATCTCTCATGAGGGTTACCTGTTGTGGATTTCGTTGTGCAACATGACAAAACAACAACCATCAAGTAGGCAAGCATCCTGTCCATGCCTGGTCCTGTACCTGCCAAGACGGGTCGCAACAGCGGGACGTATCGGCAGGTAAGCAAATCATCCCGCCGGGTGGGCGGCACAGCATCGAGGGCAAACACAATCTGCCGTGCCGCTCCGCTCCCTGTGCGGGTCCACGCGGCAATATTACAGGGCGGGAGGAATAATATGGACACATCCGGACAGTTTGAGCCTCATTGCCCACCAGGATGTATCAACCTCCCTCGAGATCGAGGGCCGAAGTGATGGGCCATGATAGCGGTCCAATGTTCAACAAAGTAAGGTACTTATGAAAGCACCATATCATCAGATGGCTTTTGACTGTATGATGATCGTTTGCAAGATGTTCTGTTGCGTCAGGGCCTGTGTTATTGGGTTCGGGTCCAATGGTGAAGTCTGTTTGCTGTCAAGAAAATTTCCTAAACTGTCAAAATCACCGAACCACTGACTTTTGTCTGGCAACATGCTTTAGTTGGGTGGTTCATGATCATGGCGATCGGGGTTGAATCTGGCCGGATCCGGCCGGGTTAGCGCTGAGTGGACCCACAACGGCCCCACTCGCGGCTCCGGGCGGTAACGTTCGCCGGTTCGGTTCCGGTCCGGGCCCTACGGCACTCCCGGCTACCAGGTAGACTTGTTGGTCTTGGGGCGAGGTAAAATTAAACACGATTGTCATTTCTCAAAAC
>NW_027191428.1:1279434-1290550 GCF_041956435.1 Mycothermus thermophilus
AAACACATACACAACCACCACCACCACCACCACCACCACAACAACAACAACAACAACAACAACAACAAAAAAAAAAAAAAAAAAAAAAAAAAAAAAAAAGAACGCGTCCCAGGACCCCAGTTACAAAACGCCTTTAAACCAAATCAGCCTCTAGATCCGGCTGGAAGAAAGAATACAGCAGCTCCTTGACAGCCAAATGCCCGTTCTTGGTCGCCAACTCCACAGCATTCTCCCATTGCTTTGAGAGCAAATCCGCGCCAGCGTTCTTCAGCAGCTGTACCATGTCCAACCTTCCATGTTCAGCAGCGCCTTCGAGCGCTGTCCGCCCACCTCCTCGTGGCCCCGGTGCATTGACGTCTGCCCCTTTATCCAGCAGAAACTGTGCGATGCCAAGGTATCCTCCGATGGCAGCAAACTGGAGTGCCGTTGCTCCGTTGGTGTCTGCTGGGAGCGCGTTAACGTTTGCCCCGTACTCGATCAACAGTTCCACCAGTTTCATATGGCCATCCCGACACGCAATTTGCAAAGCCGTGTGTGGAACAAGCTTGGTCGTGAGGTTGGGGTTGGCGTTGTGTTGCAGGAGCATCTCCAGGATTTCAGCATTGCCAGCAGTTGTGGCGACCTGCACGCTGGTTCCGCAGCGGTAATATTTGTCCCTTTTCCAATAGTACCCGAAATGCTCCGTGTCCCTGAAGAGATTCGGGTCGTGTCCATGAGCCAGAAGCAATTGCACGATCTCTGGGCAGTTGGTATCAGCCGCGAGTTGCAGCGGGGTGTATGGAACTCGGTGAGGGATATTTGTATGGTCAATCCTGCCATCCGAAAGCAACCAGTTCACGAGTTGGATGTTGCATGTCCCGATAGCTTCCAGAAACACCGTATGCGGTGGATAGTGTGGGTCGTTGTGGCAGACCTCGTTGATATTCGCCCCAGCTCTGAGAAGCATCGGTGCATATGAGGTGTACACATCCGTAGGCCACCTGAGAAGGTGACCAAGTGGTGTTTTCCCATCCACAGAAACATCGAGAGCCACAATTCCGGTCCTGAGAATCTTGTCAACGTAGTCCCAGCGTCCTCTCTCCATTGCCGAATGAAGAGCGATGTGCAAGCTGTTCGCCTCTCCTCGTCTTTCAGGAGCAGATAATCTCCCAAGCAGCTGATCGAGATAATCAGGATCTTGCTGACGAGCGGCACAACGAAGGGCATGTTCATCATTCGGATCCGCCCCGTGATCAAGAATGCGACGAACAAGCCTCGGTCTTTGTCGGAAGATAGCGGCCCAAAGTGATGTCCTTGTAGTCTCCCCTTCATAGATAGGCCAGGCCCATAAATCCCCAGGGGGACCCATCCTGTGCAATAGATGATCCACAAGAACCCAACGCTCTGACAAGATAGCGGCCGTGAGTGGGGAACTCCGCCAGGTATCTTGTACAGATACTCCAATCTCAAGTTCGAGATCGTAAAGAAAATCACACTCCGACACCTTCACCTCTCCCGGGAGGTGTGAAAAAGCGAGTGGCAGAAGTGTCCGGATGATATGGTGATCTGTTTCAGCGAGAATCGCAGACACAAGGAGATTTCCTTTTTGTGGATGCAATATAGTTGCGCCAGAGTCCAAGAGAGCATTCACCAAATCACTCTTGCCATGCCAGATAGCCAGCTCAAGTGGGGTGTCAACTTTAATGATCATCTCAGTGTGGGGCGAGTACCCATCATCCATGTCGTACTCAAGACGGGCATTTGCGTCAGCACCAGAACAGATGAGCTTAGATGCTTCATCGAAACTGTCGTGATAGAGAGCGACAACGACTAGGAGTCCAAGAATCCGTGAACGAAAGAACCCGATCTCCGGCTCCGAATTCTGATCGAGCCAAGAGTGAATTATCTGACGGATGGTGTAAGGGACAGCTTTATCTTGATCATCGCGGAAGCATTGCCGAATCATCGTTTCTGTTGCATTGCATTTGTCTGCGATTGTAATTTCAGGATCGCTCTCTTCCAGATGGTGCCGAAAAACAGTGGCTGCTCCAAGCTTAGCGGCAGCAACCATGACGAGCAAATACCTTTGAAATTTGGTTGGCTTCAAGTCCAGGTTGGCGTCCGACGGGCTGCTTCTGGGGTCCGATAAACTGCTCATGGGGTCCAGAAAGTTGTCAAAAACTGCCCATTTCGGAACTGGGGGGTTGAGCACCAAGACTGAGAGAAAGAGATCGACGCTTTCAGTATGACGAAGGGCAAGTTCGAGAGAGTGTCGGGTTGGCCGAGCTCCTGCGTTTATCACGGCCATGATGAGGTCTTTGTTTTGCGTGACGATAGCAAGGTCGAGCGTTGAATAACATTCAGATTGAGAGTGCGTGCAGATCGATCCGGGACTGCAAGGCTCATGCTCCCCCAAATCCATTCCCCTGGCGATCATGCTCTTGGCGTAGTTACAGTCCAGTCCGCTGGAAATCCAAAACTTGTCTGGTCGATAGTGGCACGGAAAGAGATACACTTGTACGACAGTGAACTTGCCATTCACACGATGGTGTACGTTAGCGCCGCGGCTGATGAGAAGGTTAAGCAAGTCATGCCATCTATATGACGCCGCCAAGGTCAATGGTGCATATTCGTACCACAGGACCCCCAGCAACGAAGCGTGCATGAACCTGTTCGGTTTCTTCCATTCACGGATTTCGTCCACATATCGGGTGCTCGGGTTTGGGTTGGCCCCAGCATCGAGGAGCTGGATAATAAGACGAACCAGCAGACTCATCCGCATCGATTCCCAGACCTCGGTCCCGTAGCCAGACATTGCGAGGAGGACGGGACTGCAGGGCCATGCGTGCTCCAAGTTGTCAATCCGAGCCCCATATCTGAGCAGCACATCTACCAGATCGAGACGCCCACACAAACAAGCATGCTGTAAGGGCGTCAAACGGATTGGTAAAGCCTTATGAATGCATGTGTTTGCATTCAAAGGGCCCGGACAGTCGTCGAGAGCTTGATCTGGCCCGAGAATCTCAAGTAGAGTCTCCACAAATTGGGCATTCCCGCTTTCGATGGCAAGGGGAAAGATCCCATAAAGAAGAGCTCGGTTCGATGGCTCCTGAAGAAACCGGATGGCAATCGGGCTTAGAGGTTGCCAAGAGCCCTTGTCGAAAAGCCGGATGATTGCTTCTCTATTACACTTCTCTGGGACGTTGTTCATGATTGCGTATGCCACAGCCAACAAGATTGGTGTGGTGGTGTCGTGGATGGGTCTTGCGAGAGAGCCGTGGGACGAAGCAAACTTGAGTTCTTCGTCGAAGGCTTTAACCGGTAACAGACCTCTGACTGGCTCAAGCATGCCGCCTTGTTCGGAATGCGTCGCAGTGACGGCCGAGGAGAAAAGGCTGCTGATATTACTCAATGATTCCAGGGGAGGTGGTGAAACGTCTTTTCATGCGGATTAGCGTATTAGTGAACTTAATGACGGATGACGGATTAACCCATGGCTGCTGGCGAACATACCAAGACTGAGAGAGTATCGCAGAACTCCGAGAACAGGCAAACCTCGAAACACTTTCCTGTATACAGGGTACCTGCAAGGGGTAGAGATTTCCACCCCCGCCGGGGTTTGAGGAGATCTGGCAAGAAGACCAGCTTCTCAGTGTCAGCAAGGTACCAGAAGTAACGGTCGAATGAATCAGTGAGGACTGACAGAAGGGAGGGCGAGAGAGGAAGAGGAAGAAGGAGGGCGGGGAAGAGGCTTTGTGAATATGGAGCAACCGCGTACCCTGAGAAGCCTGAATCCTCTCCAATGTCGTAAAGTCATGACGCGAGATTTCTTTTCGAACCTTTGCTGCAGGGACCAATAGTCCCTGGTAGTATACATCGCTCTCCTTGCCGTCGGCCTTTCGCTTGTGGACTTTTGAGCCAACGATTCGCCAAATTTCTGTTGTGAATTTCTTGCTGAAACCCCATTTCTCAAGCCGACGGCTGTACTGGTTTTCGCTGCCGTCATCCTCATTGTCAGCTGCTGGAACAGTTATCTAGGCAGGTACCTTTTCGTTGCTGAATGCATACGTAGCCTTGAAGTTATGCCGATCCTCCATGGTTTCCATGACTTCACGAAGCGTGCGCTTCTCCAACACATAGAGTGTGTGGATAGCGTTCTTCCATCGTTTCCAGTCATCTTCCGTGGGATCCGAGCAAGGTTGTGAGGATGGCGGCTCCATGAAGACGATTGAGTGACAGGTGGATAAAAAAGGAGGAGTTGCAATGAAAAGCAAAAACAAACGTTCAGTGGGATTGGAGATGTGAGGAGATTCTCAGAGCTGTGTGGTGGGGGAGGCTCAAGCTTTATGGTTTCCGAAGATGGGGATGGTCTCAGCCTTGTTGACACAGTGAGTTGTTTTCATGACGGCCTACATTTGTGGTTGGATGAGGCCAGAACCGCTCCCGGGAAGGGGGGTGGGTTGAAACATCCCCTGTTGAAAGTTGATTTGCCCATTCCAAAATCTTCTTGCATCTCACACTCCCCTCCCTCACGCAGCTCCTTCAAAAGCATGGGATTCCTATGCTAACCGCTGATTTGCCAATACAATGAGTTGGGGGGGTCGAGGCATCCTTTGACACACCGTGGTCACCTTGCCCTTCTTCTAGGAACCAGTTACCAACGATCTTACCTCAGGTACCGAGCATCTTTTGCAGCCCGCTCAATTTCCCGGGACGTGTTCACCGGACAGCCGTTTCTGCCACCATCCCCCTTGTGCACAGCCCGAAGCCTACCCTGCACATCCAGGCTGGTTAGGGCTTCGCTCTACGTTGAACGGACAGACCCCCATCCCATTAAGTGCGGGGTTGATGTAGACATTCTCACTTTGGTTGTTGATGATTGGCCTATCACCACTTGATTGGCGAGGTACAACCACAATGGTGTTGATTTGCCCGACTGTCGTCCATACCCTGCTACTCATGGAGAGTCTGGAATCCCGCTAAAGATGATGGCTTGGTGGCTCCCACCCATATAGCCTCACCGGCAGTATATGAGACCATTGCGCTCCACGGGAGACCGGCCGCTTGTTCCAGTGTTCTTCCATATCCCATCGACAATCCTTCCAGTTACACTCCGGAACAATCCATCTTTTCTTGCAGAGCACCCTTCCTCTGACTTGACGCATTATTGATGACGAAAGAAGGAGGAATGGAGATGACTACGGAGGCCATAATTGGCATAGCTGGCCTTGTTATCGGATTTCCCACGACGCTTCTTATCCTCTGGACGTGCTGGAAACGCCGATGCGGTCATCGTGGATGGAGTCAGGCAGGTCACAGCCCCCTAGCATGTATGTGGCTATTCCAGGTCCTTGATGCATTTGTTATTGTTCCCATCTTTGTTTACTTATACCCAACCTGGTCTAACGTCTGAGTTACAGACGACGACGAAGAGGCGACGGCCCTCCTCTCCCTGCAAGAAGAATCATTTAGGCTCGCTCGGAGGGGCGGAAGCCTCCAGTTTGACTCAGCGTCACTGGGATTGCAATGCATTGTCATGATGAATCTCATGATCAACGGTCGGGGTGGTAATGCTGCTGGGCCAATGAGGCTAGAATCCCGACTTACACGGGGGAACTTGGATTGATGTTATATCTAGAAAATCCAGGGAGTGTTGGGAGGGTTTCGCAGTTCAGGTGTCCGGTAGAGAACATCGCATGGTATCAAGAAAGAACGGCTGTTCGAGGATCAGTCACATCCAGCCAGCCCACATTCTTTGAACCTTTCAGCTTTATTGTTGTCATAGACGCAAAATCGTCGCTGGATCTAAGGAATAGATGCAGCATCATTGTGATGAAATAGAAAACTTATGGTGACGGGCACTCAGTGACCAAGACAATGGGTACGTAGTATGTACATTGACTTCACTGGCTGCCCACCTCATGAAGTTTAAATTTCCCGAGTCCGGAGACGTCCGGGCACCCCCTTTAGGTAACTATCTCGGCTTGCCCAGACTATCAACCTGCTGCGGCGTTTTGTGGGTGTCTTCCGTTTTGTGTGTGCAAGCCTGTCCTGCCGTAGGTAAATACACAGATATTTCACGTATATACATACTACAAAGGTAGGTACAGGTAGTACCTTAGGTCAGGTACCTCAGGTACTTAGGGACCTTTATTTCATGGACCATTTTGTTCTGCAGAACGCCTGAACCACGAGCAGGCTAATTACCACTTCCGCAACAAACCAACTGCCCATATCATAGTTTTACAAGCCAGTTTAAACTTGCATTTCGGTACAATTTACAGTCAAATGTTTAAATTCGAGTTCGATCTGCAGTCGAGTGTAAGTGTGGTTTTCTGTAGGGTGTACCGCTGGTTTGCTGTCGACTTCGTCTATCCCAGGGTTAGGGTATGTATTGCGGACTTGTAGTCCGGATCGTGACAAGACTGTACCTGACCTATGCGCCTGCAAGCCATCCTGAACCACAAATCATACTCGGCTGCAAATCGCTATCAACTATACAGAGTAAATAGGTGCTTTTGTAAGTGAAAGAAATGGGCGATGCTGTGGTGTGCCGCGACTGAGGGAGGTAACGTATCTAGGTGTCTTGCCATGGTCATGTACCAAAGTAAGGATGCCATGCATTGTCGCCCAATCAGCATCCCTCAGTCTGGAAATAGGCGGCTCATTGACAGGGACCTTGTTGCTGGGCACGTCTCCCCGACATGCCCACAACGTCCTAAGAGCGGTTTGTCGTATTCAATAGGAAGGACTGGGAGAGCTCAACACTTCAACACTTATTATTAGTTGAGCATGAACAGGGAACTCTTCATTTCTAATCTGAATAGCTCTCTCTAACTACATCAGCTGAGACAGAAAATGTCACCCGAGGCTATCATTGCCCTTCTTGCCATCTTTGTCGCTCTTCCGCCCGCAGGTCTTGCGCTTTGGTCTTGTCGAAGGAAGTTGAGGCGGAGAATTCAACGACATCGTTCACGGAGTGCTTGTAAGTTACCACCAAACATCGTCGCCATATTTCTCATAAAGAAATCCGGCACTGACATATGAATCGCCTAGCCATTTTTTCAGACACTTCAGAACTTGAGCGGATCGTCGTTCCCTCGTCGTCCGCCACCGAGTCTTCAAGCCTTCGACTTCTCCAGCCGTACCCCCGGAACATCAAGGTTCTTGTCTACTTCAATCTCGACGACAACAACAACCACGACTGCAACCGTTGTGTGCACAGCGCCCACTCGCTCATGCATACCAGACAATCAGAATTTCCACAGTTCGAATAATCAATCTTCTCAACCTCTGTCATCTGGTGCTGGGTGATGGAACACGGCTTGCGCCCTCGAACGATGATTGGCTCGTTGTGCTGCGGGATATCCAAAAAGGGCAATTACAAAACAGCGCCCAAATAGGCAATTACACAACACCGCACGTGCCACCGGCCAAGACAACATGGATCACCAGCGTACAGAGAGCATCTATAGGTGTTCATGGCATTCATGGTGTTTTTATCGGGTAAACTGGGTTCTCTGGGTTTGGTAGGTAGACGGAGTAAACGGGATGCCTTGTTTGGTTTGTATTTGCAACTAGGTCGAAGGGAATATAGGCTGCTTGGATATCACTGCAGAATACCACTCAAATCATCATGAATTTACTTGGTTGACGGAATGAGAAGCAAAAGGCGAGGTTTGTTAGATATACTTTCAGACATTTGTATCTGTGCACTGACCCAGGTCAGTCAAGTCGTGTTGGACTCCCAAATTATTATTGCATTGTCCTACCCTCTGGCTGGCTATTCGAATCTCATGAATGATCTGGTGCCACCGCAATCGCGAAGCGATTCAGGAGGGGTACAACCAATCCAACATACGACTAAACCGTCATTCCTCCCAACTCAACCCCCCCTCTGCGCCTGAAAAGCCTGCATCCTCCGAATCCTCTCCTCCGCCGCCCTCGCCCTCCTTTCCCTCTCCAACCTCATTCTCTGCTCGGGTGTCAACCCCCTAGCCTCCTCCTGGCGCCTCTCCTCCGCCGTCATCGGTGCCCCACCACTCAACAACCCCACTCCCGCCTTCTTCCCTCCTTTCCCATCCTGCACCTTTGGCCCTTCAGTCTTCAACCTTTCCTCCTCCCTCCGTCTCCTCTCCTCTTCCTCCTTCCGTTGCGCCTCCTTCTCCCTCTCTGCGCGCCGCTCGGCCTCTTCTTTGGCCAGCGCCGCTGGTACCCGCGCTTTCTCCCAGTCCCAGGCGTCTTCGCCGAGCTCGGAGCGGGCGACGCGGAAGGCGTCGCGTGTCGCGCGGTCGCCGGCGAGTTCGAAGGGGGTGCGGCCCTCGCGGTTGAGGATCGTTGGGTTGGCGCGGGCGCGCGTCAACAAGCCGGTGACGAGGGCAGCGGAGTTCTGGGAGGCGGCGAGGTGCAAGGGGGTCGGGGCGTGGTGGTTTTGCTGGGTATCGGCGGGTTGGAAGAGGAAGTCTGGAGAGAGGTTGTTGGTGGTGAGGTATGAGAGGAGGGCCGGGAGTTTGGAGCGACGGATTAGGGCTTGGAGTTGGTTTGTGTGGAAGATGGCGGTTTCTTGCTCCTCAGTGAGCTTGGGAGTGGCAGGTTTGGCTTCGGGTTTGGGTTTTGAGGGTTGCTTGGATGCCTCGTCGGCTGGTCCGGAGGCACCTTCGGGGAGGATCTCCTTCACCTTGAGACGGGTGAGCTCGATGAAGGCACGCATGAGCTCGTTCTGGGTCGCTCGGCGTGTGCTGAACGGGAAACCACGGATGCGCGGGTCGTTGGGACGCAGAACCTGGCCCTCATACGGCCCGAACAGGGTCCGCCGGTTGGTGTTGCCCGTAGCGCGGATGAAGAGGAGGTCAGACGTGTCGATGAGCGCCTTCCAGTCCTTCAGGAGAGCCCGGATATCGTCAACGAGGGCTTGCTCGTTGTACCGACGGATCCAAGCACCAGCCGAGTGCGCCGGCCCCTTGGCGTTGTCATTGGCCGACTGAGAACCACCCTGTTTCCGCCTTGTCGTGTACCGATGGAACGTCTTGTGCGCGAGAACAATAGCCTCCCTGTTCATCGGCCCAACTGTTCCGTGCTTCGACTTCTTCGGGGCCAGACACACCACCATAGCCGCGAAGTGCCCACCTCCGATCATGCAGAGGAAAATATGCCGGCCGTTGTACTGATGCGGGATGGCTGTACTCCCATCCTTGGGGGTCTTAGGCATGGCTATTGGCGGGAGTTGTCGTTGCCTGATGCGATCGACGATCTCCTCCTCGTTTTCCAACTCCTGCGGCGTGAACAAGGCCCTGTACACACCGAAGTATGTGTTTTCGGGCAATTGCGGCGAGCTGAACCACAACAATGGCGGTTTCCCCGTCCCTCTCCTCTTCGCTTTGGGTTCGTCATCTTGGTCTCCATCATCCGCATTCCGCCGATCCGCCAGAGTTGCCTGCTTCTTGAGCAGAGCGGAGAGAGTCGATTCCTTGCGCGACGCGTTCTCATCCTCCTCGTCATCCTCTGTATCTGTTGTGTCCGAGCCTGATATACTCATCTCATTCTGGTCCACAAGATTCTCAAACTCCGCTTCTGAGACGGGTTTCAACCCATTCATCTTCTGCTTGAGGTTGTAATAGTGGAGATCGGTCTTGAGATGGTCGCGCTGTTCCTGGACAGAGTTGAACGTCAGGCTGCACAAAGAGCATGATTGCGAGCCAAGTACGTTGTCGGGACCGGCGAGGCTCGAGACGTGCCTCTGTGAGGAGCTGGCGTCGGTCGAGGCATCGTCGTCGGCGACGGCGGGGAACCCCGCATCCGACTTCAAGGAGAGCGAATTGAGGATCTCTGCCGGGAGATCGTAAAGATAGAGCGGCCGCCGAAGCAGCGCGTCCTGAAGCTTGTCCATGAAGCTTCAACTATTCGTGGGATCAAGTGGTGTTGGAACAGTGATGGTGTCAGCAAAACAACAAACATGAACTGGGTGCATCCTTAATTGAACTGGGAGAGACTGGTGGGGTTGAGGGGCTTATCGATAAGCTTGTGAGGACGACAGTCACACCGAGTTTGCGTCACACCGAGGAGAGGACGGATACAGCCCTAACCCTCGGTTTCAACCCGGCTTTAGCAAGCCATCGCGTTTGGGTTGAGTTCGGCAAAGGAGAGGCGTCCATAGTACATACCTAGTACTAGACTTAAGAATAGATCACATTCACATTTCAAATTGGGAGATACTCTGGTTAGATGTAAATTAACTATCTTGTTGTCTACCTACGAGATTTGCAAAGACTCAGCTCCAGTTGTTCATGTAGGAGTACTGCTGAGACGACCACCGAGAAGGTGGCCGTGTCGTCGTCGTCGAGTGGCGCCGGGTGCTGTTGTTGCGACGGGGCGGACCCCTCTGGCTGTTCCTCCTCGCCCTCGTAGACGACCTATTACGAGGGGGAGGAGGCTGATGCCGAGAACGACGACGAGTGGGCCTGGAAGAAGACATTGGCTGAGAGGGCTGCGACGGGAGAGAAGGAGGTTGCATCCGCGGCGGTGACCGATGGGTGGTCATGGTCGGCTGCGAACGGGGGCCATCCCGCGACACATAATCAAGCGTGGTGGTCCGGATCTCCTCAAGCCTCTGCAACCAGCTCAGGTTCGTCTCAAACGGCTGCTTCATCTTCCAGACCCTGCCAAGGGCACTCAGCTCAAGCCGCGGATGAAGCGGGTTGATGTAGTTCCTACGGTTCGGGCCAAAGACATCACGGGCAGGAATGCTGCCAGGGGAAACAGCAGTGTCATGCTTCATGGTGCTCTTGTAGCCCCAGAAGTTGAGCACACTGTTGACATTGTAGATGTCATAGCCACTGAAATGATTGCTACACTCATCACAAAAGTTGTACTGAAGAGACGGCTCAAGCTTCGGCCTACAGCTCCTGATCTTGAAAGACATGCTGGCACGAAGACTACGCGGATTGCTCTTGAGCCTAGAGTTACGTGACTTCTGCTTGTCACAGAAAACAATGTCACTGTAACTCGTGTGAGTGCAGATAGTGTGGATGTTGTGGATGATGTAGCACATCTTGCTGGTCCCTTGCGTATGCGTATGCGTGTGATGTGTGTGTGTGTGTGTGTGTGTGTGTGTGTGTGTGTGTGTGTGTGTGTGTGTGTG
>NW_027191428.1:1291296-1308526 GCF_041956435.1 Mycothermus thermophilus
GTGTGTGTGTGTGTGTGTGTGTGTGTGTGTGTGTGTGTGTGTGTGTGTGTGTGGTGTGATGCCAGGATGACGAGAAGACCGGAGGTGTTGGGTCCTTATATACCCAAAATCTCGAACAACATGGCGCCTCTGGACAACAGAACACACAGATATTGTTTTGGGATCAGAGTATTTGAGCAAAAACACGAGTAGGACAAGAGCATTGAACCCACGACAGTGGTGGTGATCTTGGACACCAGGGTTGTATTGCGAGGAGGACGACTGAAACGAAACAGGGGATGGTTCTCGAGGACGACAGCGTTGTCCGTCGCGGTTTGGGCCATCTCCATAATGTAACACAGAGGACCCGAAGACAGATGTGGTCTTGATGTCAATGAGGCTCAGAGATGGCGTGCTCTCCGGACCAGGGGAACTTGGTGAGAACAGCAGGAGAAAACACTAACAGAGCGAAGGCTCCAAACTTGAAGCTGACTAATCGTCCTGGCCAACCATCTTCGCCGTCAGGATGAGCTAATCCTTGGTCATCCCTCCAACAGACAGACTGTGTTCGACAGCATCTCCACATCATGACAAAGCCGATGGCTCAACCGCAGACGAGAAGAGTTCTGAGCTCTGTGGCATATATCAACTCATGCTGACCCAAGCGTCGTGTAACTAGAATGGAATAGACTTCCTCCCCTCCCCTTCATGACCAGCCGCTTGGGATATAAAAGCTATTCAGGGGCCCTTCCTCATCTGTCTTCTCCATTCTCCAAGGACATCATCGACATTCTCAATCCATCTCTAATCACAGATTGCAACTTCATTCTACAAGCCACAACCCTTCAATTCATGGCAAGCCCCATCAGAACAACCATGACCAACACACTCCGCCACGCCAAAATCACCGCCCACCGTTCCTCAGCCCGCGGCCACGCCAACCACGGCTGGCTCGACACCTACCACTCCTTCAGCTTCGCCGGGTGGTACAACCCGCGCTTCACACACTTCGGCTCTCTGCGCGTGCTGAACGAGGACCGCGTCCGGCCTGGGACGGGCTTCCCTACCCACCCGCACCGCGACTTCGAGATCTTCAGCTACATCCTCTCCGGGGAACTTACGCACGACGACTCGACGCAGAACAAGAAGAAGCACAAAGGGGAGGAGGGGGAGCAGGGAGATGGCGACTCAAGCCTGTTTGGTCCCATGCGCCGCGGCGACCTCCAGTTCACTACCGCCGGCACGGGGGTGACGCATTCGGAGTTCAATCGCGGCAAAGAGGTGGTTCATTTCCTGCAGATCTGGGCGATTCCGTGGAAGAAGGGCCTGCCGCCGCGGTATGCGAGGTCGACCTTCAGCGATGAGGAGAAGAGGAAAGGGTTCGTGAAGTTGCTGAGCCCGCTCAAGGCGGGAGTTGACGCGACGGCGGCGGAGGAGAAGGCTGCTGAGCCGGTGGTGCCAGGGACGATTGCTATCCACGCTGATTTTGTCATGGCCGCCGGCATCATTCCGCCGGGGGAGAAGTTTGAGTGGGTGGTCGGTGGGAAGGCGACGCAGGCAACGAAGAGGAAAGTTTACGTGCATTTGCCCATGACGAAGGGTGGTAGGGCGAGCATACGGCTGGATGGGATGGATGGTGATGGTGTGTTGAGTGAGGGAGATGGTGCGTTTGTCGATGGTGTGAACGCGGGGGACAAGCTGGTCGTTGAGGATGTCGGTGAAGTTGAGGCTGAGGTTGTTGTTCTGGACACAGCATGAAGATCAACATCAAGGACAGCAACGGTGTTTTAGGATCATGGAATGCGTGCGTATAATAAACGATACCCGGGCAGAATGGAACACATCAATTTTGTTCAAACTCCTGCAAGGCTGCTCCCCAACCATCACCGATCGACCTTCTTCGCCTCGACCCTGCCGGACCGATGGAGATGAAGGAAAACAGAAAACTTCTGCAAAGCAGAACGTTCCAAAAATTCCCTAGCCAGTCGAAACCAACTAGGAGCGGTCAGGGTGTAGTTTTCAACTAGCAAAAACGCGATCTCGGACGAATCCTCACTGATACGCGTAAAACCCCTGCACTCGGATGGGGAAGAAAAGAAGAAGAGGAAGCAGAATTCTGGGAGCGAGACGGAGAATTTATCTTTGGGGAGTTGGTGGTCCGTGCACCCTTGCAACCATGTGGGTCCTGGCTTGGCCCGTGCGCTTGCTGGTGCCTTGAGTTTGGGCTTGGTTTGAAGCACGTGACCTCCAAAACCATCGCAGCGTTCCTTCGTCCTGCGACTGCCTGATGACGGCGGGAGGTGTCCTCGACTTGGCAGATCCGTCCTCAACCTTACAAAGCCTCTCAGGATATCCAACGGAGTGACATGCAATATCTCTAATTCGGGTGATGGTTCGGGGAGAACATTTACATGAAATCTCGAATCTTTAACTACGCCTACCTTAGTCATGTGGCATGATCCATCGACCTCATCGAGGTTCTCACTCATTCTGGAGAGCCGGACGCTAGACAGCATCCTCCATTGGAAAGGAGTGAGATATGAGGAAGGCTTGGATGCTCCGGATGTAGGGCTATACGTC
Source organism: Mycothermus thermophilus (assembly GCF_041956435.1). Classification (NCBI taxonomy): domain Eukaryota; kingdom Fungi; phylum Ascomycota; class Sordariomycetes; order Sordariales; family Chaetomiaceae; genus Mycothermus; species Mycothermus thermophilus. The sequence goes on from NW_027191428.1 coordinate 1,293,856, forward strand.
TCATGAACTGATTGCAGCCGATGTGTGTCGATCGGTTCTCGTTTCGGCCCACAAGCTTCCTTCGTGTCCCCTATGATGTCATGTAGGATGACATCTCAGAGCAATTTCCATCACTAGATCATCCCTCATAGAAATTGACAAGCTTCCCAGTTCTCCATTTCCTATCCGTGAACTGTTCTTGAGTTTGCTCCAACCATTTTATCCTCCCGTAGCTAGCCGAACCAGCATCCTCAAGTCACCACCATGTCTCTCGCACACCATGCAAGCACCCTCACACCCCTCACCCCAATCACTCAATCTAACAATCTCAGGTCGACCCGGACGAGATCGTCCGCCACCTCCAACATCCCACCCAAGGCACCGCCAGCACCACCTCCTCCCACCTAACCGCCTTCTCCACCCCCTACGCCAGCCAGCGCGACATCCCCAAATACACCCTCCCACCCGAGGGCGCGCCCGCCGACACCGTCTACGAGATGCTCAAAGACGAGCTCGACCTCGACGGCCGTCCCAGCCTCAACCTGGCCAGCTTCGTCGACACCTACCTCGACGATCACGCCCGCCGGCTGATGGAGGAGAACACCCCCAAGAACCTGGCCGACAACGACGAGTACCCGGCCATGCTGAGCATCAGCCACCGGTGCGTCTCCATCCTGGCGAATCTGTGGGGGGTGCAGAAGGGCGAGCAGGCCGTGGGATCCCCGACGGTGGGGTCCAGCGAGGCGGTGTTGTTGGGCGGGTTGGCGATGAAGAGGCGGTGGCAGGAGAATAGGAGGGCGGAGGGGAGGAGTACGGAGAAGCCGAATATTTTGATGGGCTCGAATGCCCAGGTGGCGCTGTTGAAGTTTGCGAGGTATTTTGATGTTGAGGCGAGGGTGTTGCCGGTTTCGAAGGAGAGTCATTATGTGCTGGATCCGAAGAAAGTGAAGGAGAATGTGGATGAGAACACGATTGGGGTATTTGTTATTTTGGGGAGTACGTATACAGGACATTATGAGCCGGTGGAGGAGGTTGCGAATGTGTTGGATCAGGTTCAGGAGGAGAACGGTTGGAATGTCCCGATCCATGTGGATGCGGCGAGTGGTGGGTTTGTTGCTCCGTTTACACACGCAGGGACGGGAGGGAAGAAGTGGTAAGTCCTTTACCCTCAAGATGCTATTGACGTGCTTGCTGATGGAACTAGGAACTTTGAACTCCCCCGCGTTGTCTCAATCAACACATCTGGTTTGCCGTCCTTCCATTTTGCACCCATCCATCTAGTAGACTGACAACAACCAGGACATAAATACGGCCTCGTCACCCCCGGCCTCGGCTGGATCGTCTGGAGAGACCGATCCTTCCTCCCTCGCGACCTGGTCTTCCAGCTGGACTATCTGGGCGGCACCGAGGAGTCGTACACGCTCAACTTCTCCCGACCTGGCGCCCATGTCATCGTGCAGTACTACAACCTCATCCATCTCGGCTTCGCCGGCTACCGCGAGATCGTTGAGAACTGCCTTGCCAACGCTCGCATTCTGTCGCAAAGTCTCGAGGCGACAGGTTGGTTTACCTGTGTGAGCGAAATCCATCACCGGCGGGAGCCAGCCTCTGGATCAAATGGCGAGCAGGAAGAGACGTCTGCGCTGTACCAGCCCGGTCTACCCGTCGTCTCCTTCCGTCTAAGCGACGACTTCAAAAAGTCCTACCCGCGCATCTCGCAAGAGACAATCTCCCTCCTCCTACGCGCCAGGCAGTGGATCGTCCCGAACTATGCCCTTCCTCCCGACGAGCATGAGACGGAGATTCTGCGCTGCGTCATCCGCGTCAATATGAGTTTTGACCTGCTGGACCGGCTCGTGTCGGACATAGTGCAGGTGACAGAGTCGCTGATGCGGAGGGAGGAGGAGGGCGAGAAGGAGAAGGGGAAGGTGGACGTGTTGGGGTTGTTGAGGGAGCAGCATTTGAGGAGGAAGCCACCAGTGAAGAAAAGGGTGGCGGAGAAGGCGATCGAGGAGATGAAGGCCAGAGTGGAGGCGAGGAAGAGGAGGAAGAAGGAGGGTATTCATCGAACCGTCTGCTAGGGGTAGAAACAACGTTCTTGTGTGTAAGTTATAAGGTATGTTGGACACATTGGACCTGGACTTGGCAGAGCATCACCCAACAGTTCATTCCCCAACATGTAAAGTTATTGGATTTATTTGATCATGATTTCGAGCAAACCAAGCCCGTGATGGTGTGTTATTCAAAACAAGCCGGATTGTGATATCAGATCCCACGACAATCGAGGTATATCTAAGTCGCTCAACGCCATGCTAGGCTATTCCAGGAACAGGCGACAACAAACCTGATGCCAAATGATCAAGACAAATGATGGGCCACAACTCAAAGCTTAGCCCCCTTCGCCCTCCTCGCCTCCTTCTCCCGGTCGCGCAACAGCCTCCTCAAGATCTTGCCGCTTGGGCTCTTGGGGATGGCATCAATAAACTCAACACCACCCTTCAGCCACTTGTAATGCGCCTTGTGTTCCTGGACATGTTTCACGATAGCCGCGGCCACCTCAGCATCACTTCGCCCAGAGGCAGCAACCGAGGGTGGCGTAACAACAAACGCCTTGGGCACCTCGCCCGCATGCTCATCCGGCACGGCGATGACGGCACAGTCGTCCACATCAGGGTGGGTGAGGAGGTGCGCTTCGAGCTCGGCCGGAGCGACCTGGTGGCCCTTGACCTTGATCAACTCCTTCAGGCGATCAACAATGGTAATGTGTTCCCAGCCCTTGGGGGACTTGGTCACGATGACCTCGTCACCCGTGCGCAGCCAGCGGCCGTCCTCATCCCAGATGAAGGCCTCGGAGGTCGCCTTCTCGTTGTTCAGGTAGCCGAGCGTGACTGAAGGGGACTGCACGAGCAGTTCGCCGGGCTTGCCATACTCGGTGATCTCCCTGCCGTCGGCGTCAATCACTTTGACGCGAGTGCCGGGGAGAAGCGAGCCGGAGGTGCCGGGGAAGATGTCGGTTTCGCTAGTGGTGCAGACGACGGTGGAAGATTCGGTCATGCCTGCAAAGAAGCTGTCAGAGAGAATGGAATGGGTTTGTGCTAAATGGGGAAGTGCGTACCATAGCCTTGGCCAATCTTCCAGTTGGGATACAGCTTGAGGATCTCTTCAGCAGTCTCCTTGCCCAGTGGCGCGGCACCGGTGAAAAGAATCCGGATGCTGCTGAGGTCGTAACGCTTGAGGATGTCCTTGCTGCTCAACATGCGGACAATGATTGGGGGGACCTAAGCTTCATTAGTGAGAGTACGCCAGGGAAGGAAAAGACAAAGGTGACGTACCACGGGGACGTGGTTAACCTTGAAGCGCTCGATGGCCTGAAGATAGTCGGTGAGGTCGAACTTGGGGAGAACGATAACCTCATCACCGGCCCAGACGGCAGCATGAGCAACCACCACCAACCCGTAAATGTGACTGAAGGGGAGCAGACCCATGACAGCCTGGGTCTCGATTCCATTTTCTTTGCGTGCGACGGCCTCGAAGGTGCGGTATTGAAGAGTGTTGGCAATTACGTTCCGATGAGAGATCATGACAGCTTTCTGCATTGGTTGTTAGTCTTCCTCCCTGATCTTGGTTGTCATGGTGGACGCTACATACCGGCAAGCCAGAAGTCCCGCTAGAGTAGCAGAGGAAAGCAACCTGGCGAGCACCCTGGCCCTTGGTCCATCTCAGGGGTTCCAGTTCCAGCTCTTTGCTGCCGAGCTCAACCAAGTCATCAACAGTCTTGAAAGATGTCTTCGGGGCATGGTGGGGAAGATCCATCAGGAAGATCTTGTCGTTGGGAATGCCAACAGCTGCGGCGGCCTTGAGGGCAGTCTCCAGCACAGGCATACAAGTGAAGAGGGCCTTGGCCCCGGAGGACCTGAGCTGGTGCTCCAGCTCGCTGGCTGAGTAGACGACATTGGCTGGGGTTGCGATACCGTTGAGACGATGAATGGCGTGTAGGACGGAGAGGTAGTCGATCTACGGGAGAGAAACGGCGTCAGTTCCACAATCCTGGCCATTTTTGTTGTTCCCAAACTTACCGTGTTAAACGAGAACACAGCCACCACTTTGTCCCATGGCAGGTCGGCATTGGGCTCCCAGCCCATGATCTTGCCCAAAGCCCGGGCGATGTAGTCGGTGCGCTTGTGAGACTCGGTCACCGAGAAGGTCTTGCCGGTGAGACCGCACGTGAAAGGATTGCGGCTCTTTGCCAGGGGACGGCGGCCGTAGAGCTCATTCTGCATGAACTCGCCGACAGTAATGGAGTCGGGAGGGTCTAAGCAGGTTAGGATGCGTCGGATTCACAACTCGGGACATGATTACAGACCAAACGGGAGCTTGGGGACCCAAGGAGGAGGATAGAACACCATTTTGTGTTTTTGTCGGGATAGATTGACTCCGTGTGGTGAATGTTAGGAGAGGACTCGGAGTCGGTGAACAGCCGAGGACAAAAGCAGGGCACGTCTGGAATGCACAAGCCTCGCTGTTTTTCTGGGCTTTGTCAGGGATGAAAAGGTCAATGGCTACAAGCGCCAACAGTCTTTGATGTCTGGACTATGAAGAACACAGCACAAGAAGGAGTGAAAAGGAAAACAACGGCCAACACGCTAGACATATCCATCCCCCAGTGGCCCATTTCTGAGAGATGCCTCGGATCCAGGAACGCGGCGTTCTCATGATCCCTGTCCCAGCACAGCCCTGCCCGACCTTCCCAGGGGGGTCGGCTCCTCAGCACCAATCAAGTGTTCGTCCGTTGCCGGGCCCGTGCCGATTCGCGCTCCCGCTCTCAAGCTGGGCCGCGAGAGATCCACTTCTCCACGTTGTGCTTCTGTCACCGTTGCTGTGCCAAGACGCCTCCCCGCATTCGGTCTGTTTGCGCCATCTCTGTCTCCAACTTGGATCTTGTGCCATGATGCGGGGAATGACCCATCCTCCACCGAATGTGAACCTGAAATCTGCCGTCCTGGGATTGAGAGTCTCCTCATAATTATCAGTCAACTCTGGAGTCCTGATCTCGCACATCTTATTCCAATTGTTGAGACTGATGTCGTGGGACCTAGAACTAACTTCCATTGGTTGGGATGGGTATTCCAGGATGCCGGGTAACACATCGGAACCCCTGAGTTTCGTCGTCCTCCCTCCGAAACTTGCACACCAATTTTTTCAGGCTCGCCACCAGGCCGAGCCACCGGGAACTCGGAGGCTCCAGTTAACGCCGCAGTCCCGAAATAACCTTGTCCTGGAAAGTTGAGACGAAAGCCTGTCTCCAGAGGGCCGGACTCCGTGCTCGGAGCCCTGGAGTTGCGCCGGCTTGACTCCGGCCATTGTGCACCAATATCAGCGGGTCCGGTGTCAGCCCCCGACCGGGCGGGGCTCGGGAGTGCCGAGCCAACACCCCGGTCATCCGGGGACCCGCTTTCAACGTCAACTTTCCTAAACAGGAAAGCAAGCCCTCTCAGCACGACGCCGTTTGGGCCGTCAACGTCGTTGCTGGCGATAGTCTGCCCCTGAAGTGTAGTCAACTAAGTACTGTGGGAGTCTGGGTGGTTGTTGTGCTGCCAACCTACATTGGTGGGGCCAGCTCGACGAGGCCGTCGACGTGGACAGCTAGCCAGAGCTCCCCGTGGGCTTGTTTGGCAGCAATCGCACAGCCTGGGCTTTGAGTCCTCCCTGGGCATCCAACATGGGTGAAAACATCTTGTTTGATTTCCACAATTTCTGTTTGGAGCAAACTAACAAGCAGTTGCCTCCGGTATTTGCATTCAGGACCAGAGCAGCAACCAGTGCCATGCTGGAGATAGGAAGGGTGTTCATTTCAGCATAATGAGCCTCACAAGAGCATGCCCATTGGACTTTGGGGTTATCCAAATAAAGTGGCCATCTTGACTCTCTTTCCCTCAACGCGATTCTGTTCCGGGCTTACCATCTCTGTATTCGGCTTCTGAGGAATGGCCGGAGAGAGAGATCAGGACCAAGATCATCCTTGCTGTTCACTCATTGTCCACTTTTTAAATCACAACTGGTTCAATTTGTTTTCCATTTCGAATAGTATTCTCTGCTTCTCTTTTGCTCATTATCTTTTGCTTTATATCTTCGTGTCCTCAGAGGCCAAGATCAGCTACTATTAACGAGGCATAACAATGCACTTGCGCAAAGGCTGTTCAATTAATGTTTGGGATCTTGTGAGCTGTCTTAAAAAAAGCTTGGAGTATGTCGCAACGAAAGCAACCATTTCGCTTATCTTAAATTCTGGCATCGTACCCGAGTTCATCACATGTGATAGTATGCTCCCCTCGTCAGCCGCTCCGTCATGGCCATCCCATCTTCACATCAAACTGACGACCAAGACACGTGATCCTCATTACAGACACCAGATCGGGTCTTGAGAAGAGATGATTTCAAAAGGAACGATAGGCAACAGTGGGGCCTTTTTTTCTCTCAGCATCTCGAAGCAGATCCAAGGGCCGGGAGTTCAGGACCTCGAGAAGCGTTGAGGTGTTTGCAATATTTCCAAGCAGCGGGCCTTCCTGCTACTAACCTGCAGGCACTTGCAAGGAAATTAATTTTTTTTCCATCTCTTGACCTCTCCTCCTCCTTCGTTTCCTTTGTTTCTTCTTTTTCACAGAACTTTGGAAGGAACGATACCCAGAAGTGGGGCCTTCCTACCATCAACCTCGAGGCACCTGCGGGCAGATCAATTTTCCATATCTCACCCTCTCCTCCCTCCTGTTTCCTCCACAAACATTGGGAAGGAACAATAGCGAGCAGTGGGGCTTTTTTGCCCTTAAATCCCAGGCACCTGCAGACTACAGGCAGATCGGATTGTTCATCTCCCGCTCTCTCCTCTTCCCTATTCCCGTCTCTCCTTTCTTCCACCAACATCCACAAACCTGTAGGTGAATCTTTCCATATCTCGGCCTCTCCTCTTCCCTATTCTGTTCTTTCCATCTTCCACCAACATCCACAACCCTGTGAGTCTTTCCATATCTCGGCCTCTCCACCCTCTTCTTTCCTCCACAAACATTGGGAAGGAACGATAGTCCAAAGTGGGGCTTTCCTGACCTCAAGTCCCAGGCACCTGCAGCCTACAGGCAGATCGGATTTTCCATATCTCGTCCTCTCCTCTTCCTTACTCTCTCTTTTTTCCTTCTTCCATCAACATCCACGAACCTGTGAGTCCTCCCCTCCCCATTGTCAATACCCTTCACCACCATCAGCGCTTGGTAAGAATACATCAGAGTCGTGACGATTCATTTCTGGTAAGTCATCACCTATCTTCTATTGTTTCTCAACCGCTACCCTCTTGCTCTCTCAGCCGCCAACGAGCCTTGGTCAGTGGGCGGGAAGGCTGAGGTCGGCCGGAGAGTCTGACTTTTTGGCCGCCTGCAAACCCATGGTGGTCCATGTTCTGGATCATGAGAGAGTGTGTTTATGGGTCACTAACGTCGAACAGACACTTCTTCTCTCCTACAGATTTCCAACAACCTCACCGCCTCCTCACTACCACGTGCCATTCTCTGTGAGTTTCCTGTTCGTCTAAGCTCCAGCTTGTTTTCGACATCTCCAAGTCTCCGAGACCCTTCATTGATTGTTTGGTTGACGCCTACCTCTTTCCTCGATTTGTTTGCATATTCCAATAGCTCTGTCACTCGAGTTAGTACAGATTTGTACTCGTTTGTTCTTGCTCTTTACCCTTTCGGCAGAAGATGAAAAGCTCGTCTCTTCTATGTTTTATAAGTTTCAATGTCTCTGTACCATCCATTCTCCCGTTCTACTCTTTCTCATTGAGTCCTCGTCTTTTCTCATTCTCTCTTCCTCATGTATTCTCTTAAGATATTCCCCTCAACAACTATATGACTTTTTCTTATTCTCTTCTTCCATATTCCCTCCCCTTTTCCCTTTTACAAAACTATTAGTTCTGTTAATGTTTTTACATTCAATTATATTTTCTACTCATGTTCTCCATTCACCTGCCTCTTTCTTTTCCCACAAAAAACATTCGCTCCACCCATCAACCTTCTCTATTGACTTCCTTCTTTCCTTTTCTATACACATCATCTTTCTTATGCCCATTCTTGTACCCAACTAAATCGTCCAAAACTTTTCTATTTTACTTGCTTCTTACTCTCCCTGCCACTTCCTACAACAAACCATCCACTCTACCCGCTATCTTATACTCCGTTATCCTGTACTCTCCCTCCTTTTTTCCTTCACTTCTTCAAAAACCACCATTTCCAACAACGTTATTGCAGGTATTCCATTTTCTTTTCTTTTTCATTCACTTGTTTCCTTCCCTTCCTGTCATTTCCTCCAACAAACCATTCACTCCACCTACGGCCTTGCACTCAAACTTCCATCAACTGTTTCCATCAACTTCCTTCTTATCTTCTTTCCTTTTCTGCAAAACCATCTGATGTTGTTGCACCCAACTAACTTCGGCATTCTATCTGTTTTTTCCATGCACTTGCTTCTTTCCCTTCCTCCATCATCACATTCACTCCACACACGGTCTTGTATTCAATCATTCCATCCACTTTCTCCATCGACCTCCTTCTTCCCCTTTATTTCCTCGAGAGCCATCACTTCTATCGACTTTCTTGCACTCAACTAGTATTCCATCTATTCTTTCTATTCGGTTGCTTCTTCCCCTTTCTTTCTTTTCCTTCGGCATCCAACGTTCACTCCACACACACAGTCTTGCACTTTCCCATTCCATCAACTTTCTCTGTTGGCATCCTTCCCTCCTTCTTGCCCTTTCCACAAAACCATTAAATCTATCAAGGATCGTGCATTCAGCTAGGTATTCCGTCAACCCTTTCCCCATTCACTTGCCTTGTTCCCTTTGCTTCTTTCCCTTCCTGCCTCGCACTGTTCATTCTACCAACTTTCCTCACCGATTCCATCAAATCTCTCCATTTACTTGCCACTTCTTTCTCTTTTCCTATCTTTCTTAACTATATTCCTCCACTATCTCGAACTTCGAGTCCCTTTATGAGCATTATTGCGTGTTGTTAACATATTTCTTTTCTGGGTAGTGTGTGGAAGCTAACCGGTTAACCCTTCAGCAGTTCTCAGAATACACTGTATTGACACTCGAACAGAACAACGATCGAGGTGAGTTTTGTTCTCTTACTTTACAACCAACCTCGTGTTTACAATCTTCTTCTTAAACACAACATTGCACGTTGTTTGCGAGTCGCGGAGTCGCGGAGTCTCTTCTCAAACACAGCATTGCGCGTCCTTTGGGAGTCGCGGAATCGTCGCGGAATCAAAGGACCTGTTAACATCCAGTTAATTATTGTCTATGGGGTGCAATGTTGACGATGCTAACACTAATTAGCTATAGAGCAACAACACAGACAATAACCATGGCCAGTCCCAAGCTGTCTACTGAGTCTATGGGCTCGCCTCCTCCTCGTTCCCCTTCCTCTGCAACTACTCTGGGCTCCCCTGTGCCCTGTTCCAAGTCAGCACAGACCAACAACAACAAGACAGCACTTCTCAAGCGCATGTCTGATAATCTGAACGATGCCTACAATATTCACACACCCAAGCGGATTCGGTTTACCCTGTCCATTAGCAAGAACAATCAGGTCACCAACAACCAAACTATCCCAGGGCAAGTTGCGGAAGTCGCGGAAATGCCAGTTGCGCAACAGCCGATCTCGGAGGTCGCGGAAATGTCAGGTACTCAACACCTGCTCGCGAATGTCGCGGAAGTGCCAAAGACAGTCGCGGAAAACAGGGATAACGACAGGTAAGTCAACTTGTTCGTATCCGAGGCATCCCTGAATCCTTATACTCATGATACCCCTCTCATTCTTAGTGTTTGTCCTGGCGTTTCTCCAGAGGCATGGGCTCGCCCTGCTCCGTCAGGCCACCCGATAGTGTGGGCGAATAAACGCGGCGCTCTGTGTGAGGCGCTGCCTTACTTCAAATCGTTCCAAGGATCCCTTCACAGCAGGGGTGTGGTAGCCCAGGGCTTCCTCATTGACAGCCTCGCTGAGGTGCGGGACTTGTTTGGAGCAGAAGTTATCATCTCGTATCTGTAAGTCATGCTCATAGGTTTTAGCTCTGGGACATATTTCACTGACCAAAAGACAGCGGTGGTCACCGTGTCAAAGATGCTGACACTGGCATGATGGTCCGCACCACGGATGCCAAGGAGAGTGACAAAGCCTACAAGGCTATCAAGAATGCACTTGAGAAGAAGTCTCTTGTTGCCATCATTGCAGGTACGTTTATCTGGTTCTCATTATCAAGTCCAGTCCTGCTCATACAACCCAGGCGAGGGACACCCCCTTTACCCCTCTCGCCCCCTTTACTGCTACGCAGTCCTTGGATGGTTCCATGTCACAGACCTCTGGCCTGAGCAGCTCAAGGCCACTCCCAGCAGCGAACCGGTTCTGTCCTGGCGCGTCCGTTTCGAGAAGGCAGATCTTGGTGGCACTCAGTCCTGGTGGATTCCTGAGGGCATCGTCACCCCCGACTGCCCTGGTTCCCTCGAGATCCGCTGCCCCATCAAGACTTGCGAAGAGTGTGGTACTCCGAGCAAAGAGGTTTTCAACGCCGGCTGGACCTGTCTCAACCACGAGTGCAGCAGCTACTTCACCCTGCCTGGCCTCAAGACGATCGATCACGACACTCTGGCCTATACGGACAAGTTCCTCAAGGAGCGGACACCATTCGACGGCGAGATCCCTCCCATCCGTCCAGATCTTCCTGATCACGCTGGTTGCCATGGCACAGAACTGACGCTCCGCGCTGGGTTTGTATGCCCTGACTGTGGCTGTTGCAACCGCCGTGTATATTGGAACCGCTGGGTCTGTGAGAACAAGATCTGCGGGTACAACCGCGAGGCTCCAATGCTTCCCTACCCACTGGAAGAGCTTGCCAGGGAAAACGCGGTCTTCGACAGAGTCACGAGGGCCAAACGCCACAAGTGGGGTGTCAACCGCCGCACCTTCCAGGGGCCCTACTTCAGCTTTGACCGATTTGCTACCATCTACCATCGCGGCTACATGCCGTACTCGTACACTGTGAAGGTGGCAGGTTACACCGTCCGCCAGTATTTCTTGACAGACTGCGACGGTGTTGTTCAGGGATCCTTTGCCATCCTTGGGGCCAGTCCCGACGTTGTCAAGCGCCGAGGCGGAATCACCGACCTCTTTCGTGAGCTCGAGCTTACTGATATTGGTCTTCGCCGCAATCCTGCTGCCGCCGTTGGCCGTAAGTAGTCTCTCTCTCGATACACTCTACAAGACTAACCTAGCCACAGACAAGCTCGAGGGCTACACCCGTCACTTCCAGCAAAACTTTGTAAGTCCTGGTCACAGACTTCTTATTGACAACTCCGTCTGACTTTTCTCAGGGGGCCCGGTACAAGTTCGGCGTCCCTGTCCAGTCCAAGGGCTTCGCAGAAGCACCGGACGTCATCCTGAAATGCCTCCATCGCCTGATGTGGGCCAGGAAGCTGTGCGTCCGCCTCTCCAATGCATTCATCAGCACCTTGGATGAGCGCCTTATTGGCGAGGATGCCATCGTTTCCGAGACTGGGGAGTTCAACGAACTTCTCGCGCTGGGGTACATGGAAGCGGACAAAATCAACGTAGGCTTTTTGGCCCCATTCTGCTCGTCTTCATCGCTAACTCTCGAGCAGTACCATGACGATGGTGAAGGCGAGTTGGGTCCGGTTGTGGCCGCCCTCTCGCTGGGCTCTCCTTCCACCATGAGCTTCCGCTGGAAGCGCAAAACGGGTTTCATGCACCCGCAGCACATGGATCGTGGCAAAAAATGCTACATGCAGTGCCTCGAAGTCACCATGAAGCACGGTGACATGATGGTGATGGTCGGCCCCAAAATTCAGAAACTCTACGAGGTAAGACTCAACCCCTGGGAGCACCAATGCGGAGACCTTGTCTAACGGAAACATCAGCACACGGTTGACCCCCATGGGAAGCGCCGGTTCTCCCTGACAGCCCGCTTCATTGACCCTGCGAAGATGTCGTCGCAGGAAGACATTGCTGATGCCGCCATCAAGGGCGCCATCCCGCCGCACGCCGCAGCTTTCAAGTATGACGGTTACTAAGCCGTCGTATGTACTTGGGCTGCTGCAGGGGCAACTCCATCGCCATGCTTTGCTTGTTTGGTTTGCTGCAGAGTCTTATAACACTGCTGAGACGGAGTTACCACCGCGACTTTTGGACTGCGGAGACGGAGCTGTCTCTAAGGCTTTGGCACTGCCGGGGGGTAGTTGCCGACACTCCTCGCACTGCGGGGGTGGCCGCGGAGACTTCAGCACTGACGGGGTCATCACCGTGACCGTCACTGTAACCGTCACTGTAACCGTCACTGTAACCGTCACCGCAGAGGCCTTGACTTTTGATATTGCTGAGACATGATTGTTGCTGTGGAGTGGGTAGTTGGGTGTGGGTTTTCTATGGTTGATATTCTTGCGAGGATTTTTATGGGTTATATTCTTGGAGGGGAGTTCTAACGGGAGGTCCAACTAGCGGTGTGTTTGATTGATTTGCTGGTTTGTTATTTTTCTTGCATGTATACGGTGTCTTTGCTGGCCAGCTCACACGGATCTGCAGCGGATGGTTCTTTCACATGACTAGGAGAGACAGGAGCGGCCCCTTGGGGTGGCGGGTGATTTACATTTATAGCTTCCAAAATCGAAGACCTTCAATTGTTTCCGACTTTTAGGCCATCCGTGTGATCACTTTTCGGATGTTGACGTGATCCGGCCGAAAAAGGGGTATGCAATGGATTAACAAAACTTCTCTTTTTACAGAGCCTTTTCGGCTTGTATTGTCTAAGTAACCTACACCACGCTGATATCTAACACCGAGACACCCATCTATGCATCTCGAAACGATCAGACCTGGAATCTCTTACTCCCGGCAGCAGCGCCAGTACCTGACACAAGCAGGACCACACTCCCTAACTGCCTCCTGAGATCCTCCCTCTCAACATCATGTGTATCCTCCACCTCACCCCAGTTTTGCGTTTGGTAAGCCACCTCTAGACTCACAGCCTTGGCAGCCTCTTCTACACCAAACGTCTCATGAGCTTCCCCAACGCCTGCCGCACTCCCTGGTGCACCAAAGTTCGGCCTTCCGCCCCCATCCTCGCTCCACTCCGCCACCAACCTCGCGCCGACAAGCAAAGACTTGCCCGCTAGCGCCGCCCGCTCCAGACCGGCCAGCTCAAAAGGCGACAGGGCGTGCGTCATCCACGACCTCACCGCCTCGCGCGTTTCTGCCGGGTGTGAGCGGGGCATGATGGAGGTGCCGTCGTCTACCGGCTCGATGGTGAGGCCCGGCCAAAGTCCGCCTTTTTCATAGGGGCTGGTGAGGGAGCCGACTATTGAGGAGTACGCGGCGCGTTGCTGGTCGTGGAGGGAGGGGAGAGTCGGGTCGATGGAGGAGCGGGGAGGTGAGAAGATGAGGATGGAGTCGGTGTCGAGGTAGCGGAGGAGCATTTCGGCGATGGCGGTGCGGAGAGGGGTGGTGGGGTAGGGCGGGGAGGTGTGTTCTGGTTGTTGGTAGGCGGCGTCTTCGGCGGCGATATCGAGCGCGCGGCAGGTGAGGGAGGTCAGGGGGATGAGGTGCTGCTTGGTGGCTTGTTGGGCGGAGGTTAGGGTGTCCCATTCCACGGCAATGGCGTGGGCGAGGTTGGGTTTGGTGAGGGGGAGGCGGATGATGGATTTTGTTGTTGGGTGGCGGAGGGGGCGGGTGTCGAGGTGGATTTCGAGCTCGCCTGGGAGATAGATGGGTTAGTTGGGTGAGCGGGAAACTGAGGGGAGAGTGGGGACAAAGAGCATACCGTTAACCTCCTTGACGTCCACGCTCTTCCAAAACCGCTTCGCCATGCCCACCTTCTTTTCCTTCAACGCCGCCTTTGGATCACCCGCATACCGCAACACCTCGGCTTGCCGTTTCCTCCGCGCAAGCCTCTCCTTCCGTGCAGCCTCAACGGGGTCATAGTCATCCTCCGCTTGGTTCCTGTCCTTTCTTTGGCTTGCAGCAGTATTTCCTTCGGCTTCAGGTTCGTCCTCCAACGGCTGCGGCGGCTTGGGCGGTGGACCGGTACCATAAATGGGGAGGACCCCCGCGGGGTTGGCGGGGTTGTTGTGAAGTGCCCGGACGGCAGCAGAAAGAGGAACTGGTTGGAGTCGGGATGGTGGAATGAAAGGGACAGCTGACCCGACGAGTATTGACAGGCGACATGTTGTGAGGGAAAGGATGCGGCGCGAGGAGCCTCGCAATGCTGCCGCTGTTATTGCTGAAGATGGGGCCATGGTTGGATTGGCAGCGGCCTCTGTAACGGAGGCGAGTGTTGAGGTGGCGGTTGGAGGGGTGGTTTGGAGAAAGAAATGTGGAATGCGGGATCTGGATGAAGGTGGAATGGGGTATGTCATGCCATGTCAGACAAGTTGTGAACCTCCTCAAATGCGTCTCCAAACCTAGGGGCCGCAGGAGTTAGGTTTAAATTGGCAGTATCCGAACGTGGGACACAAGCTTCCCACACAGCGATGCGGAAACTTTTTCGCGGAGGTCACAGAGGTTGACCCACGCGGCGGTCGAGTCCGGGAGAGTGGAGATAGGATTGCCGGGGACAGGGGTCATTTGCACTTGGCATCATGACCCAG
>NW_027191428.1:1311369-1485337 GCF_041956435.1 Mycothermus thermophilus
AGGTAGGTAAGTGGGGCAGTCGCCTCAAACGACCAGGAATCATCAGCCTCAGCCCGCAGCCTGAGATGGCTGTATAAGTCGAGGGTTTTGTCATGAGTAGGCGGGCGTGCCAGCATTGTGCCAACAGTATTGGTCATGGCTGGAGTAGTAGTTGGGAGGAAGGCTGCAGGTGGTGTCGACAAAGATCATAGTATTTGTGGTGTATCCATACGCAACATATCTGGATGTCGATGGCCATCTATCAACAGGCAAGACGCCTGTGTTTGGGGAGACAATAACTCGGCGCAGCTCTGTAGAGGCTGTTTGGAGGTGAGCAAGGGAATGCTCAAACACGAAAACATTGTGAAAAGGACGCTCACCTGTGCTTGGGAGGAGATTACCATGAACAATTCTGCGTCCTTTCCACCATTTACAAAAAGCAAGGCCAGTATGAACAACAGCCACGGTGAGTGCCAAGAGCGCAATTATTGCTTCGGGTGTCATTTTTCTTTGCGAATGTCTGGGGAGAGAAGGAGTCCCAGGAAGAGGAGATCTGGTGACAACACCAGTCGTTGAGTTGGAGATCGAGGAAGAGAGCTTATGGAGGTTACCTACCAGAGCTACCGTGCCTCTTTAAACAGAGGTCTGTCCTGGCGTCGTGACCGAGCTTAACCTAGCACCTTGATGGTGATGGTTTGCCCATTGACACCACCTGTCTGGGCTGGCTCTGGGTAATGTTGGCATACAAGGCCTCGGCCAATCGGCGTTTATCGTGCGGCCAGATGTACCCGAACGCCCGAACGTTAGACGCGATTCATGACGGGATTGGACACACCCGTGGCGGCCTGCGGGGGAAGATGCTCGTGCATCTTCGCCGTGGTCTGGGGCACCATTTTCTTCCAGCCCACCACTTCTTACCGCAAACACAGATTCACTGAGCCTCCACCTGCCGTTTCTGTGTCGCCCTCCCGCTCGTTAAACCCGGGAATGCCCAGCGGTCAAGTATGAAATCCGCGCCGCGGCTAAAAACACCCCCCTTTGGCTGAAAGCACCCCGTTGATCCACGCTTGGTACCCAACCCCCCCCCCCCCCCCAGTCCTCAGAGGTCAGCGTAGTCCTCCTACAACTGCCCTGGACGAGTGAGGGAGTAGTGTATCGACCTCGTTTTGCTTAACGAGGCTCATATCCAATACACGCCCCGCCCAGCGAGACCACCGCTGCTGGGTATGCCATTTAAACATACGCAGCCAAAAAGACCAGTCCCCATATGTACATACTATGTACCCAAAAGCTTTGATTCCCGGGCTGAGCATACCTCACTAGGACTTTGGGACTCGCCTCTCCTTGTTCTCCGGCGGCTCGGCCCTCCAAGCCATGGGTCTTGGCAACTGCCTCTCGAGCCCCCGCGTAAGCATGGACATGCTGTGTCCAGACGAGGGAGGTAATGTTTTCCTGGAGTAGGGTGCTACACGTCTGTTCGACTGAGCCAGGGTCTTCTCGCCATCCGACTGAGGTTCAAATGCAGATTGGCATGTAGGCTCACTCCGTTTTCCCACGCCAGGGCCCTTGCTGCAACCTCCGCAGCATTCAACACCTCATCTGGCTGACTCGATGAGTGGTGGAGATCCCAACGGGTCAGTCAAGAATACAGACCCCGTGAGGAAGATGTCTCCGGTGTGTACGTTATTGGTGCAGACAAACCAAGGTGCACAGAGTAGGGGTGGGCCGCTTTGTGTGGCATCAAGCAACTTGACGAGACTCTCAGAGGTTAGCGGAGATGTGCCTGAGCAGAATCAAACACATCTCTTGGCAGCTTTTCGAGGCTGGAATGCAAGTTAAAACTAGGAACCTGGAAGCTGAGTATACTGACAAAATGCTGCAGAGCATGCCTAGGTGTTTGAAGAGAGTGCAAGAAAGATTCTCACTGGGCTGGGGCGTGGCAAGAAGAGGTTTGGACTCCGTTTACGAGATTCAGCATGGGGATTTGACAAATCTCGACATGAGCCCGAAACCACCTACCCTTGGGATACTTGTCCATCCTGGACCAAGTTGAAAACAAAGATTCTTGCCATACACATGGATGAATCATAAAACACCTCAAAATCTCAACAATATTCACGTTGAATATATCTAAGCCTCATCCTAGAAGACCAAGTTCACTACGCTAGGGAGCTCCGTGAAGACAAGCTCTAGGTAAGACCACCCACCCATCCATCCATGCACGAAAACCAAATACGAAAACGCCACACGACCACACAACCACATACCATAATAACAGAACCCAAGAAGAAAGCACAAACCCCCAACTGCATTCATTCATCCATCCATCCAACACACCCTAGACAAGACAAAACACCCATCTCATCAATCAATAACACTCAGCATAGCTCAATAAGGCGGCCTCGCAACCGCCCCTCCCTTCTCCCTCCCCAACGACCCCAGTCCCCCAAGAAACCCAGCGGCAGACGACGACAGCGACGACCCAGAAGACGATCCCACCACCGCCGCACCACCGTCCTCGCCAATCCTGGCATCAATCCCCCTCAACAACGCGTCCAAATCCATCGCCTGCGGCGGCGGCGGCGGCGGCGGCGGAGGCATTGTGGACACCGACGCCGCCCTCTCACGAGAGTGCGACCGCGAGTGAGACCTCGACCGCGCCCTCACCAGCCCAGCGCCCAACCCCTGGCCGGGAGAGTCGCTACTAAGCCCGTGTTTGCCGCCGCCCTTGACGCTCCTCCGCGACGCCGAGGTCGACGGCCTCGGCGAGATGGGAGGGAAGACGCCGCTGGTGTTCGGTGTGACGGGGGAGAGTCGACTAGCTCCGGCGTCCGAGGGGACGCGGGATAGGTTGCTTGGAAGAGGCGGGACGGGAGGGATGGCGCCGTCGGCGGCGACAGGGACGGGGACGACGACTTCGGAGTCGTGGGTTGGGTGAGAGCTCAGTGGCCCGCCGCCAGAGGCGGATGGACGCCGTTCCAGGGAGGCGCCGCGCGAGCTGGGACGGGGATGGGAGAAGTTCTGCGGCGGCTGGGTTGCTTGTGAGGGATGGAGGTGAGGAGCGTGGGAGTGGAACATGCTGGCTGTGGGTGTTGTTGCGTCTGTTGGTCCGCCAGGACCGCTGGTGGTGGCTGGGTTGAACGACAACTCGCTGGCCGTCATGTCGTAGCTAACGAGGCTGTCCGAGCTGGTCGAGTCGTTGTCACCGGATGCCACTTGAGTGGTGCTGGCGGCAGCTGCTGCTGGAGCGGTGGGAGGCGGGACCGACGGATTCACACCTCCCGACAGGACGAGCTTGAGCTGCTCAACTGATGCAACGGGTACTTCGAAGTTGTCGCCGTTGGTGAGTACCGCGGGCGCAGCAGAGCGAGCGCTGCGGAGGGATGACTTGCGCATCCTCTGCGGCTCATGTCCCCCTGCACCAGCTGCAATTCCTGGAGACGACGATGGCCGAAGGTTGACCCGACTGCCATGCGGTGAGGTCCGCTCAGGACGAAGGTTGTCCCTACCATTCAACCCCGCGCCACCATTAGCATGCAGCCGATGATGCGTCGCCGTAGTGCCGGACCGTGACCCATTAAGCGACGCCGACTTGCTCGCCGTCTGGGCAGCAGCAATAACAGCCTCACGGCTCCACTCAGCGAGCATCTCCTCGCGGAACTGTGGTGGCAGCTCATTGTCTGCTTCGATAGTCGGGATGGCATTCAGCGACGAGGAACCCGCCGGATGTGAGAAGCTGCGCCCAGGACTACCCGCTGGGCTTTGAGGCGGCGAGTTGGCTTGGTCCTGGTAAGCAGCGCACACAGCATCGACAAAGGCCAGCCTCTCATCGAAGGGGAGCAGGGCCTCAGACTCGATCTCGTCAGTCTGGAGCCGCGGCTCCGCAGACGTCACGCCAGGGGTGCCAATCCGGTCAAGCGGTGGCGCTGGCACGTGGATGCCGTCGACCCAGAAGTGTTTGCTCCTGCGCCGAGAGATCTCGTTGTGGATGACTCTGCCGACCACGGACCCTTCAAAATCGAACCGCTCGGTCACAACCCAGAAGTAGCCGTGCACCAAACTGCCGAGGCGGACCTTCTGGACCGGCGTCTCGGCGTCTTGGATGTCCTCTTGGAGTCGGAAGATCATGGGCAGACCAGACCGAACCGCGTTGACGCCCAGTTTATTCACCAGCTTGACCAGCAACACGTGAAGGAGCACAATGTCGCTGTCGTAGTCGATATACTGAATGGCATTATCGTAGATTGCCAAATGAAGCAAGTTCAAGATATGTGTCGCGCGCTGCGCCTTTGCACCATTCTTGATATCGCGGCCCGACGGACTCGGCACCGGCCGGCGAGAGAGCGTAGGGGTTTGGGGCTCACGAGCCTTGGGCGACGCTCGGACGGTGTCGTCCCAAGCCCGGGCATCTCTGTTCGACGTCTCGCGGTCCAGCCACGTCAAGAGAGCATCGACATAGGCTTTCCGAACAAGGCCATCAGGGTCGCGAAGCAGCCATTGGGTACCGTCCCAGACATGAATCGGCACCCGGCTGCGCGACAGGGCTGAAGTGCCCGCGCCCTGTGGGTTGGCGACGAGCAGAACTGACCGGATAGCGCGGAGGGCGGCGATCTTAGTGACTGCTAAAGCAAACAAGGAGTCTGCGTGATTATCGTCTGCGTGAAGAGCGGGGCCCGACGACTTGGGAGACCCGTCGGCCTTCTCACCCTGGGGAGATCCTGAGCGGCTGCCAGACCGCGAGGGCTTGAGTTTCTGCAGGATGATTGCCACCATATCCGAAATCTGATCCGCGTAGTAGATATGGGTAGCCAGACTACCGATACACTCCTGCAGCCGCCAAAGGAGTTCAGTCCGTTCAGCGGCAATGTTGTCGCCTTTTCCGGAAGACGCAGCAGTCGCAGGACGACGCCGTGGGTCGGCCAAATCAGCACGCATGACGCTCGGGTCTCCAGGGAGCTGAACAAGCTTCCGAATGTGTGAGATGAGATGAAGCAGCACGTCCATAACACTGAGCCCAATCAGGTTGATGTCTGAACGGAGCAGCGCGCCAATCATGGCAACCAGCACATTGTGGTGACGCAACGACTCGTCCGTCAAGGGTTGCTGGACGAGAAAATCGACAGTTGTGACGAGAATGGTGAAGCGGTCGGCAACCGGCGCCCAGCGAGCGGCCAGCAGGAACATCTTAATGGCCCAGCCGGCGTCGCGGCCAGAAGCGTCGGTGCGCACAACCAGTTCGTCCTGGGCAACGCGTTCCTGGATAAAACGGAGCAACGCAAGCGTAGCGGAGTGTATCTGAGAACGACCGGAAGCGCTGAAGATTTGGCGTAGGCATTCCATGGCGAGGACACCGGTATCCTCCTCGTCCAGTTTGTCCATATCCACAGCCGTCGGAGCGAGGGCCAAGGGGTTGGCAGCTGACTCGCTCTCTGCAGTCTGCACGGTAGCGATACTAGTACGACGCCGGAGCAATGAGCCCCCAATCTTCTCCTCCAGCTCGGCGCGTTCGTGGAGAACATCGAGGAAATCTTCATTGTCGGTCCACAAATTCTCGAGGATCATGGGCACGGCAGCGTCGTATTGCTGGGTAGTGGCTGATGAGAGGGCATCGGAAGCGGCGATGCTGCGGATGGCGCGCAGACCAGCGTTCCTCCAGCGCAGCGCCACGGGTTTGCTTGGTTCACGACCGGGTGACGCCCGGGTCGAGGCAAGGGAAGCGTACTGCTGGACGACAGAAAGATATTGGCGCTGGTAGGCCTGCTCGGCCATAAGCGACGCGGGCTCATGGTGGGTGCAGAAGGCAGCAAATGTGGGTAGCGAAGACTCGATCATGGTAATGTCGTGCGACTTGAGAACCTGCTCGAGGATTTGCAGGACACATGATGCGAAGAGGGGCAGGTCTTTGGGGGTCTTTTCGATCAGGGCTGTGAGGATCTGAAGGGTGACCTGGACATTTCTGCGAGGGGCGTCAGCAGGAGGAATTGAGCATGTAGAACGGGTGGAGGGGCATGTGGACCTACCCTATCCGCTGGCGGTAGACATCGCTGGCCGTCTTCTTCTCCAAGAAACTGCCAACCTTCTGGATCTTGGAGCGGCGAGACTGCGCGTAAAAAAGCAGGTAGCTGAGCTCGCTCGAGTTCGGCTTAACGTCGACGGCGCCCTTGGTGGTTCGTGGGTAGCACTTGAGCACGAGCACCTGGTGCTTCGGGCGACACTTTTGCTGGATGGCGTGCATGGTGGCGGGGGGTTGGGCAATGAGAACGGCAGCAGCAAAGAAGGAACAGGGAAGTTCAGAAAATTGGCGGAGTATATGCCTCGGATGCCCCGGAAGTGGCCGTCGAGGCCGGAGTACGCAGTCGGGAGTCGAGCCGTGGGGATGGATCGGGTCCCGGGGGACTGGGACAGGTTCGATTCGCTTCGGATTTCGAACGGGGGACCGGTCCCTCGATGGCGCTCGCGACGTCACTCTCGGCTCTGCCTGGGACGCTGGGGAACGGAAGCCAACGCTACGGTGTCGGTCGGGTTATCCCGGCACTCCGGAATCCGAGGAGAGAAGATCAATCGTCATGGGCGGCACCCTCGTGGGAGAGGGGAATGGAAGTCGTGATGGGTGGTGAGGATGGATGGCGGGCAGTGGCGGGTTGTTGTCTGTCAGCAAAAAGTTCCTGGCAATCTTAAGGTTGCGGCTACGTCCAAGTCATCCATCCATTTCCAGTTCCATGGCATTTAGCGCAATTGCTGCGTGGCTGGGCTGTGTCATGCATGTAATGCGCGTAATGACAGGGATCTGTCATGACGCGCTTACTCGGAGTCCACAGCCAAAATTGAGACCCACTTGCCGTTCTCGGGCTGGTTCGGACGACGTGGTCTGAAATGTTACGGTAATCTGTAACGCCAAGTGTCCGGAAGCCCACTTCAGCTGAGCCTGGCGAGATCGAGTCCCACCGAAGTCCCACTGCCCCGTTCCAAATCCAGCCCAACGACATTTCCATCGAAGCCAACCCGAAAAGCCAAACAGCCCGTTGCTTCAAACAGGTCGGATCTGCCACCAAACACGCACTTGGAACATCTGATGGAGGTCGAAGCTGTGGCATTGGATCCATGTTTCCCGGAGAATTTTCAGTCCAGATCTCCCGATGTTTTTCTGTGCGTTCCGAGAATTCCGTGGTTTTGTTCATTCTGTCATCCAGCAATGGAATTGGGCAAACGCGTCAGCCGCATGTTTAATTTCCCAATCACACTGTTCCTTCGTATCGATATCCAGCCTTGACATGTTCGGACTGGACAATGGGACTTTGGCGGGTAAAGGCATGCTGCCGGCCGCTGATTTTGGGTTGCCGCAATTGAAAGCCACACATTGACTCTGCTGCCCGACTCGGTTTAATGGTTGGGTGATGTGCTCCTAACGGAGGAAAGAGATCATCCGTCAGGAGACAATCTTCTCGCCAATGTCTCTTCATCATTAAACATCTCTAATTATTTGTCCATCCTTCCACAACCCCCTTTTTTCTTCAACTCCCCAAACCTCCCAATGCCACTTGGCAACGGCGCCTCTCCCCGGATCCCCGCGTCAGCCACAGAGAAGAATTGCTTCCCCGCCAAGATCTGCGCCGAGAGCCCGCGATGTCCTATGAGACGTCATCCAAAGCCTCAAAGTGGCAAGTGATGAGGATCTTTGCCGTTCAAAAAGGGGATCTTCGCGTTCGAGGAGACAATGCGGGGCAGGGCTTCATCCAACATAGGTTATCCTTTGCGAAGTCACACTGTAGGATGGAATAGGTAGATGCATTGTGTGACAAGCAGTTCTGGGTCAGGTGCGTACGTATGTATGTACCTGGCCTAGCTGGAACGAACCTAGGTCTACAGAGTACAAAGAAAAAGATATGCGAGTGACCATTTTCTTTCTACAACCATATCTCCCCAGAGTCGACCGTCTGTAGCCCATGTGTTACAACAACACTCTTTGTTGGGATGTTTGGCATACCCCGAAGGAGTCAACAAAGCCAAACGAGTCTTCAAGACAATGCCATTTTTGCCAACAAGGGCTTGCTGATAATAAACCATTCAGTCCAAAATTACCATCAACAGTTCCACGAAGTAATGATGATCATCTTTTTTCATGTAACTATTCTTATGGACACACCAACTCCTAGCCACCTCCTGCTTATCGAGAGACAGCCATTGCCATCCTCCGTTGAGAAGCTCAATCCTGAAAAAAATATCCTGAGAATAGTGAAGCACACCGTTTTCTCCAAACAATAACTCAACGCCCCCTTTCTCCTCGGTTCCTTGACTCTCCTCCTAACAACCCATGAAGCCAAACGGCCCTGTACCCAGCCCTCCAACCTTGTAACCATCCCTTTCACTCCGTTTACCCCAGTCGAAAATGCCAATAACTATTCCTACTCCAACTAACCGATGTAAGCCAACCCCAACCTCTCCGCTCCTCCACTAACTCAGGTATTCAAATAAAAGCCGGCGACGATCCCTCCGTTCCCTTCACCATCCCAGAAAGAGACGCCATGCCCTTTCCCCCTCCACCCCCACCGCCGCCAAACTGCTTCATGAACGCCTCTGTGAGGCCCGGGCTCGACAGCACCGATGCCGCCGGACTCGCCACACCCGAACCCGTGCCCGGACCCGGACCCGGGCCCAGACCAACCGGGGTATGCACGCCCGTCCTCGGCCGCTGCCGCATAATCCGCAACGGCTCCGGTCTCAGCTGCGGCGACTCTTGTTGCTGACGGAGCTTGCTCTTGGGCGGGATGGGAGGCGGCGTTGCATGCTGTTGGGCATGAGCCTGGTAGGAGGGGTTGCGGTTCTCGTTGGTGTGGGGGACATACGATGCGGTGTCCCAAACGGATTGAAGCTTCGCGTTGGACCGAATGATTTCATTTTCGGGGGTATAATGCTGTGTTGCTGTCGACGGAGGCAGGTTTGGCTCAACTTGCTTCAGGGGGCCGGTCGGATAGTAGTAGTCGATCTGATGCTTCTGCTGTTGCTGTAATACGTTGTGCCTGTGTGCAGCGGGATGGAAAACGTCGTGGTCGGCTGGCTTAGCTGGACTGGCATTAGGATCGTCGCCATAGTTGGAGTCATCGTCCTCATCCGAGAGTCGGCCATCTTCCACTTGCGCCGCCTCTCGAATATGGCCCAGTCCGGCGCTATGGTAATTGTGGCGGTGCGAGCCTGCTGTGTTCCTGAGCTGTCTGCCCTGGCTGGCAGAGTCTCCCCACTCGTTGGTCCCGGTGATTTTCTTGCTGGGCGAGGCCATCGCTTTTTGGGCCTCCAGCTTGCCGACATGCGCCGACAAGGACAACATCCAATCGGTCGAACTCGCAGCTGACGGGTCGCGATGATGACTGTGTGCCGCAGATGATAGGCCATTGTCGATAGCACTCCTGAGAGGCCCAGCCTCGTCCTCTTCGTCCGACGACTGCACGCTCTCCGAGTATCGGACTGAAGTCTCCGCAGGCTCAACATCATCATTCTGGGCAGAAGGGTCAAGCCAACGCTTCTTCTCTCTGTCCCACTTATCTTCCTGCTCGTCCTCTCTAGCATTCCAGTCTGTTCCGCTGGAGTGTCGAGCCCAGACTTTCTGCTCCTCCTCCATCATGGACCTCTTAAGGGCCCGCCGGTATGAGCTCTGGGTTCGGAACAAATGGTTCGAGGCAGGGCTGGCGGTGCCACTTTCGCCAACAACCGCAAAATTACTCGGGGATTCCTGTCGCTGATGCCCCAGCTTCCGCCATGCGCGGCTGTTGCTGCTTCTGCCAGTCCCCTCGTCATCTTCCACCCAACCTTTCCTCTCCTCAGCCTCCTCCCTCCATCTTCTCTGTCCCAAAACGTCCGTGGACATCGACGCCGACCGCTCCCAAGTCTGATTAGTTCTTCTCGCAGGGTCAGAACCAACAGGTGGCTTCTTGGAAGACCGCGTCGGCGTGTTCACGATCGTTGTCCTCACCGACGAAGACGAAGTTCGCGAATGACAACGCCATGGTTGCTCATCGTCCGATTGGGAGGGAACGGGAACATGCCGGATCGTGTCAGGGGTTTTGCTGCTGTCATGATAGCTGCTGTCCGCCGAAAGACCATACTTCTTCTCCTGAACTTCATGATGTTCGTTCGCAAAAGCCGAAGGCAACGCCCGGCCATCGCGTTCCCTCATACGTTTCACCAACGCTGAGTAGATCCTGTCGCTGCTGACCATGGGCCTAGGTGCCGTCGCTGTTTCCCCTTCTCCATGTACATCAGCACCGTCGTTTGTGAGTTCACCAAGCGTGCGCCTCCGAATCGTCGGTCCGGTATCACCATTTCTCCCTGCGCCAGGGGATTGATCGCTCTCCCCAACCACACCCAGTCGTTCCTGCAGCTGCTGTTGCAGCGCCATCTGCTTCGCTTCCCACTCGCGCCACTGTCTCTGCTCAACGCTGGTGAGAGTGCTGGGCCCTGAATGGAACCAGCTGGTGAGCGAAGATGATGATACCGTGTCGTTGCTCTCGGCGGTGGAGGAGGAGGGATTGCGATTCGACTGCACGTTATCGCTGGCATTGTTCTTGTCCTGATTGTTGACCATGGAAGTGGTACCGGTAGCGGGCTGAGGATTCTCCTTTCGATCGTTGGACGGGTTGCTATGTTGGTCATATCCCTCGACGCTCACCTCACGCGAGCGTGGGAGCATTTTTGTTGGTGTCGGGGATCGTACAATAGTGATTGTCCTGGAAGGGGTGCTGCGAAGGGCTGCTTTCTGTGAGGGCGTGGTTGGTGCCTGGCCGTTTTCGTTGGCATGGTTATGATGGTCAACGCCGCCAACATTACCCCGGCCATCATCATAGCTGCCAGAAGGGTAGAGGATGGCTGGAATATCGGGGCTACGTCGAGACGAGATATGCTGCGGCGGGAGCTGCGCTTCCTTGCCTCCGTTGTGTCCAGCTCGATCACGGTCCTCGGATCGATGCTGATCACGACTCTGGCTCGAAGAGGAGCCAAACAAGCTTCTCAACTTGGTCCGGAATACGCGCGATGCCTTCCTCGCCTTCAGTTTGAGCGTTGGTCTCTCAGTAGTATCGCCATGCATTTTGTGTAGCCGAGTCGTTTCTGATGCTTCGTGGTTTTCCATGTCGTCGTCAATCGATTCGTCTCGGGACGAGGACATGCGTAGGCTCATAGATGCTTCCGACCTGCGGTTGCTGAAAGTGTGATGTCGCTGACCATGAGAGCTCCACGAGCCAAACCATGATGACGGCGTTTTTCTGTGTCTGTCTCGGACTGTCGTAGCACGGCGGGTTTGCGTGGGGTTGTCGTCATCATCGTCATCGTTCTCCGGAAGATCAGCAAGCCCGACTGTGTTGGGTTTCGAGAACGACCGATGATGTCTACGACCGAAGGAAAGGAAGCTCATTGATTTCGGTGATCTCAATCCAGGAATCGCCACCTCCATTCCAGCCTCTGAAGGCTTGTCCTTTGCAGCGTCAACAGGAGCGGGATCCGACTTGAATCGCCTCCTAACCAATGCTCCCGATGTCAACGAGCCTGAGACTTGCCCGTTATCAATTCTGTCCTTGAGAGACCCGGAGGCAAGGAAATTCCCACCACGTCCTCGCAAATCTGAGACGGATGACTGTGACCGACGCAAACCACGGCGGCTCTGATGACGAAAGGAAGACGGCATCGACGCAATATCGTCAATCGGAGTGTAATACTCGTCGCCGGCTAAGAGGGCGTCGATGTACCCCCGGGCGGTTTGAGATAGGGGGAGAGGAGCTGTCGTCCGGGCTCGGTCCGGAGGAGAACCGGGATGTTCTCCGGAAGAGACACCGTTCCGGCCATCTTCCAGCACCGAAGATGAATCGCACGAACCCACGAATCGAACACTCTGTCTCCGGGACAAGGGATTCTGATGGTCCTCCTCTCTGTCAGCATTGTGACTGCCCCTGCTACCAACATCCCCCATGACTTACAGCAGAAGACATAGGGAATGCCCCTGTTAGATCGGAATGTGCACGGGACTGGGCTCGGGTGTATGCCTCCCAAGCAGCGATGTGGGCGTCCCGGCTGGCGACAGCCGGGTCGAGGTGTTGGAGGATGACGATAGGATTGTTCTTGCTGCGGTGATGGATAATGCCAGAAGAAGAGGATGATGATGACTTGTGGTGGTGGCGGAGCCCCAGTTTAGACTTTGTGCTGCGCCGGCGCAGCATGGGAAGAAAGGAGAGAGGGACAAAACAGGTAGAAGAAGTAACAGGACCGCTGGCCAGTCTGAGATGCCGTGGAGGTCAGGAGGTTTCGTGGTTCCTGGGATCACTCGCCTGTGTCCCCTGACGCATGAGTAGCAGGATTGTTGTCTCAGTCAGTAACAGTCCCTGTTGAGAAACCGAGACGGGATGTCGGTAGCACGACGGGGTCGAAGTCGAGAGAGTGATAGCTGTGGCAAGCAAATCAAGCTTTCTAAGATGGGGAACGAGACAACACCGACATAAACAAGATCTGTGTCCATGATCACCAGGCCATCCAGGGGCAGGAAGTTTGGACGACAAAATATCAGATGGAACCATTTGGGCAGCCATCACAAACAACGACACCGGGGAGGCGTGGGAAGGAAAGGAGCGCCCCTTCTGAGAGGTCCCCTGCCACCATAAGGTTGGAAGGTAGAGAGGGAGGTAAGGCATTGAGGGCCCAACAATGAAGTCATGGAAAGTGGTCTCGGAGTTTAGAGAATTGCGCGTGACATTGATGACGCTCAACCGCAGCTACCTCGAGCAACTAAGATGCATACCAACCCTACTAATGTGTCCCAAACCCATGAGGTGCCTTAAAGTACACGAAGAGATGCCGTGACTGCCGCAAAACCCATTCCCAATAATCCAAAAACACAAAACACAAAAAGGAAAACTATCGACCCCAACCAAGCGACACTTGCAATGCATGCACTCCACAATGCCGCATCAAGATACGACTCTCATGACAACTTGACGCTTAGGCAGTGACCTGCTCCAAGAAGTCCTTGAGCTCCTCATCGACGAGCTCGTGGATCTTCTTGGAGAACTCCTTGGCCTTGGAGCGGAGGTTGGCGACGCCCTTGGCGACCTTATCCGAGGCGACATCGATGTCGTTCTCGATCATCTCCTCAAGACGCGAGACAGCATCATCGAGGTCGAACTTGTCCGACTTATCATCGGCCTTGCGCTCAACCTTGTAGCCGCCGGCCTCAACGATGGCAGTGTAGTTGTTGCAGCCGCCGCCGTTCCAGGCGAGCAGGTTGGGAGTGTCCTTGGGAATGTCAGACAGAGCGCCCTGGGTGGCGATCTTGATGAGGTTGTCCTTGAGCTTCTGAGGGGTGATGGTGGCCATGCCGTACTCCGAATCGGCATCGGGCTGCAGAGACAGGTAGTAGGCGAGCAGGCCGGCAATGTGGGGCGAAGCCATCGAGGTGCCCGAGATGGTGTTGGTGGCGTACTTGGAGCCGATCCAAGTGGACAGGATGCTCAGACCAGGGGCGAAGATGTCAGTGCACTTGCCATAGTTGGAGAAGTAGGCACGGCTGTCATCGATGGCCGAGGCACCGACGGTGATGGCCTTCTCAGCAGCAGCGGGCGAGTAGTTGCAAGCATCGGCATTGTCGTTGCCGGCGGCGACAGCGAAGTGGACACCGACGGAGACGGCAGCGTTGACAGTATCATCCAGGGCACGGGTCTTGCCACCGCCAAGGGACATGTTGGCGACGGAGCCCTTGAAGCCCTTGCGTTTGCCGTCCTTGGCAGCCTTGACCTGCTCGAGGTGCGACTTGGCAGCCCACTCAACGCCGGCGACGACGTCGGCCATGGTACCAGAGCCGTTGGAGCGGAGCACCTTCACAGCGTAGACATTGGCCTTCTTGGCAACACCGTACTTCTTGCCAGCGATAGTGCCCGAGCAGTGAGTGCCGTGGCCGTTGCCATCCTCATCCGAGTCACCGGCGGGAATGGTCTTGCCCCAGTGGGCGCGGCCTTCGAAGTCGACGTGCTCGATGTTGGTACCGGTGTCAATGACGTAGACGTCAACGCCCTCACCACCCTCAGAGGCGTAGAGATACTTGTTGAAGGTGGAGAAGCCGAGGCGTTCCCGGTGCGAGATACGGGCCAGACCCCAAGGGGCAGCCTTCTCAACGTCACCGTCGCACTTGCTCTCCTCCTCAACGTAGCGCATGGTATGGACGACGCTGTCGCGCTCAATGTACTCGACCTGGAGAGAAGGAATTAGAACGTGGGTTAAACCAGTGAAAGCAATGCATGTGGTTACTTACATCCGGGTGCCTCCGGACCTTCTCGATGACCTCGTCATCAAAGTGGCCCGAGTAGCCGATGAAGTCGGAGCCGATCTTGTAGGTGTGCTTCAAGCCGCGGAAGACGTCATCAACCAGGCCACGCTTCCGGAGGTCGGCGCGCTGCGCCTCACGGTTCGAGTGAATCTCCTGGATCCAAGCATGGTGGGCCTGAACCTTGTCGTCCTTGACATGCTTCTTGAACTTGATGATGTACGAGTTGGGGACAATCTCGGCGTTGGAAGACGAGAGAATGGGAGCGGCATCACTGTGGATGGTGTCGACGCTGGCGCGCGGCGCAGCAGCGACGCAGGCCGCGAGCGAGAGAGCGAAAAGGCCTCTCATGGTGATTATCGTGTTGATGAAGTCGAGAAACCGGCGACTTCCAGTGACAACCGATATGACCTGGATAACAAGCAGGACAACAAAAGAAAACAAAAACTCAAGTCGGGAACCGGATGTCCGACTCGAAAATGAAAGACGAAGTAGCTGACGGACTTCCCTCCACTCCTTCTCGATGTCTGTGGAGAGAGATGTGATTGATGATGAGCGGCGATGGAGGAGGAGGATGGACGAGGGAACGAGCAGCAGCTGGAAGGTTGGGGAGTCGGCTGATAAAGAGAGCGGCGGAGAGCGGATGCGTCAGACGGGGGATCCACCCTGGTTGCGGTTGCCTCAAGGGTGCAGGGAACAGCAGGGAAACCCGGGGTTGGCAGGCCGCGTGTCGCCCAAAGAAGTTTAGCCGAAGGCGGAGTGGCCAATGATGGCGCGTGGACGATGGGAGGACAGGATGGGGTTCCGACTCCGATAAGACAAGAGGCAAGTCACGAAGGCGAACAAGGCCAGCCTCGGGCCAGGCCACCGCTCATCAGTGACGGTCGCATCATTGAACGTTGCTATCGCGTTTACTTATCCGCCTCCTGCTCGGTGCGGTCACACAGTCAGCCGGATATCCATGGACGATACCGATGACTGCATTGACACAGTGTGGGAGACTCCAGCAACGGGCTCGTTATCATAGGTACCCTGGCGGGCTGGACAACAGCGCACTTGATCGGAGCTGTCCGTCTCAATCCGGCACCTTTGTTGAGACGAGGCTGGCGAGGCGGCTTACCGCCGTGCAGTTGGGACAAACAACGCCCTGGCCCCGGTCATCAGAACGCCCTGTTCTGCAGACGGAAATGCTCAACCAGCAGACCCGCATCCCATGCTCTGAAGGTCCTCAGAACCAAGGTACCTCAGGTACGCCGAATGGAAGGCAACAAATGAGGACCGACGTTATCCCCAATCTGCGCCAAGTACAGCTTACTCCAACACAACTGGTCTACGCGGAGTTCGCGCGGGGAAGCTTCGTCAACTGTTGTCAACCTAAGCACCCCGAGCCGAGCATCGGGCGGTTGAATGGTCGCCACCTTACTTCCCACCCGAGAACCGATCGGATCGCCAGCTGACTGATCATTTTCGGCGGTGTTATCAGCAAGACTGGCAGTCGAGATCGGGGGCGGGAGTGTGCTTTGCTATCGCATCATCCACTGCGGATACTGATGCGTCCTGGGCACTCAACGATCGGCTCGTTGGCTTCTCCGCCTGTTGGGCCCGTCAAGCTGAGAGTCGCTGAGGACCTGGCTGACCCCGGATGCACGGTTGCCAGATCTCGTCGGCAGGGGAGATCTGCCCTGGCGGAGCAAGGGTGCAGCTCCACCTGCCAGACACAAACGGGTCACGAGCAGATTGCACGTGCAGCTTGTCGCATTCGTTCGCCAATCCAGTCCGGGTTGGCGCATTGGCAGCTTGTCGGCCACTGACTCGACGTGCCTTGGTTGTCCATGCTGGCTTGTGGTTTGCTTTCACTTCTGCCTCGAGGTTTGGAATGATGCTTTACCGAAGGGAGAAGACGGAAACCCTAAGATGCGAGTAAGTCTTCACTTCATCCCATGTTGGCAGGATAAAACACGTATGCCACTCTTGGGCCGGTGTCGGCGATTGTGTCCCAGAGCGTTGGACGCATTACATCATAGTTCCGGATCGGACCAGCTCAGTCCCAAAACACTGAACACAACAACACCCGACTCATACACGTGCTCCATGTCGTTAATGACGGCTCTGTAGTGACGTACTTGTCACCGTCCTTCAGGGTTTACTCCTTTCTCTGTTAAGGCGGACAGTTCGTGGTGTTCCTGTGACGTGGTTTGTTGGTTTGTTATGATCAGGGGCCAGGGTGCGGTCAGGACAGACCGCTGCTGACGTGCAGCACTATCTGGGACACGTAACTAACTAGCAGACATGGCGGGCTTCTATGGAACACATTCCCCCTGGTGTCTTCCGATCCTCGAGGCGGTCCCATAATGTGTGTTGGGTCACCTAATAAGTCCCCGTCGATTTATGGAGGCCATAGAAGTGCCTGAGTCATCTAAGGAGTACGTTCAGGACAAACTTGGTTGGCGCTCCCCAAGATATACAGAGAGGACGTGTTCTCGTTGTCTTGGCTACATATGACCAATAGATTCATACCATTTGCTTCACCCAACACGATCAAGCCTGGGAGAGTATTTGGTCTGTTTTGGACTAGAGCCCAGGCAAGGCAATCAGAGCTTTGAACTGAATAACCATAGTATCGTATGTTATCTGGAGGATATGTTGCGTCTTGTCTCAGGTTCAGGAGGCATGTTGTCGCGGATGTCTTCGTAGCGAGGAGAGGGTAAAATCAACCTTACTGTACGCTTGCTGATCCGAGTTGTCAGAAACTCTTGTGTCCAGGCAAATATCAAGAAACGACAACGGGTCAGATCACTCATCCATCTCAGCATTTGGATACCTCAGGCACTTCATCCAGGTCCCCTTTCCAGGTCAACCGACCGAGAAGGTGTGGCTGCCCTTGGATGGAGCTCCAACCTGCCACAACCCCGCACCGCCACACTTGCCCCTCATTGGTCGTCGGGTGTCATTCAGCCCACCCCTGCCCCACGCGGCCCGCAGCCCGACAGCTGCCCCGGACCTCCCGAACAGGCAACCAAAGTCTGGGCAACGTCCAAGACCAACCAACACAGCTTCATCATTCATGTCAATCCTAAGCACAAGGAAATTTGGACGCGCATATCGCTGCCCATCCATTGTTAGTTCACCGTCGTGCACACTGCGCTGAGTGACACTTGGGACAACCAGGTGTCCAAGACTTCAGGATTTCTGCTTCCATATTGCTTCCCCTCTCCCCCATTTCTTTCTTACCTGACTTACCCAAGAACCCAGACATTGATCATCTCTACACAGCAGCCCTGCCATGCTGGCGTAAGCACCTCCAACACGACCCGTTAAGGCCAACGGCTTTCTCCGCCTTCTATTCCATGACGACGTCTGAACTCTGCCTTCCAAGACCCTGGCCGGGTTTTGGAGCCTCCAGCGAGCCCTCGTGCCAGTTTCAACTCCTCAACACTCCTCAACAACTCAAATAATCCATCAGTGACCAAAGATGCTACCCATCCGAGCCCGCCGCTACCGGGCATCCACCTCCGCCTCGACTCTCGAAACCTCCAAGGCCACCGAGGTCTTGCAGACCCTCCTCGACCGCCTCTCGAGCCTCGCAAGCTCTCCGTTAGATAGTGGACACCCACCCCTCGACCGTCTTATCGATCAGATCCGACAGATTCACCAACACATTTCTGCCCTGACTCCTCCCTCTCCGCCCCAGGACGATTTCCGCCGCCTTGGTGGCTTCGAGGCCCTGATTAACGTACTGCGTGCGTTTTCCGGTTTCTACGACCCACACAAGCGAACCGACACCGAGAAACAAGCCGTCTTCAACCTTCTACATGCCGTACTGGCTACCCTCTCGGCCGCCTTCCGTGGGCACCCTGGAAACAGGAGATACTTTCGAGACAGGGTTGAAGGCGGTGGATGGGAGGCACTAGAGCAGACGGTCGCGAGCATTGGCGTTGGGGGTGCGGATGCCGACCTCTGGACGAATGGCCAGTTGTTCGGCAAACTACTATCTTTTGCCCTCGACGACCAGCGGTTCGACGATGTTTGCCGCTCCGTGGCTGCGAGGGTGGTGACAGAACGGCATGAGCAGGCTGCCGAGACTCCTTCGACCGCTGCGGCAGTCTTAGCGCAAAGCCTCAGCGAAATCGATAAGAAGTTGAGAACCATCATCAACCCCACGACCGTGGTTGGTAATCCCGAGATTATTCGCACCGTTGTAGCCTTCTGGGAGACAATCCCTCGGGGGCGGAACATCGAGGTGAACCCAGTCTCAGTCCTGGTGCTCTCAGCGCTTTCGTATGTGGCCTCGGTCTCTACTTTCAACCTTTCTGCTCTCCATGGGACTGGGATTCTGTCCAGATTGCTGCGTCTGCTCTTCCCTCAGGATAGCAGCCCTTTGGTGGACCAAGAAAGGACCAAGGCTCTGCGTTTGTGTGAGTCCTTGATGCAGCTTGGCATCGATCAGCTCGCCGACGCCCAGTGGTTACTTCGCTGCCGGGACCAAACTACTTCTGAGTTCTGCCTGCGTATGACCGAAATGTACGCAGGGCCGCCTTTTTTGCACTTTGACCTCTCGCTCCACGGCCACGCGTCTGTCGAGCTTCCGAACTTAGGCCGCTCGTTCCCACCTCAGACTGCTCCCGGCTACACCTTCACCGGCTGGATCCGGATCGATAGGTTCGACCCCGAATCTCATACGACACTCTTTGGCGTTTTTGACGCCACTCAGACCTGCTTTCTACTTGCCTACCTCGAAAAGGACACCCACAACTTTATTCTGCAAACATCCGTCACTTCCCCCCGACCAAGCGTCCGCTTTAAATCAGTCACCTTCCGTGAGAATCAGTGGTACCACATTGCTCTTGTCCACCGCCGGCCCAAGACCATGGTCGCCAGCAAGGCGAGCCTCTATGTCAATGGCGAGTTCGCTGAGCAGATACGCGCCGCATACCCAAGCCCGCCTCCACCTTCAAACGCCAGCACTGAGAGCTTCGTCTCTTTCACTTCCACCACCCCCAAAACCAACCCTGTCCAGGCTTTCTTGGGAACGCCCCGCGGCCTGGCTGCCCAGCTCGGCCCCGGATTGGTGCAGTCCAAGTGGTCATTGGCAGCCGCACACCTGTTCGAAGACGTCCTGAGTGATGACTTGCTTGCCGTGTACTATCGGCTTGGGCCACGCTACCAGGGTAACTTCCAAGACTGCCTTGGTGGCTTCCAGACGTACGAAGCCTCAGCAGCCCTGGGGCTGCGTAATGAGGTGCTCCATCCCGGCAAGGATGAGAACTCAGACATTCTCAAGGCTGTGCGGGATAAGGCCGGTTCCATTGTCCCTGAACACAGGGTCTTGTTGAGCCACTTTCCCCGGACAGTCTTCACCGCGGACGGTAGCTTCATGGAATCTCTGTTGTTCCGCTCATTGTCGCGGAATGCCGCTGGCAACCTCTTCCACGCCACCGTTAAGGCCGGTGCCGCGGTTGCACTTAATGGTGCTGTTCCTTGCGTTAACGATGCATTGGTCAGAGTTAACGGCACTTCGCTTCTCACGGGAGATACTGTGGCCGCTACGCCATATTACTTGGATGACAACCTTTGGAGGCTTGGTGGTTTCACACCCGTTGCTCTGAAGCTCGTCGAGCGGTCTTCCAGTGCTGAGGAGCTTGTGCGCTCCGTCGAGCTGATGTTCCGCTGCATCGCCAACAGTTGGAGAAACAGCGAGGCGATGGAGAGAGACAAGGGTTACGCCGTCCTCAGCATGCTTCTCCGCGCGAAGCTCGGGTACGGCGTTCCTGGCTCTGATGCTCAGGGACAAACCTGGCGTTTGCCTTTGACAGTCGAGGCACGCGATCGCCTGAGCTTCCAACTTCTCAGTCTGATCCTCCAGTTCGTCGGGTATCAACATGCTGATCCCATCGAGTCGTTCATCATCAACCCACTTGCCTATCGCGTTCTCCTCATCGACCCCGATACATGGCGCCGCTCCTCGCAGGCGACTCAAGAGCTCTATTATAAGCAGTTCGTGACCTTTGCTGTCATGAGCAAGCACCACCAATTCAACAGCCGCAGACTTCTCAGGATGCGTAAGTTTTCACGGGTATTTTGGATGGTAGTTGATAAGGATGGGAGCTCACCAAACACACTCTACAACTGCAGGTATTATCAAGAGGCTCCTGGATGCTATGAAGGCCGAGACCATCTCACAAGATATCCTTCCGCTCTTCCTGGCATCCTTCGAGAGCCTGGTCAAGTGTCACTACAGCGCCGAGGTTCATCGTTCCATCGCCCTGTTCATTACCTATGCCTTCCACACCCCCTCCGGCTCTGTGTCTCGAACTCCCAAGCCGGGTTCTTCGAGCAGCCGGTCCGCTACTCCCGGCCTCGGCATCCCCCGAAGATCTACGGCCGACCTCCACTCCCTCGCCGTTCCTGGCTCCAAGATGCTCACCAAGAAGCAGCTCGGTGTGCGCATTCTGGACATGTACACACGGTTGCTTTGTGAGAAGAACAATGTAACCGACATCCGCAAGTTTGCCAAGACAGTGACAAACAAGGTATGTGCGGTTAAGGCTATGAAGTCATGAGTGCCATGCTGACGGCGACAGTGGCTGCTTTACCTCCTTGCTGAGAATGACCCTGAGGTTGTGGTCCTCGGTTGCAAGATCCTGGCTCGCCTGCTTGTTACGCAGCCCTCAGGTTACACAGCCAAGTTTGCCAGCAAGACAGGCGGCTTTTGGATCATGGCCCATCGCTTGAAGCAGTGGTGGGACATCGCAACACTATGGCCGATTCTCTTCAGCATTCTCTTTGGTTACGACGTCGCCAACATTAACTTTGATAAGTCGTTCGACTTCTTCAGCCTCCTGGAGATCTTTGGTGACAGCAAGGTTGTTTTCCCGGACGCCCTCTTGGTCATCACCGCCATGTTGCAGCATGGCCTTCGAGATGTTCTCAAGTACCAGGACGATCCGGACTCGCCGTCCAAGGAAACTCCTGCCAAATCGGAAGGGGGTGAGCTCCAGGTCGTGCGCAACAGACCCAGGGCCCGGTCTATGGAGCTGGGCCAAGCGCTTGAAAGGAGTGAGTTGTGTTAATGTTTGACTTCGTGTGGGCCATCATTTCTGATATTTCATAGGAACCCAGCTGCCCGACAAGGAGCGAGTAGCGGCGAACGCTGGCGTCCTTCAGACGGTCGTCCGCTTCCTCGCTGACATGCACGCGCGGTCTGTCAACTTTCGAGACTTTGTCCTCTCATCAGACTACATTCGGCAGCTCTTGGCCGCTCTCTACCCGGTCATTGTTAGTTCGGATCCCGTGAGCGCCGAGACGGAACTCAACTCGAAGGAACCCCTCAATTTTGAGGGTGGTGATGTGATAATCCGACCCGTTCCAGGCTCAACCTCCACCGCCATTCCGATCATTCGGACAGCAAATACCCGGACAACAGAGACCCAGGCATATTCATCGAGCCCCGGTCGCGGAACGCCACTCCGGCGACCGTCATCATTCATTCTCGTGCCGTCGGAGTCGTCGCCCCCAACTCCAAGCCCGGCGCGCCTGAACCACGTCATGTCCCCCAAGAAGAAGAGACCTCCGGCTCTGACCATTAGTAATGTTGTGCTGGAAGGGATCTTGGAGCTGATCGTCAACGTATTCACGGATCAAATCTTGGTTCGGAAGGAGTTCCCAGGCTTCGGCCTCTCGCTCAAGATCCCTCCAGGTTTCCAAGAACACCGGGCTTACTTCGAAACGTACATCCTTCGTAACGTGATGACGCAGCTCCGGAACACTATCCAGCTCGATATGAAGGTCCTCACAGAACCAAAGGTGCTGCAAAACCTGGCGCGTTTGAATCTCTACATGGCCGAGGCCGTGTTTGAGGGCTCTTTCATCAATGGCGCCGAGACCATGGTCGAGTTCACGGGTACGCTCCTCGAGTATCTCCAGCGACCTGACGTGTCGACCCTGAAGAGCGTCCGGCTTTGTTCGCCGGCCCTGAACACAATTCGCGTGGCCTTCCTGAAGTTCGTCCTGCTGCGGCTGTCTGACATGGACGACCCTGAAACTAAGGATTCCGAGGCGGCGGCAACCATGGATCAGTTGTTGTACTGGCAGACGGCCATTCTTGGTTGCCTGACGACTGACGACGACTTCATGAAGCTGTTCTGGTACCAGCTCTACGGTAGGCTTGTTGACACGAGGCCAAACGTCCGAAGTGTCGCGGCCATGCTGTGGCGGATCATGCTCGTGCAGAAGCCTGTCGAGTCGACGACCCTTTTGAACAAAATCATGCCCCCTGACAAGCAGTCGCTGGCGCGGGGCTTCGAGCGGCTCACGGAGTTGGACGATGCGGCATTCCTTGAATGGGTGGACCAGCACCGCCCATCGCTTGACCTGCTCTTCTTTGGCGGCATGTCCAAGACCTGGGAGGATTTTGTGGCGGTCGAGAACCAGCGCACCGCTGAGAGCGCCCGGCAGCGTGTAAAACAGCGCAAAGACAAGCTGAAGCAGTGGCACACCGAAGCGCTGGAACGGGATAACGTCTTGCTGCGCCATGAGATGGCAAACAGCGCTTGGATGAAAAGCATTTACTTTACGGAGCATTTCAAACACCAGCGCCTGCTGCAGGATGCCCAGGATGACAATGCGTTCCTCGCTGCCATGTTTGCAAAGATGGAGCGTGACATGTGCCGTCCGGGTGCCGTCTTCAGCGAAGCCCAGACCATTAAGTGGAAGCTGGATCGGACGGAGGGACGGAACCGCATGCGCTTGCGTCTGCTGCCGGAGTACCCTGGCCAGAATCAACAGGAGTTCCAGCCCAAGAAGAACAACAGCGCCGCCAGCAGCACAGCGTCGAAGGCCACTCCAGCACCGGTAGCAGCGGCCACGTCGCAGGGTGCGCGCCCAGCAACCCCAGCGCAAGCTGCTTCGACTGGAGCGCCCGAGATTGCAGCCGAGTCAGAGCCTGACCCAGCCGGCGAAGATCAAGGCGTCACCCCTGAGGACGACTTCGAGATGGTCGAGGATCCCAACGAGCCTGAGGGCGATGATACCTTTGAAGACAAGAACCGCAAGGTGATGCGCCGTCTACAGCAGGGCGACTCTGTCCAACACGTCTTCAACATCTCCCGCATCATCGGCCTCGACGCGTGCGAGGGTATTTTGATTATCGGCAAAGAGGCGCTTTACATCATGGACCATCTCTTCCAGAGCGCTGATGGAGAGATTGTCAATGTCTGGCAGGCGCCGCCGGAGGAGCGGGATCCATTTTCCATTATCATTACGAGTGGCAAGCCGGGCGAGAAACGCCAGACCCCGGGTCAGGGACAGGGCCGCATTGACCAGGAGTCGCGCAGCTGGAAGTGGCAGGACGTGCTCAGCATCTCGAAGCGGCGATTCTTGTTCCGCGATGTGGCCATTGAGATCTTTTTCACTGATGGCCGAAGTTACCTCTTGACTGCCATCAACCCGACCATGAGGGACGAGATCTTTTCTCGGCTGACCGCCATGACGCCGCACACAAGCAACCCAAACCTGCTGCCCAACCCGGAGGATGCATGGCGTCTGGAGAGTTTGCGTTTCACTGACGAGACGTCCCCGCAAACGCTCGGGGCAAAGTTCGGCAGTCTCTTCAACTCGTCGGCCTGGACTCCGGTCATGCGTCGCTGGCAGCGCGGGGAGATCTCCAACTTCCACTACCTCATGCTCGTCAACACCATGGCCGGCCGTACGTTCAACGACCTGACCCAGTATCCGGTCTTCCCTTGGGTCCTCGCCGACTACACCAGTGAGGAGCTGGATTTGACCAACCCGGCCACATTTCGTGACCTCTCCAAGCCCATGGGCGCACAGTCCCCGGCTCGTGCGGCGGACTTTGCCATGCGGTACAAGAGCCTGGCCGAGATTGGCGAGTCACCGTTCCATTACGGTACTCACTACTCGTCGGCCATGATCGTCTCGTCATATCTGATCCGCCTGCCACCCTTCGTGCAGTCGTTTATCCTGTTGCAAGGCGGAACTTTTGATCACCCCGACCGGCTATTCTACTCGATCGAAGGCGCGTGGACTTCGGCGTCGCGGGACAACGGGTCGGATGTGCGCGAGCTGATCCCGGAGTTCTTCTACCTGCCCGAGTTCTTGACCAACATCAACGGGTACAACTTTGGCATGCGCCAGGGAGACGGCGGGCGCGTCGACAACGTCATCCTCCCGCCTTGGGCCAAGGGCGACCCGAAGGTGTTCATCGCAAAACACCGCGAGGCGCTCGAGTGTCCGTACGTCAGCCAGCGGTTGCACCTGTGGATTGACTTGGTGTTTGGGTACAAACAGCGCGGTGAGGTGGCGGTGGAGAACTTGAACGTGTTCCACCCGCTATCGTACAAGGGAGCGCGCGATCTGGACAACATCACAGATCCTCAGGAGAGGCTTATCACGACGGGGATCATCCATAACTTTGGACAGACGCCTCATCAGGTGTTTACCAAGCCACATCCGCCGAGGGAGTATGATCGGTCGCCAGTCAGGAGGTTGGATACGTCGTGGTCGGCGTTGACGAGGGTTTCTTATCCGCTGCTGGGTGGGTTTGCCTCTGATCGTGGTAGGTTTGTGACAGCTGCTGATAATGATGGGACAGAGAGTCGCGAGCGTGTTGCGTCGCTTATTTATGTGCCGAAGCTGGATCGCCTTCTCTGCGCTTCACCCTTCCGCCTCAACCTCCCGCCGCATTATGACAAGTTCTTGGAGTGGGGTTACACGGACAATAGCGTGCGGTTCTACCTCAGCGACAACCGGAAGCCTGCCGGCCTCTTTGAGAACCTCCACATCGGACAGATCTCGACGGTAGCCTTCGCGGACTCCAAGACGCTCATCACTGCCGGTGAGGATTGCGTCGTTTCTGTGCACACGGTGCAGTCATCCCCAAACAAGCCTACTGTGGAGCTGCATTTGCGGTCGTCGCTGTTCGGACACAAGACGCCTGTCACGCATATCGCCGTGTCCAAGGCCTTCAGCACCATCTTGACGATTTCTCAAGACGGAGTCGCGTTCTTGTGGGATTTGAACCGTCTCGAGTTCATCCGCAAGCTGCCGCTCGCAAGGCCCGTGGAATGCGCCAAGATCAACGACGTCACCGGCGATATCATGCTCGGGGCCGGGCAGAACATCATCCTCTACACGCTCAACGGCGAGCTGGTGCTCGATCAGAACGTTTGCTCCGACGGGACAACGGCGGCGGCGCCAGCAACATCCACCTCGGCATCCTCGGACGACTACGTGCACGCGTGCGCCTTCTACGAAGGAACACCCGGCGGGAACGAGTGGCTCGAGAACCAACTCGTCTTCACGGGCCACAAGCGCGGCGTGGTCAAGGTGTGGCGTAAGGCAATCGGCCCGCGCACGGGGCGGTGGCATCTCGAGTTTTTGAGACGGCTGGATCATATCGATCCCAAGAGCGAGACGGGGGCGAACGTGGAGGCGGCCATGACGTGCGTGGCGCCTTTGCCGGCGATTGTGTACACTGGTGATGAGGAGGGCAGGGTGGTAAGTTTTGCTCCTTGTGACTTTGAGGTTGGATTGTGATGCTGACGTTGATTTTGCAGTGGGAATGGAATTTGGGGCAGCGCGATGGGAGATAAGCTAGAGTTTGGTTCGGAGGTGCTTGGTGGAGAGGGGGAGTTATTCAGGGGCGTTTTGGGGAGTGGCGATTTGGTATAGTCGGGGGCTGTTTATATAGACTAGGCATCGTTGGCCCAGCATCTGTGAGGTGTACACAGAGCTACGCCCCGAGGAGGGCTGGCGGAATATGTCATTCATAGAGACTATCAGCTCCATCACGTTCTGGGAGTCATGGGAAGGAGTTGGTTCCAATCACGTGGTCCTCTGTTTTCACTCTCTTGTTGTATGTACATGATGGTGCAGATGTTTCCGCCCGTCAACCAGCCAGTCCCCTTGGACGACCTGACCAACATCGTGCAGTATTGTCGAGATATGTCCATCACTTGAATCTGGTGTTTTTTTATCCCAGACCAGACACGTCCCTCCTCCGTCCACCCACCCCTTGCGCCTTGATGTTCGTCTTTTCCTTCCTCTCAACTTCAAAGTTTGTGGGGATTTTCTTCATCCGCGCAAGCCGTTCCAACCATCACCACCCTGAAAGATCCGAACTCATCTCAGTCCTTCTCCGTATCATCGTCGTACCCGCTAAGTTGTTTCCTTGGCCCAGTAGGAACTGTATAAGGATTTCCACGAGTCAGCCTTCTTTTCTCCTACTCTCTCAACTCTCCATCCAACAACGGGACCTCTATCCGACCCAACAACATACCGGGATACGTCAAAGGAATCGGCTTGACATCGTAATCGCCCACGGCGCGGCGCAGGGGAGGAACAACCACGAGCGTCACGGGACCGAGGGCACCGATCACGACGGACCAGAAGTAGCCCGGACGCTCGCGGGCGGCCCAGCGGCAGTAGCGGAGCGGGGTGGCCCAGAAACGGGGGACTGTGCCGCTCATTGTGTTGTGTGTGTGCTTGTGGTTGTGATGACGTCTGTTGCTGCGGAGAGGGAGGGGTGGTTAGTGGTGGGGGTTGTTCGGAGCTTGAGCTGAAGAGAGAGCTTCGATGGAGGTGGTGAGGTGTTTTTGTTTTGGTTTAATGAGAAAGGACGTACTCAGTGCTGGGGAATTGGGTGGTGGCGGCACCACAAGACCACGGCGGGAACGGAGTGGTGGCTGTCGTCGTGAGCTTGAAGTTGCGAGTCTTTGAGTTGGACGTTGGAAGTTGAGCTGCAACTGCGGCAGAACTGCGGGTAATCCGGGCCCGTTGTTCGGCAGGGTGGAGCTCCGAGGTGGGTCCAGCTTCCGACCCTGACCCTCAGAGCTGACCCCTGCTCATGAAAGTCTTGGCAAGGCTACGTATGCCGAATCCAATTGATGCAAGAGCAAGCAAGCAACATATCAACTTTCAGGTTGGAAGCTGCAAGCAACAGCAACAACAACAATTCAAACAATTGACACAGACGAGGCAACTTCCCTTCCGTGGCATGACCTCGACCACCCGAGAGCGACCTTGTTGACATTTGTTTTCGCCCGGAGTTCAGGGATTCTGCCCGTCATGAGGTTGTCTCTCTCCTTCCTCGCGGCCCTCTTTGCCGCCGCTGTGTCTGCTGTCAGCACCACGGGCAACCGCTTGCTCGTCGTTCTCGAAGACGCCTCGGATAAGGAGGCCTACTCCAAGTTCCTCGGCGATCTCAAGAGTCAGTACCTCAACCCACAGCCCCTACAGCGCGTCGACTAACTTGTCCCCACCAGGCCGTGGCTTCGATATCTCATACCAGTCGCCCAAGAGCGATTCCCTCTCCCTCTTCCACCTCGGCGAGCGCAGCTATGACCACATAATCTTCTTCCCTACCAAGGCAAAGGGTGAGAATAATAACGCCAACCCATGGGTCCATTCAAATGTCCGGCTGACCTCCCCTTCCCTCGCCTCCAGGCCTTGGGCCCAACCTAACACCGAACCTCCTCGTCGATTTCATCAACGCCAAGGGCAACATCCTCGTGGCCCTGAGCGCCAACACCGCCGTTCCAACCTCTCTGACCTCCCTGCTCGCCGAGCTCGACATCCAGGTACCTGCCGACCGCACAAGCCTGGTCGTTGACCACTTCAACTACGCCGCCGAGAACACCTCCGCTGAAGCCCACGACGTCCTTCTCCTCCCTCCCCCGAAACCCGTTCGCTCTGACGTCAAGGACTTCTTCTCTACCGGTGCTGGTCCGGATGACGTTCTCGCCTTCCCCCACGGTCAGGGCGTCACCCTCGGCGCCAGCGCCCTGCTGAACCCTGTTTTGCGGGCCCCCGCCACCGCCTACAGCTACAACCCCAAGGAGCAGGTCGGCGCTCTGACGGCCGACGATGTCTTTGCTGCGGGTACCCAGCTCTCGCTGGTGTCGGCGTTCCAGGCACGCAACTCGGCGCGTGTTGCCTTGGTCGGGTCCGCCGAGATGCTGCACGACAAGTGGTTTGACGCCGAGGTGACCCCGGCGTCGGCCAAGGGCAAGAAGAAGACGTTCAACCGCGAGTTCGCCAAGCGCCTGAGCGGTTGGACCTTCCAGGAGCTGGGCGTCCTGCGCACCAACTGGATTGAGCACCGGCTCGACGAGCCTGGCGATGCGCGGAGTAATGAGACGAATCCCAAAATTTATCGCATCAAGAACAATGTGGTATGTACACCCCTCCTCTACCTCCTGCGTTCTGTCACCCCTGACATATCCCTCCTAGCAATACACCATCTCCCTCTCGGAATACTCCTGGGACACCTGGACCGCCTTCACCGTCCCAGACAACGACGAAATCCAGCTTGAGTTCACCATGCTCTCGCCCTTCCACCGCATTCCCCTCTCCCTCGACACCTCCCGCTCCTCCGAGATCGCCTCGGCGTATACCGCCTTCTTCCGCCTGCCCGACCAACACGGCATTTTCAACTTCCGCCTCAATTACAAGCGGCCCTTCCTGTCCAACATTGACGAGAAGAACACCGTCTCGGTCCGCCACATGGCGCACAACGAGTGGCCCCGCAGCTTTGTCATTAGCGGCGCCTGGCCGTGGATTGCGGGTATCGCCGTCACCGTGACGGGTTGGTTGGCGTTTGTCGGCTTGTGGATGTACAGCGCACCGGTTCCGAACAAGGGGGCCAAGAGCCAGAAGAAGACGCAGTGAGAAAGAGGTAGCAAGACGGCTGGGATGCAGGTGGGGAACGGAGGGTAAAAAACTGAGGAATATATTAGAGACCAGGCTATGTGTGCTTTTCTGTGTTTCAAATGTACTTTTGGTTTGTGTCTGGTTTGTTTTGTACGAGATGTGTCCGTCGTTTGGCGCGAGGTTGTGGTAGAGGTGACCAAGGAGCAATGGAAAAATACACATCAATTCCACCGCCATCGTCAACTTGTCAACGTTACCAGCACTGTGATCCATGAACACATTTGAAGCTAACACCCATGACTATTCCCTCACGTATCCCATCCTCCTGCCCTGACATTCCATCAAACCGCCACACAGCCAAAAAGAAAGCAGCAACGGGGTGGGAAAGAACGCAAACGAACAAGCAAAGCAAACAGAACAACACTTGTTGGGAAAACCGGGAAGACGGCAAACCAACCAAAGACAACAACCAAACCGTTGTTTACCGCCCTCAGATTAGCTCTCTTAGGTTCCCACTGACAACTCGACAGGATTACCCTCCCCATCTTGGGAGGCGGATTGCCAGCCTCCACGGGGTAAAAGGGCCAGACCCTCATACTTTGAAGCACGAAAGATCCCTGTCTGCTGCCTGC
Source organism: Mycothermus thermophilus (assembly GCF_041956435.1). Lineage (NCBI taxonomy): Eukaryota > Fungi > Ascomycota > Sordariomycetes > Sordariales > Chaetomiaceae > Mycothermus > Mycothermus thermophilus. The sequence goes on from NW_027191428.1 coordinate 1,340,941, forward strand.
AAATTTGGCTTTTTGGACTCTTGGTCATCACCGGGCGCGGTTTGCTGAGGCCTTTGGTTTGTGTCTCCCTCCTTTTTCTCTTCTCTCTTCGCTCCCCGACTTCTTTCCGTCCCCTCTCCCATCACGGCCGGAGATCAGACAGGTCTGGAAGGATCATGTTTTGTCCTCCAGCTAGGGAGAGGTGATAGATGAAAATGATGAGAAACGAATATGGAACCGGGCAATGGGCACATTCCAGCCCACAACCACAAACGCACGTCCTCTCTTCTCTCTTCCCCCAATCAACCCACAACCCCCGCCCGCCGCTCGGATTGAAAACTACATCTTTTTCCCTTCACCGGTGACAAGCACTGTCGCGTGAGATAGTAGAGAAGAAAGAGGGTAACAGAGCCGATCATGTTCCAGATGGCTCCGAACCGCGTCTCTCTTCGCCCCGTCTCACGCCGGCGCACCTCGGGATGGGGTCAGGTTTTGTCGTCATCGCGGCGGGGCAGTTGTGTTTCAAACTGCCAAAGGGCTGGGTTTGGAAGGGGCGGAGAGAGAGAAGAAGGGTGATGATGGAGAGTGAAAAGTCGGAAGAAAAGGAAAGTTGGGAGGGAAAGATGGGTTTAGATGGAGAAAAGAGAAACAAGAAGAGGGGGAAAGCTGCTCAGATATCCATTCTTTGGGTACAGCTCTCATGTTCGCCCGCGCCTGGGGAAGTCTACGCATATGCGAGGATATGTGTAGCCAGGCTGGATGAAGTCGAGCAGGTAGCTCTCGTAGCGAGGTTTCTCATCATTGCAGCTGGAGCGTGTGTTCGGGAAGAGCTAAGCAGAGGTTGCGTAGCGGGAGTGGAAAGGATGAAGCAAAAAGTAGCAAAGAGGTAGCTACACAGAGATAGCTGCTTGAAAGAGGCCGTGGGTATGTATGAGATTGGAGGGCTTTGAAGAGGTAGCTACACGGAGATAGCTACCTCGAGCGTTGCGTGAGTGTCGGCGGTTAGATTGAAAACCTTGGGGTCGAAGTCGGTTCCCAAGGAATTGAAATTGTCGAAGATCATTTGAGGTTGAATTGTCATGTGAGTGATCGGTCGTGGAAATCGGAGAGTATGATTCTGGTGTAAGAATGCAATAAACCTGGAGGGGCGCAGTGAGTCGGAACGCAATAAGTGGTCGGTCGTGAGTTGGAAGAGCTTGATTCCGGTGGAAGAACGCAATAAGTGGGAGCGCAATAAACTTGGAGAGGCGCTGTAAGATGGAGGAACTCAGTAAAAGGGAGGTCGCTGTAAGTTGGAGGAGTGTTGTAGGTTGAAGGAATGCTGTAAAGTGGAGGAGCCCAGTATGTTTGGTGGAACGCTGTAAGATGGAGGAACGCTGTAAGTTGTAGGTTGTACTCCGTAGGAACGCTATAAGTCGGGGAGCGCGATAAGTTGGGGAAACGCAGTAACTTGGAGGAGCGTAGCAAGCAGGTTAGTCTTTGATTTGAGTCGGTTGGGGACGGACACTGTACCTTGGGCGGGATATTTGTTTTGTAAGTGTTGGTGAGTAGGTATGAGTCGGTTGGAAGAGCGTAGTAAATAGATGGAGGATCGCAGTAGGGTCCAGCATCGCCATAATTGGGAGGGTCGCAGTAGGATAAAGGATCGCGATAAGTTGGAGGATCGCAATAGGAAGGAGAAACGCAGTATGGGGGAGGAACGCTGTAAAATCATGTTGGGTGGGAGGTGATGGGCGGATGTGGTTGTCATGCCAGTGGGTAGTCAGGTCGGTGGGAGTGGAAGAGTGCGAGGTAGAAAAGTGCGAAGTGGAAAACCGGTGTCAGGGAAGACGTTTTGGTCGAGCGGGTTGTAAGTTCTTTGTTATTTTTGAATGCGAGCGCGCATCTTTGTGGTTTAAGTGCAGTGCGAGCGAAGTCGCAGGGTGTGGTCTGCATGCAAGTGAAAGAAGTCCAGGCGATGTCGGTTCAGCATTGGGTTTGACGCATGGAAGGGGAAGGAAAGCAAGCAGGAATGGTCGATGGATTGGAAATCTGTCTAAGTCCTAAAACCTAAGCAAACAAAGCACGAGGAAGATGGGACCAGGGAGGGCTGGGGCATTTAAGGTTTGGTGTGGGAAAAGTGAGGCGGTTTGGCACGCAAGGCTGCGCACTCAGGAGAGAGTGGAAGCTGCAAGAAGCGCGTTGACGACGGAACGGCGCGTTACTGAGGACAACGGAACAAAGCCTGGTGGGGCAAGCCGAGTAAGGATGGTGGGGGCCAGACGTCAGCTCGCGCCACACCCCTGCGCCACAGTTGCCTTGCGGCTCCAAGGCTCCAACGCCGCGACCGACAAGGCTGCGAATTTCCGCTTCAGGCCAAACTTCCACCAACCATCACCGACACCAACAACCAGCCCGCACAAACGCGCGGCTCTTCCCTCTCCTTCTCACATCAATCCATACCCAATCCCTTCCGTCGCCAAAATCAATCAAAATGGTACATCTCCACCCCCATCCCAGCACTTCCCCAACCCATACAGCACCGCTAACCCCCTAATCTCCCAGGCGCGCAACTCGGAAAAAGCCCAATCCATGCTCTTCCGCTTCCGCGAAGCGCAGGCCGCGGAGCTGGGCATCATCGACGCCGGACGGACGCGGCGCCCGCGCAACATCACCGAGCAAGACTCCATCCCGGCCTGCGAGAAATGGCGCGGCCAGGTCCTCAAAGAAATCTCGCGCAAGGTGTCTCGCATCCAGGACCCGGCCCTCTCCGACTTCCAGATCCGCGACCTCAACGACGAGATCAACAAGCTCATGCGCGAGAAGCACATGTGGGAAGTCCAAATCCGAAACCTCGGCGGGCCGAATTACATGCGCGCCGGCGGGTCAAAAATGTACGACGAGGCCGGCAGAGAGATACCGGGAGTCGGCGGGAAGGGGTATAAATACTTTGGTCGAGCAAGGGAGCTGCCGGGAGTCAAAGAATTATTTGAGGCGGCGGCAAAGGCGAGACAGCAGGCTCAGGAGGAGGAGAAGCCGCTCGAGGAGAGGACGGATTTGAGGAGGCAGGTGGATGCGGCGTACTACGGATATGCGCCGGGGGAGGAGGATGAGGAACTGCTGGAGTATGAGCGCACGAGGGAAAAGATGGCTTTCGAGGCGCTTGCGAAGGCCGGGCCGGCGGAAACGCCGCCAGGGTGGGAACCTCTACCGGGAGACGTAGGGGACGGACGTGGATGGGAACTGCCCACGTTGGATGAGGTTCAGCAGGAGTTGATAGAGAGGAGGAAGAGGAGGTTGTTGGATCAGTTATAATGTGTGAACCAAAGAGGCGGTCACTATGTACGGGAATATGCATTTTCGGCGTCAGGCGTCGGAGGATCTTGGAGGAAATGGGCTCATGGAATGGTCTCTTTTCGCTTGCTAAAGATAGATAACCTCTATGATGTGCTACAATTGCTGTTATCCAACGCCCGTACCCCGATGCCCTTCGCATGTGATGCAATACAACCAAACACTACATCCTAAAAACAATATGTCCACATTATTCAGGCAAGCCGGCCTCAACACTGCTTCGGCCAATTCTTCTCGATCCACCCCGCCATCAACTGCGTAAACGTCCCCTCGACATATGGGCTTATATCCTCCTTTTCATAGTTCCCGCCAAGTAACTTAAGCGCCACGAGCACCCACGGCGCGATGAAATCCAAAAACACCAGATCCACCGTCTCGGGATCGTTACCGTCCTCAGGGAAATCGACCTTGGCCTGAATGGCGTTGGGCACAACATACGTATTCATAGGTGCGTGAATCGTGTCGTCGCCATCAGTTCCAATGTCGTCGACCGTCGTATACCCCTCCGTGAGCCGAGGATGGAGGTCCTCCCTTGAATCGTCGTGCACTATCGGACGCTGCTTGTTCTCCTCCACCCCATAAGCAGGGACAGGCGCGTCATCCACGGACGCCTTCTCATAAATCACCGATTGGTTGACGAAAAACTGCTCTGGCGACGCCATCCACCGATTCTCCGGTACCCCTTGCTCGTGCTCCAGAATCTTACCGCCGGAATTCAGCAAATCCAACACCTTCTTCGCAATGCTGTACGGCACATCCGGAATGTGTGTAAACGAACTCGTGAAGGGCGAGACAATGTATGTTGTATCAATGGTGAACGGCCCCTTGATGATGTCAAACCGGATAGCGCCCGTGTTGATCAACACCAGGCGCGGAACGTGCCCCCTCGAAGGATTAATGACCACGTCGGGGAGGACTTCCTCCTCGATCCAGCTATAGATGTTGTCTTTGCCCGGATAGGGGGTGCGGAACATCCACAACGTTTTGGGGGCGCAGCCGTAGGCGCGGTCGAGATCGAGCTCCTTGCGGGCTCGCGCGATCATTGCGGAAACATCGCGGCCGTGTTCGGTGGGAAATGTGGACGCGTTGAGGCCGGTGTGGTGATAATAGCCGAACAGGTTGTTGTCGATGTATCTGCGGTGGAAGGAGAAGCTGGAAGATGACTCAGAGCGGGAATCTCGACGAAGATCGCCCGAGACGGACATCCACCCGATGGTTTCAAAATACCGGCCGCTGGCGACGGCGAAGGAGCGAGAGTCGTAAGCGGTGGCGTCGCGGACGTGGACGTGACCGCCGAAGAAGAGGATGGGAGTCAACGGGTGTTTCTCGCGGATGGCGGTGAAGATGGTGCGGAACTCGGGCATGCGCACGCCAATGTGACCGTACACGACGAACACATCGGGCTCATCGCGGATCGCCTCCTGAAACCATGGCTCTTGAACAGTTTCCCGCACCGGTTGAACGACGGTGTTGTTGGCATTGCCGAAGAAATCGAAAATGAAACCGAAGGCGACAATTTCTAGCTTTTGATTTTTGGTCCGGAACCGGCGGTAGCGCTGAGGGGCCATGGGCACACGCTCGCCCGTCTTGGGATCAATGTAGTCAAGGTTGGAAGCAATGTAGTGCTCCCGAAAATTGGGAACCGAGATGTCGTGCTCGCGAGCGGCAGTGGCAGCAACGTAGAGCTCATGGTTTCCAGAAGATATCAGGTCTACGTGCTGCTCCCGATAAATATGGTAGTAGTATTTGCCCTTGGGCTTGGAGGCGTCATAGAGGCCATTGCCTTCGACACGGTCTCCCGTATCGACAAGCAGCAGATCAACCCCTTCCCGATCCGCCCTGGCGCGCATATGGTTGGCGAAGGAAATGTAGTCTCCCCAATCTGCCGAGTACTGTGGTTCTTGAAGGTGGCCGGCGTGCCACCCGTGGGTGTCTGTGGTATGAAGGAAGTTGAGTTTGCCCCAGACCAAGTCGCGCATGGGTCCGGGGACCGGTCTTGCGGCGCCGGGCTGGTCGGCGCCCACTGTGCCGGCGAGCGCGGCGAATGCGCCGCCGAGTGTGAAGGCGACTCTCATGGTACCCGCGCGGGGGGTGAGTTCTGTGAAGCTAATTGTGGCGATGCTTCTAGGTTGATTCAATCTACTTCGTAAACATCAACAATCCTAACCAGCCGACCTGGATACCAGGGCAGCCAACCCAGACTGCCGAAGTGAGGGAGTGGACTATGAGGAACGCGTCGAGTCTAATGAAACAAAAAGCGGGTGTGGTACGCAGTGAGCAGGCTGTGATAGCCCATATAGCGCCTGTGTCTTTGAATAGAGGAGTAACTGCCACTGCGAAGGGAAGGCGTGGTGTTTGGGAGGACAACGATGACAACAGGCGGCGTCGGGCGCGGCGGTCACAAGGCCTCGACCCCTGGCTTCGGCCGCTCTTGGCAAGCCCTCAGCTCCAACATTCTGATATGACCTGGGAACCCTTGGATCAAGGCGCTCACATCGCGACCACAGGGAACATAGTGAAAATGGAAACCAACACAACGGTCCTAGAATTCGAATATCATGTTTCGCTACTCAGTCAATACATGTCGGGCGGTCTTGCAGGGCCATTCGTGTACCCGAAGCCTGGTTGCACCGCCAAGCCTGAGGCCGGATGCTGGGGACAGAATGACGTCATTCATGAGCTCTGTGTCTCTCACCTCAGGTTTCTGAGCAGAAGTGGAGGGGATGGAGAACTGAGAGATATGATTTCCGCCGTGCGTGCAGTGACTCGGGCCTCAGATACGGTATGAGCTGGGAATTCGGCTTCCTTTCCGGCATCTTCGGGGTTCCGGGGGGGCCAGGACCGAACTGGTCCGAAGGTTGGAGCCCCACCCGGAACTGGACCGTCAGCCGGGCGGCCCGTGTCTCCCCACATGGAGGTCCCGAACCCGACCCAGCCTCTTCAGATGCCAGCAGGTCAAACGGACCTGAATAGTGACATATCCAGGGGCGAAGTCGTCCGCGATGCAATTGCCAAGGATGAGGAATGTCCACAACTGCATGGCCTATGCCATCACCCTCACAGCGCTTGTCCGAAAACCCCGCATCTTACCTATCTCAAGGCCAGTCTACTTGCAGCCCGAGCATTTGAAAACCTCGGCTTCAAGACCCAATTCCACGGAGCTACTGCACCAGAGGGACCGGGTCGCATGCAAGGGGTGTGGAGCATCAACAGTAACCACAGGAAGTGTCACTATCCTTATCTCTCGCTCTGAGGAGTTGGATTATCTTCCTTGTTTGTAGCCTTGTGGATCAGTACAGGTTGCAGAGTTGCCTCCTATCTCCCTTGATTCAATCCTGCCGCTTACCTGCGGATGCCGAGCATTGTCGAATGCCTGACAGAACATCCATGGAGATCTGTTGACGTCAGGACGAGCAAAGTAGAACATGGAAGTGGAATGACTTGTGGAGGAATCCATCTAACAGTCCACCAGCAACCCACCAATGCCAAGCTCCATGACCCCCGCAGCTCCGTCCCTTGACGACATCTAGAACGGTCCAGCTCAACCCAACCTCCAAGATTTCGTCTTGTTGATCCTTGGAAAAGATCGACGGATGGCTGGAAGCAATGGCACGCCGGGGGCATGGGGTGGGCCAGCGGTTGATGCAGTAGCAGCAGCAGCAGGTCCATGCAGCTGGGAATTTCCCGGGCCGGACCGGATTCATACCTGTGGCCCGACGGTTCTCCAGTCGGGCAGTGCATCCATCCCCCACCTGCTTCCACGTTGAGGTGGGTTTGCTTCCTGCTGAGGTGGTTACACCACTCCTGCAGCTCATGTCTCCTGCCCCCTCCCGCCTCTTTAAAGGTGGGAAGGCGACATTCTGCAGCCTTGATGCACACGTGTTTGGTTCCTTTATCCATCCCTTTACTTCAGCAGTAGACCGCCTAGCTGGCTGAATGCTAACCCGCCCCCTCTTTCATGGTTCATGCCCGTTGCTGTGCATTCCGTGCCATCCTAGGTGACGTGCTTGTCTTGAGCCATTATCAGCCCTGTCGCTATAGGTTGTCGTCTTCCGAGTCTCATAGAAGACGAAGACTTGAGGGAAGCACTGTCTTTGTGCATCACAACACTTGCTGCTCCCTTTCCCACCTCACCTTGCCTTTCTCCAGACCCTTCAGGTTCGCCATCCAGGACCGCACGCCGTTAGGCCTCTTTGAGGACGACACTAGCATTTCGCCATGGCTACGGCAGCCGACGATGTGCCGCGATACGCCAGCGCAGCCTTCGCCTCTTTGAGTCCAGAGGAAATCGAGACGGCCTCGATTCATTCAGCGGCCCCATCATACAGTTGAGTGGCCTCAAGTCCTTCGTAGACCAGACATCGTTATGACCATCCATTAACACGTTTGGCCCCCTCCGTGTCAAGCCTCCGACGCCCCTTCATACCACACCATCAACCCACACCCTGAGCCTCTACCACCCTACTCCCCGCCAGAGTCTTCAACATCCTCAAACACCAACAACACCACCACGCACAGAGTATCCTCCCTCCTCGACGTCAACGCCCCGCCACCAACTTCCAACCCAAATAACAACACCAACACCAACCAACGCCCCAACCCCCCACCACCCCGTCGCTCCAGCACCTCCGACGTCACCCTCAACCACTTCCGCATCCCTCCTTGGTCCCCAGCCTCCTCAGCCTCCCGCAACCCTAACGTCCGCATCTACCAAAACGTCGCCCTCCGCCGCGCCGCCGCGGCCGCCAACCCTCACCACCACCACTCTAGCAACAGCCTCAGCTCCACCTTCCCCTCGCCATACCATGCCCTCGCCTCCTCCTCCTCTTCCTCTTCCGTGGCCTCGCTAGAGGGACTGATGCGCACGGCACTCATGCTCGAGAGGATCGAGGAGGAAGAACTGCTGCACCAGCAGCGGAACCGCATCCGGCCGCTGGAGGATCCGTATCTGGTCGGCGAGGAAGCGGCGGCGAGGGCGCGCCAGGAGAGGATTGCGCGGGAAAGGCTGCTAGCGGAGGATGGAGGAGGAGTGACGGGAATGGATTGGGGCGAGGAGGTGTTGGTGAGGGAGAATCGGCGGTGGGATTTATTCTTGGGTTTGTAACCACCCTACCTTTCTCTTCTGTTTTTGCGAATGTCTAGCCGGGTCTTATGGTGGTTGCTGACCTGATTTGACTTTGGTAGCCCAAATGAAAGACCGCGAAGAACGCGAGCGGACTCGGAGACGTCTTCGTCGCGATGCCGATCGCCGTCTGAGCAGCTTAAGCTCGGGGAGTCGCCTGCCGTTCCGGATTGGGGCTCGGTTTTAGTGTCTCCGGACTTTGACCGGATCGGCGGGGTCGAGGTAGCCTCGGGCTTGGTTTTGAGGTTGATGAGATTGGTACCTCCATTCGGGGGGATGTCGTTTTTGTTTTCTATCTATTTTTTGCTGCGTGTCTTTCTCTTCCCCCCCTTCTTTTCTCGGCGTCCATGTCACTCACTGATTTCCGAGTCTACTTACTTGGGTTTTAATTTGGGGGGACAGGTCCCAGTCCGGTCCGGTAACGGCACTCATATATGCATTCGACGAGATGGTGCATTTTGCATTGTGCATCGGCATCTTCCAAGTTTGTCATGACATCGGATAGGGCGGCGTTTTGACTTCCAGTTGCTTGTATTGTCTTGGAGGATTACGGTTCGAATGTTTTCTTCGCCCAGGGAGGGTGTAGGGCTGAAGGGGAGAGGGTGAGATGATGGGTTTCTGCTCCCAGGACACATTGATTATCTGGTCATTGCCATGGTAGTTCTTGACGAGGTTACGAGATCACGTCCGCATGTACCTAAGCATATGCAAGGGACCTTAGGTGTGATGCGAGTCTTTGAAGATTGATTAGTTCTGCGGGCACAGCATTGTTTTGGGCCACATGGTGAAGTCCCAAATGTATCCGTCCTTCCAGATTGGTCATGTTATAACGAAGCCTGAGACCAGGAGTATGTAGGTGGCTGAAGACTTGGGCGGCTGGATCTCCCCCAGAGTATGGCAGTGCCATGAGTGTCATCCCGGTGAAGGCCAGTCACTTAAGACGAACATTTCTGTAGCAGAAGTGAAATCCAATTCCTCCCTACCATCCCTGAATCATCTCTATGGAACCGTAGCATTACACATCCGTACATGTCCGTCAAAACGCCGGGCCCGATGCTTCGATTACACCCACAATACTCCGTGAGTCAATCTCTCCAGTATATGGGTTATGGATTGTTGGTGATTTTTGTACACGAGCTTTCTGACATGGAAAGCTCTCCCTGTGGACTTGTTGTAATAAGGATATTTTGTTGGTCGTTGGTTTAGCCCTTGCTCTTCGTGTTGAGGATGAGGGCCACGATGAGACTAGGTATTGAGTTGGTCAGCATTCGTCTCTTTTCGCTTCCAGGACGAGGTATCTAGCTACTCACCCATAAAGACCCAGGACTTCGCCGAAAATGAGGATCAGCACCATTCCCACGAATATGCGCGACTGCTGCATGTAGGCGCGGACGCCCTTGTCGCCGACGATGCCGATGCAGTAGCCGGCTGCGAGGCCCGTAAGACCGACGGATAGTCCGGAGGCGAGGTGCATGAATCCGCTGGAGTGTAGCATGTCAGTAAGCTGGCTATTTGGCTTCGAGAAGGCATGTCGCAGTGCAAGACGCACTTGAACAAACTGTAGTTGGCGCCGTAGGCCGGCGGCACCAGGTCTTGAGCGATCAGGACGGAGATGACGAGGGCGTAGACGGCAATGATACCGGACATGACGACGGGGATGAGGCACTGGTGTGGGGTAGGGCGGCGTTAGTTGAGGTGAGTCTCTTCCTTTTTCCTTCCCTCTCTCGGGTGTGCCGGAGTCGCGGTCACAGTGTGCGCACCTTCATGATCAGATCTGGCCGGAAGGTTCCCACGCCGGCGATGCCAATGCCGGATTTCGCGGTGCCGTAGGCAGCGCCCAAGCCTGAGAGAGGGGGTAGAGATGTTAGTTGATCGGGATGCGTATTGTTGGATGGGCATGCTCGCATCGCGGGGTTGGAGGGAAGAGGGAAGGAGGGGCGTACAGCCGAAGATCATGGCTGAGGCGATGCCGGCCTGCATAGGAGCAAATGTTAGCGATCTCTGATGAAGAGGTTTTGATGACGGCCCAGTCGACCTAGGAACAGAGTCCTTGGCCAACAAACCAGGACAGGGACGCAAGCAAGAAGCACACACCATGCCGACAAACGGAGCAAACTTGGGGCTCAATTCTGACTCCATGTTGGCGTTGACTGCCCTGGATTGGATGCTAGGAGAGAAGCTGGGATAAACGCGCAGACGCTCAGGGCAGCGTTGCGCTGTGGATCAATGGAGATGAGGATGGTGGATGACAGCGATGCGCGGCAGTCAATCACGGGCCGACGCAGCTTGGAGTTGCTGGATGCGAGTTGCGCAGCCGCCAAGGCACGCCAAGATCCGCTGGGCCAGCAAGTGCCAAGACCGAATCACGGGATCTTGCACGTGCTTGGACGTGAAACATTACCCGAGATGTATCGAATACGGACAGCGTTTCACATCAGATCGAAAGATGAGATGAGACAAGGGCAATGGATGGTGAGATGGACCTTCAATGCTTGAATATTGGGCATATTTTCTTTTCCCCACGAGTAAATTGCCCCTCGTGCGGATTTGGTCCCCGAGGTCAACATATCCCCCCCGATGACGATGTTGACAAAGGTCGAGACCCAAAATCCTGGTTCTCGACTCAGGGGAACCCAGACTGCGCCACACCCGGCCAGCACCGCGAAGCCGTTGCAGAGATGGGATCGCAGCATGGGTTTTGGCATGTTCTGATGGAGGAGGCCTTCCATGTGACAGTGGACGGAACTGTGCATCTCTACTTTTTTACCGAATACTCTCGTTCGTGTTGGTGTGTAGCACATTCAAGCATCGATGGGCTTGTGAACATTTCGAGGATGAACCAATTGAACGAGCAGAGGGCAGCAAGCGTCATCAGACTGCAGCTGGAACCCATCGGGAGTGCCGTCGTGGGGTCCAGTTCCAGTTCCAGGCCATCCCGTTGTTCGTTAACTTACCGCCGGCCCAGGCCCCGTCGTACGGCGTAACGTCGTTTCGTAACGTCACCCGTCCTGCAGCGGCCGTCAGCCGTCACCCCCTGTCGACCTTGACACGAGCGCAAAACGTGCTTTCACTTGATCTGGTGAACGCAACATCTATCCACCATCTCCTCCCGCTTCCAGCTTCCGCGTCCAATCCGTCCCCCCCGAGTCCGACCCGACCGTTGATCACGAAGCCGACGACGGCCACTCTGCCCGTTGCGGCCTCCATCGCGGTCCCTTTCTTCTTTTCTTGGGTTTCTTTGCCTTTTTGTTTTTCTCCATATTTTTATTTGGCATTTGCGCCTGAATTAATTGGACACATCCTCGTCCCGAGCCCAGAGTGAAAGCGGCTCCTGCGTCGTCTACTACTACCCTTGGCGAATTCTGTCGGAGCCCGGCCGACCAGAAAGACATCCAGGCCGACTGTGTGACCACGCCCATCCCTTCACCTCCACTTCCGATCGCTTGTATCCCAGCCCTGGCCCTCTCTCCGCGATTGTCGTTCTGCACCCGACCGCCGTTCCTCTGCCGCAGCACCCGGCCTTCCAGTTCCTCTCCGGGACCATCGAACGAGCGACATCCGATTTCCGGAACCCTCACATATTTTTCTCTCCTCCCCCTCCGACGCCCAACGCTATGGCCGACTACCCTCCGAGGCCACCGCAGGGGCGGTATGGCCAGGACCCCCGAGATGCTAGAGATGCTGCCTTCTCCAATATCTTCGGTGCTGCTCCTCCGCCGGGCCGCTCTCAGACCATGACGTCCTCCGTCCCCCCTCCTCAGTTCTATCAAGACGGTCGCACCCATACCATGTCGTCCGTAACGTCGGGCATGTCCGGCATGCAGCGTTCCCCCCCTCCCCCACGGCCTCCGCCAGGTCACAACGGCTACCCTCCTCCGCGTCCACGGCCGGCAGACCCCGCCCAGGCCTATGGGTACTACCCGAACCAGCAGCGCTCTGCATCCACCGGGCAACAGGTACCGTCACCGCAGTTCCTCCAACAGCAGCAGCAGCTGGCACGCCGTCCACATCCTTATAATAATGGCCCACCGAATCAGCCGCCGGGGGCCCCGCGTTTTGATCCTCAACGGGGCCCTCCTCCATCTCAGGGCTACTACGGCAGTCCACCATCACAACAGCCGACCCCTGCCCAACGCTTCTATCAGGACGGCAGACCTGCTCCTGCGCTGAACAGTGACCCGAACCGCTCGCAGTCGCTCGCCGGTTACCCCTCCTATCAGCGGGACGCATATCCCCCAGCCCGGCCTCCAGCCAACGCCTTCCGTCAACCTGCCCACCCGACCCGGGTAACTGCTCAGGGCCGTGTTGTCCCAGAGAGGCCCGATGATCGCGCCATGAGCATGACGGGACATTATCCCGGGTATGAACGAGGAAATGCCCATCAGACTATGAGCGGCCGCGTCATTCCTGACAGGAAGCCGGTCGGCGCCCCGGCCCACGCACCAGAATACGGGGGTTATCACCAGTCGCCGGCCCCAGGCTACGGTCCCACCGGATACGGACCTCCTGGGTCCCAGACACGCACAACCAGCATGGCGTCGTCCATCGCTGACAGCACTCGGTCGATGTCGATGGCGTCCACGATAGCCCCACCTTCTCTCGCGCCGAGCGACTCCCAAACGGTTGTACAGCAGCAGCGCACCTCATTGCCGAATTCGATTAACGGCGAGCAGCGGCCCCCTACCGCCAGGATTCGTTCTCCGGTTGTCTACCCAGCGTTGCTCTCGCGTGTTGCCGAGTGCTTCCGCTACAAGATCATCACGGGTGACCGGACCAAGAACGAGCTCACATACAAGAATGCATTCAGCGGTGCCGAGGCTGTCGATGTTCTCTCGTACATCATCCGCACCACCGACAGGAACCTGGCCCTGCTCTTGGGTCGCGCCCTTGACGCCCAAAAGTTCTTCCACGATGTCACGTACGAGCATCGCCTGCGTGACTCGACGAACGAAATCTACCAGTTCCGGGAGACCATGTCAAATGACCCGAACGAGAAGCCTCCGGTTAATGGCGTCTTCGTGCTGCTTACAGAATGCTATTCACCGACGTGCACTCGGGACCAGCTCTGCTACTCGATTGCCTGCCCGCGTCGTCTCGAGCAGATGGCAAGGCTTAATCTCAAGGCTGGTCCCGGCCTCAAGCGCGAGGGAGTCGTTTCGGTCAACGACGACGACGCCGACCAGACCGACGAACAGAAGCTGTGGATCAACAGCGTGCCGAAGGAGATTGCGGACAGCATCAGCGACCGCGAGAAGAAGCGCCAGGAGATCATTTCGGAGATTTGCTACACGGAGCGCGACTTTGTCAAGGACCTCGAGTATCTCAGGGATTTCTGGATTTATCCTCTGCGCGGCAAGATCAACGGCCTGTCTCCTATCCCGCCGCAAAGGCGCGACAGGGTTGTCAAGACTATTTTCAGCAATATCATCGACCCTCCCAGCATTCACGCCGTGAGCTCGCGCTTTGCAAGGGCTTTGACAGAACGCCAGCAAAAGGCTCCCGTTGTCAAGAACGTCGGCGATCTTTTCCTCGAGTTCGTCCCGCAATTCGAGCCTTTCATCTACTATGGTTCTCGCCAGCTCGAGGGCAAGTGGGAATTTGAGAACGAGCGGTCCATCAACAAGGATTTCTCGCGGTTCGTCGACGAGATTGAGCGTCGCAAGGAGTCTCGCAAGCTTGAGTTGAACGGTTACCTGACCAAGCCCACCACACGTCTGGCCCGGTACCCCCTGCTCCTTGAAAATGTGCTCAAGTACACGGAGCCGGACAACCCGGACAAGGAGGATATTCCAAAGGTCCTACAAATGATCAGGGATCTGTTGACGCGTGTCAATGAAGAATCGGGCAAGGCCGAGAACCGCTTCAACCTGCGCCGTCTCCAGGAGCAGCTTCGTTTCCGTCCGCATGAGAAGGTCGATCTGAAGCTGACCGAGGAGGGCCGCGAGCTGATCTTCAAGACGCAGTTCAAGAAGTCACCCACGGAGAATCCTGAAATCACTGCTTTCTTGTTCGATCATGCGGTCCTTCTCGTGCGGATCAAGCAAGTGGGCAAGACGGAAGAAGTCAAGGCGTACAGGAGGGTGAGTATCTATCTCTGACGTGAGGTGCTGCCTTAATGCTAACTGAATCCAGCCCATCCCGTTAGAACTGCTCTCCATCAAGGAGATGGAGGAGGTAATACCCCAGTCTGGCGCCGTGAAGCGGTCGTCATCGAGCATCCTCCCTGCCCTCCGCACCACGGGCGGCGAGACCAAGAAGGGCGAAGGCTGGCCTATTACATTCCGGCATCTGGGGAAGAACGGGTACGAGTTGACGCTGTACGCGTCGAATCAGTCCGGCCGACAAAAGTGGCTCGAGGTCATCGACGCTGCTCAGCAGAAGCTCAGAGCACGGGCAGATTTCCTCAACACCACCATCCTCAACGCCGGCTTCTTCGTGGGGACGAACAAGGTCAACTGCGTGGCGCCTTTCGGTAGGTTTCCCCGTCACTGTCGCCTGACGGCCAGAACTAACGTTCCTAGATGGCGGTCGCAAGCTCCTCTACGGCACCGACAATGGTATTTACATGTCGGATCGGAGGTCCAAGGACAATTCGCCGCCCAAGCGCGTCATCGACGTGCCCAGCGTTACCCAGGTCGACGTGCTCGAGGAGTACCAACTGCTTTTGGTTCTGTCCAACCGGTCGTTACTGTCGTACCAACTCGACATGCTCGACCCCAACGAGCCTATTTCGTCCAAACGGTGCAAGAAGATCCAGAGCCACTGCAACTTCTTCAAGACGGGCATCTGCCTCGGCCGCCACCTGGTTTGCTGCGTCCGCAGCTCCGCCTTGTCCACGACCATCAAGGTCTACGAGCCCAACGACGCCATGTCGCGCACCAAGAAGCAAAAGGGCTTTGGCAGTCTGTTCAACGCAGGACAAGACGAGCTGCGGCCGTTCAAGGAGTTCTACATCCCCACCGAATCCTACTCGGTGCATTTCCTGCGGTCAAAGCTCTGTGTTGCCTGCGCCCGCGGCTTCGAGGTCGTCGCTCTCGAGACGCTCGAAACCCAGTCCCTGCTCGACCAGGCCGACACGTCGCTGGATTTCGTCGCGCGCAAGGAAGGCGTCAAGCCGATCCACATCGAGCGGCTCAACGGCGAGTTCCTGCTCAACTACTCGGAGTTCTCGTTCTTTGTCAACCGCAACGGCTGGCGCGCGAGGCCCGAGTGGAGGCTCGATTGGGAGGGTACACCGCAGGCCTTCGCCCTCAGCTACCCGTGGATTTTGGCGTTTGAGCCCAACTTTATTGAGCTCAGGAATATTGAGAACCTGGCCGTGCATATTGTGCCGCACAAGAACATTCGGATGTTGCATAGCAGCACGCATGAGGTTCGTATTTTTCCTTACTGTCGTATGCGATGACATGATACTGACAAGATGTAGATTCTGTTTGCCTACGAAGACGAGCGCGGCGAGGATGTCGTCGTGGCGATCGATTTCTGGAAGAGCCAGCGCCGCTCCGAGCTGCCACCTGCTATTACTCAGGATCAACAGCTGGAGCATGCCAACGCGCCCGACAACAACAATGCAAACAACAATGCCAGCGCGGTCCCTCGGATTCCCAGGAGCGCGACGACCCCCTTGCAGGTGCCGGGCGGGACTGTTAATGCGCCGAGGTAATGGACGTAGTACCAGGAAAGGCGGAAGGAGAAGTAGGGGATGGAGCTTGTGGGGGAGTCAGATCTGCGAAGGTGTGAGTTGTGCTTTTTGATATTGCTTGGTTGTTTCTAGGCTGGGAAGGCGGCTGTTGGTACTATCTATCTCCATGGTCTATGGTTTGGGGTTGGTCTGGACACTTTTATTTTTGGTTAATATTTGAGATGGCTGTGTTCACTACTGCTTTGCCCTTTGTGATGTGAGAAGAGGTGATGTGATGGTGTGGGGAGGAGGATTTAATGTTGAGTCTGATTACCACTTGACCTAAGTATCTTGCTTACAAGAGCTAGGTGACATATCTATCAATGTCTGCAGAGAATACTGTCTTCCCTGCTAAATTGAATAACTACAGGTTTGGAATGCATTTTCTCTGCTCAGGCACTGGCGAGGGACAAAAGATCAACATCAGCCTCAAGACGGAGCTGGTTCAGGGTTAGAGTCAATCAAGGCATACGTCAAACCCTAACCCAGGGGGTCACTGCTGGGGAATGGTGACCCTTGACTCTGCCGGCTTAGTCATCCAGTCCAACGTCACCTGCACTTGGTCTCTGAACTTTCAACAAGACAACCTAATGGAGGGATTGGAGGATTGTTGGGATAATGCACGATGAAGGAGGTAAGTTTTCGGCGACTTTCAGAGCCTAACATCGTTGAAGCACAGCAGGGAGAAACGGGTCTGGGCACCCACTGTTATTCCAACTACCCCAGGGAGAGAACGATAACAATAGACGCCCAAATATGTCGAGGCCATTCTGTCCATTACAATTAACACCTCCACTTGATCAAAGCTAACACATCCGTCAATCTCTCCACCCTCCAACCCAATCTCAGTCACGAAAACGCAGCGCTCACAGCCCACTATCCCGTCGTCTCATTCCCTAATTGGCGTTCCTCGCAGCGATGGCCTCCCTC
Source organism: Mycothermus thermophilus (assembly GCF_041956435.1). Taxonomy (NCBI): domain Eukaryota; kingdom Fungi; phylum Ascomycota; class Sordariomycetes; order Sordariales; family Chaetomiaceae; genus Mycothermus; species Mycothermus thermophilus. Next base: position 1,357,986 of record NW_027191428.1, read on the forward strand.
ATCGCATACGACGGGCACGGCGAGGGAACGGCCGGTCGCCGGTATGAATGACCTGGCCGCCCGGTCCAATCCATTCACCCGAGCCGCCATGGTTGAAGCCCGGGCCCCACGGACCGTCGAAGTCGTCAGAGAACTCGAACGGGTTTCTCGGGTCGTCGAACCTGTGGGGCGGCCATTCAACCCACGGTGGAGGAAGCTCCGGCTGGTTGCCATGGCCGGGGAAGCCGCCGCCAGGTCCATCGAACTTCGGACGCTTGGGCCACTTGTCGTGCTTATCCTTGTCCTCGCGACAAGGCTTCTTGGGAGGCTTGGGCGGAGGAGGGTGGGGTTTGTGCGGCGAGGGAGGATGAGGGTTGTTCGGCTTTGGGGGATGATGAGGTCCGGGCTTTGGCGGAGCAGGAGGTTCGGGCTTCGGTCCAGGATGAGGGCCAGGATGGGGTCCAGGCTTGTGGCAAGGCTTCGGCTCAGGTTGAGGAATCGGGAAAGGGTGAGACCAAGGACACCATGGATAGTAGTAGTACACCACAGTGGCTTGGTTGCAACCGCAATGGCCCGGGCCTTGGGGACCGCCAGGACCTTGAGGGCCACCCGGACCACCTGGACCACCAGGACCTTGGGGACCTCCAGGGCCTTGAGGACCGCCAGGACCACCAGGACCAGGGCCACCGGGACCTCCAGGTCCGCCAGGTCCGCCAGGTCCACCGGGGCCACCAGGCTGCTGACGGGCAAAGTTGCGGTGCCCTTTGTCATCTTGTTCGTTGCTGCATCGTGGGTCAGATATATGATCCTTGACAGTCATGTTCCTCATGAGACATACTAAAGGACTGTTCCATCGATCGGGGGGATCACACTGATGCAACGACACTCAAATGCGTCTCTGAACCATGTCAGCGACTTTGACTGAACCTCCGGATAAAGGGATACCAAGATGGTCAAAACTTACGAGCCTGGGATCTTCGTGACATTGGGAACAAAAGGTCCATGCTTGTCGCAGTGATCTTTGCAGTCTTCGTATGAGGCCACGATAATTGAGGCATTTGGATCGTCGGCCTGACGAGCAGCTATGCTGGACGGGTGGCGGCCGTACACCTCCCGAGCGTCAATGACGCCCAGAAGGCTGGCCGCAGCGGCAGCGACTTTCACCGCCTGCAGACGCATGGCTCAAAGGGGGAGTAGTGACAAGAACGAATGAGCGACGGTGAGAAATTGAATCAGAAAAGAGGATTCAAAGGAGCGACTGCTCGATGCGAGCGAATGATGCTGATGAGAGCTCGTTCGAGTGTTGCCATGGTAGAGGAAGGAGGCCTTCTTAAATGCTGAAAAGCAATCTCATGATCGCTCATCAGCTATCAGGCTGGAACACCATCGAATCTTGCTCGCAATGTCTGACAAGCGATCAGAACCTCAAGACAAGGGGTGTTGGAATGGGCGCGATACACGCTCACAGAGAAAAGCGCATGTAAAATGGGTGTTGGCAGGAAGTCTAGGGATGAGAGACATTTTCTGTGCCAGAGCTTCGAAGACTTTTGTCAGGACATGGAACGCTGACAATTTGGCAGGGCAAATAGGAAAGCGAGATGCGGTATGGGAAGTAAACAACGAAAGTCAAGTTGCATTCCCAAGCGATGATGAGAGCATAGGGTAGCTGAGATTCTGCATTCTGCAACGCTTGTGCCGCCTAACTCCAAATTTCTGGAAAGTAAGACACGCACTGGGTCTTCGAGGAATTTATCATTTGGAGTCCATAAATGGTGGTAGAGAAGTTTACTGAACGGAGGCATGGAAGAAGGGCAATCTAAAAATTCTTCCTGTCTCCTATTCATGATAGGGATAGGAATGCTTCAAGCTGTATGAAGCCCCGGACGACCCGATGGCCTTTCTTCGGACAAATCATTGTTGAAACCAAGTGCAAGCTAGCTGCCCACTCAAAACTGAGGCAATCCGAGCTAAATGGTGCTTGGCTTCACGAGTTAATATTTGCTTTCCTCAAGTCAAAGCTGGATATATCAAGAAACCACGCTAGGGAATGCGAAGTTCTGTTGTCTCATATGTGTAGCCGGAAGTAATTAGAGTAGGTAGTTAGTAAGGAGACGGAACTGTCTTCTAATATGGTTCATCACTAGAGTTTGCCCAAGTGAATGAGACTACGGCTGTTATGCGTAAGAACAAGCTGGTTGAGATTGCTTGAGGACCTCTAAGGCTAGTTACTTGGCAGTCTTCTAGAGGAGAGGTAAGAGCTTCTTGATTGTCAAGGTGCCTCAACAGGACTTGAAGTTTACGATTCGTAGGCGGAATAAATGGCGACACAACCAACATCAAGTCAAGGATGAAAGATAGGTCTCTCATAATCTCATAATTATGGAGACGTCACAACATGCAAGGGTTTACTGTCGAGGACCAACCGACCTTCCCCGCATGTCCTTAGTATGTATGTACATTACATTTCGGTTAATGCATCAGGGACTTGACCAGGAGCGCCACCTGCATGCAGGCTTACCATCCTGCCCCGCGCGGGGCTTGCTCACCGGAGATTAGAATAATAAGTAACCCAAAGTTTGCATGAGCACTGCCTCTAGTTTGAACTATGTACAAGATCTAGAAATACCTACCGTGGTGATCCAAGAGACACCACCTCTTTGAACTGTGTGACACTATTATCCTCGGACGCCTTAGTGACACTATCCTCATCATGTCACAGCTTTTGACACAACTGGATCCTTCTCCTCAGAGAGCCTCGGAGGATATCGAGCTTGGTATGTCGAACATGGCCAAGCGATCATAAAATGACTGAGAAAGTCGGCAGTTGACAATTCACTGCACTTGTGTGGATTGTTCTAACGCACCAAGACGAGATCAGGTGAAGTAAACCTTCATACCTCGCCGCAACAGGGGCTTCTGCACTCGCAAGACCACCCACAACAATCTACCCCGCAGGAGGAACGCACACAGGAGACACCCCAAGGAAAAAGAACCGGACAAGACGCTCTACGAGAAGCGCTTCGGAGCTCCTTGAATTTTCAATTTCATGTGGACAATTATGTGGATTGGTGGATTCGTTATATGATGGATTTCTTCGCTGATCGCGACTATGATGATATGTTTTCTGTCAGGAATCTTCGGGACATACACAATCCCATACTGCATTTGACGCCGAGCACAAACTGGGGCATGGCTATAGACACGCTACTTCTAGCTGCAGCGGAAGTTGTATGTGCTCTACGCAAAGGACAGCAAGTTACACTGGCAAGCATGGTGGGTGTCTTGCAGAGAAAGGGCATCCTCGGGATGGTTGACAACGAGGATGAAAGGTCTCAACAAGCCCAACTGGTCTTTGTCTTGATCGGACAATTGACATGCTTCTACTGGCCATCGAGGTATCAAGTGCTGCGAGATCTCAGCGTCTACACGGAGAACCGCTTAGACATTCCCGAAATATTGATGCAGCCTATTACTGGAGACCAACTTGACGTCCCGCTGGCGTCTTTGATCCGTCACTTCAACAGAAACCAAAGCCCGATCCCTGGGATGAACAATCTTTCCAGACGCGCACATCAAACTCCATCGCCGAGAATCCTCGAAGCGGCCAATGTCTTTTTCCATACGCTCAAACACGTGGCTGAGCTGCGAATCCTTTGGACTAGCTCCTCGGGCGAGCATCTTCAGCTCGACTTGCGGAACAAGGTGCTCAGGCTCTTTCGCCTTCCGTCGTTTTGCGCTATGATAATCGGACAGCCTCTGAACCAAAAGGCAGTGTGGGATTCCGGGAAGACTGATGAACAAGTCCCCTGTCCCCGTGGATCATATCTCTCTCAGTATGCCATATCGATGCTTAAGTGCCTATTAATTAATGGTTGTGTGGGTTGTGAGCTTTTCGTGCTGACTTCTAGCAGAATCTTCAAAGACTTGACCGATCTTGATGAACATCCGCAGGGAAACCTGGATTCGGAACAGATCCCCCTGGGCTCTTGGGATCGGTCATACCATCGCGAGATCCTCCTCACATTTCGCCTCATCTTCGGCCAGGACAGAGCGTCTGCCATTTCCGGCTCGCTTGCTCGTCCAGCTCTTCCTTTGTGGTTCATCCCGAGATGGTGTTATGCATTTCGGCGCAAGCCATTGTTTCTGAACAATCCCTGGCACCCCGGGGACCCCCAGAGGGGACCCGATACCAAAGATCCGCTGCTCCCCAAGCTGTGCGGAGAAGATTGGCAGGACGTGGATCTATACTACCAGCTCGAGCCGGGTCCCACCAAGTCGGCCTATGTGGTGGATGAAGAATTCCCATTCTTCGCCGACCGGCTCATGGCCCTGCAAGACTTTGTCCAGGCGCAGAGCCCGCGCGACTTTTGGTCCCTCTTGAACGACCGGCGCGACATGAACCGTCTGTGGACTGTTCGGGTTGCCGTCGTGCTGGGTTTGGTCGTGGCTGTCTTGACGGTGTTGCAGCTGCTGGTTGGCCTCGCGCAGCTTGCTGTGGCCATCATGGACCTCAAGAAAGGGGGAGACTAGTGGTTGTTGGTCGTATATGTCCGACTAGCAGACATCATGTTGGATAGGTCACTCGGTTGGCATGAAATGGAACTGATATGGGCTTTATAAGGGGCAGGGAGTGCTCACAAGAGACTTTGGAGAATGTGCTGTCATCCACCTAGTGATAGCAGCAGCAGCGCCTGTACATCCATCTGCCCTTCCCAGGTCGTTCCCGGTCCATCTACCTAGCTTATCTACTGGAAAACCGTACCCTTACGGCCCGGGTGAAAACCCTCTACACAGTTTTTGTTTGAACAGTAGGTTCCCTGAATCCACATACTACGACATGAGGTGCCTCACGGCTAGTTGTTTACACTGGCTCATCATGAACCCACCCCCCCTGCTCTCGCCTGACGGCTAGGTTGTAGGTATTGTTGGAGACTCCCTGATTCCATGAACCATCTGGCCACGTTCCTCGCTAGCATCCGCGCTCGGCCACTGCCGCCCCTGAGGACCCAGAGGAAGTCCGCCCGCAACTTCAACCATCCTGTGTTGGAAGCGAACTTTGGGCCTTTGTAAGGCCCTGGCGCTTCCCGAGTGCCTTTTCGGTGCACAGCCACACTGGAGGATCGCAGTCAGCTGGCCTGTCATCCACCTAGGTCATTGAAACACACTCCGTAACATACTCTACCCCTTATTGGATATAGAAGGTCTTACATGGAATATGAGCAAATGTTCTTTTCACCTCTCTCACTCTGCCTCCCTTTTTCTCTCTGATACTATCATGCTGACATCATATCAACCACCATTATGGAATCATCAAACCGAGTTGTCAAGCCATCGATTCAGCTTCATATGCCAAAAAAAAGCCCTACAGAAATTCACATGATTTACACGCAGCCACGCAGACACGCCCGATGCTCCCAGACTCCAGCTATGCCCACAAGCCCAGTGCTTCCCAAACAAAATCCCAGAGACTACCTTCAAGTCCAGACCGACGCTCACACCGTTCTCTATCCCGGATCTACCCATCAAACTCAACACCCACAACCTTCGGCGCCTCCACCGGCCCCGTCTTACTTCCCCCGGCCGTCGCCCCTCCGGGAGAAACTCCACTCTCACCACCGACCTCCGAATCTCCCGCCTCCGCATCCGCCCCGGTCAACAAATCGCGGTCCGAGCTCCTGACACTCCTCCGTTCCGCATCCCCACCATACGCGCCTGCCGCGCCCTTTCCACCGCTCCGTCCAGCAACCCCGTCATCCTCATCCTCGTCATCATCATCTCCAGACTTCCGTTGCTGCTGGCCCGAGGCCAGCGCGTTCTTCTCCAGCTCGCGCTGCGCCTCCTCCATCCTCCTACGCACCTCGGCCGCGACGCGCATGCCATCGGTGACGATGTTATCCAACACTCCGCGCAGACCGCGGCCCGCACCGCCCACTGGCCCAGCGGCACCGCCAAGAGCGGCGTTAACAGCGCGGCCGGCGCCCAAGCCAAGGTTGGAGAAGGTCGTCAAAGCCGAGGCGTTGCTTTGGGTATTGGTTGTCGGGAGACCCTCGATGACGTGGAATGACGCTGGCAGAGCAATCTCGAAGAAATGCTCAAGCAGTTCGTCGGCCAGGACCACCATGCGGAAGGTGGGGAGGGTGATGTGCAGAGGATTGGCCGGGTCGAGAGCGATGTTGGCCTTTTCGGACTGGGCTTTGGAGACGCTCCGGCGGGTTGACGGGTCGTCGGCGGGGAGGGTGGTTGAGTTGAGTTGGAGAGTTGGAGGTGGGTTGTTTGGGCGGATGGCTGCCGCCTTGGGGCTTCCTGCGGGAGAGTCCATGGCTAACAGGTCCTCCTCATCCTCATCCTCATCGTCACCTATCGCGAAAGCGTCGGGGCTGGCTAGTTCTTCGCCGGCTGATTCATCCAACTTGGTCTTCTCAAGCTTCTCCGTCGCTTCTTGCACCGAAGTGCTCTGGTTCTTGGGATGGTCTGGATCGGCGTACTCAAAACACCTCCGAATGAAAGCGCTGACGCTACCAAGGAATCGCTCGCTCACTGGCTGTCCTGGGACATCCCCGGGGCCGAGGCTGCCTTCAGGTCCGAGACCGAGGGCCGAGTTTCCAGGGCTTGTCCCTTCCAACCCTCGCCGAGAGAGGAAGAGAAGCGCTTCTGACATGCGCAGAATGCCTTCGCGGTCAACTTTGCCATCACCGTCATCATCATAAAGCTCGAAGAAATAATTGATAGACCCCATGATATCGCGCTTGCCCTTGATGCGGGCAATCCCCGACACAACCTTTTGGAGGGTTAGGGTAGAGGACTTGTCTGTATCCCAGTTCCGGAATAACCTTTGGAGGAACTCATGGTTGGCCGGCTCTGGACCAGAGCCCCAAGGGGACAATGTTTCGGTGCGGCGGAGACTACCGTACCTCTGGTTGTCGGCGAAGGTGTCGCGACGGGGTGTGCTAGGAGAGTCAGAGATGGCCCATTTGCACATCCCAGCGAGGAACTCTCTGAAAGCATCGTAATCCATTAAACTCGTGCTCGGACCGAGACCAACGCGACCCTTCTCGATGCCGTGGCCCTCGGAGGCGGCTTGAGCAATCCGGGAACGACTGTTCTTTGCCTTCATTGCCTGCTCCTGTTGCTTCAAGATGTGGTCCCGCTGTTGCCTCTCATACAAGACGCCATAAAACCTGTCGTACAGCGCACCGAGTTCGTCGTTACTGAGGAGTTTGCTGTCGGGACCCAGATTCCTAATGGCTGTGCGCTTGGCAAAGCTCTCAATGTTGTTCAGGACGGCATCTTTGTTCTTGAGGCGAAGTTCGGTGATGGTACTGTGGGTGATCCCTGAAAACTCTTTGAAGGCGACAACCATGAGTTCCTGGAATTTGGTGACAGCCCTGAGTTTGGGGTTTTCGGAATTGGGATGAGCGGATTCGTCAAGACGAGCAAAGTACGACTTGAGGACGGAGATGAAAGCGCCATCGTCGGCTGCATCGAGAAGCTCTTCGCCGTTAATGCGAAGAATGGCTAACCCGACCTGGAATAGGACCTTGGGGCCCTCAACGAAGAAGACGTCAAGAACGCGGAAGGCGAAAACGAGTGGCATAGAGTTGATGTATAGGGACAGGAACCAGGGTAGCGAGACGACGGACAACTGAACATCGCTCCGGACCAGGTGCTCCCACAAGATGGGCATAGTCCTCTCGACGAGGGCTTCGAAGACTTTTTGGTCCAGCAGAGTGCCGTACATGGTGGTGGAGTAGTAGCCGGGAACCAGGCGATCGCAAAGAGTCGATAACAAGAAGAAAGCCTGAGTTTCGGACATGTAAATGAGCAAGGCGGCAACGACGATGTTCATGGCTTGGCAGTAGCCAACATCGGCGTTGACCCAGCTGTATGCGGTGAGCACACGGCGCAAGCGGCCGATACCCTCTTCGCTTTGGAAACCTGGATACTCTGGCAAGCTGCGATTCAGATCCTTTTCGATCTCGTCAATAGCGAGCGATTCCTTGCCCTCGAACTCGGCCAGAGTGTCGGCGTAGAGTGTGGGGTTTTCGAGGCGCAGGTAGATGGATCCGGAAGTCAACTCCCAGATCTCACCGCGGAGGCGATTAGGAAGACCGACGCGGATAAGCTTATGGAACGTAGGCTGGCGTATGAGGGTGACATTTCGGCCGTTATCCCGGAGGTACTCGGCCCAAAGTCTCATCTTAGCGCGATCGCGCAGCTTCTTGGGGTCGCCGGGATACTTGAAGAGCATCCCCAGACCGGCGTCCGGAGGGATGACATTCTTCTGGTCCTCAGGTCGAAGGAGGTATTCCGAATAACACTCGGCGATCACCCTTTTGAGCTTCGCCACGTTCCCGACATTGGCGCGCAGACCCTTCTTGAGCCCATCACAAAACCGTTCGCAGGCTTGCCGGCTGCCAGCAAGGTGCAGGGTTATCCGTTGTTCCTTGAGCTCCTTCTTGTCCTTTTCTTTGGCCGCCTCCTGGCTGATGCCGTTCCAAGTGGTTATGGCAAGGGCGAACTGGGTGTCAAAGGTTAGACAATGTCACACTCTGCACACCGCAAGCAGGCATACCTGATAATTCTGGCTGTGTAGGCGTTCGACCCTGCGGATGGCGCAAAGGGGAAAGGTGAAACCATTTCCGTTGGGGCCTCCTCCGTGTGTCTGGCCGGTGAATATGGACGAAGTGGCGGTGCTCGCGGACTGGAGAAAACTGGACGGCGTGGTGGAAAAGCAGAGAAAGGATTCGGACAGATGGAGCTTGCCAGCGTATTGGAAGCCTCGGCCGCGGTCACGGTCTCCGTGGGTGGCATTTGCGGGGGGAATGGTGAGCTCGGCCGTGATCTCGTAGAGCGGATGTTGTGATGAAGGCAGGCGAAACTGGCTCTGGAAGAGGGAGGCCTTGGAGGGGTTGCGATCGGGGTCGGATGAGATGCTCAGGCCCTGGGTGGGATCCAAGAGCTGCTGGGCCTTTTGGACGAAGCTCGATAAGCTCAACATGGTGGCTATGAGCAGTGGCCGGATCCGGGGGCCTCGACGACAAGGGAACGAGTGAACGAGAGAAGGGAACGCGACGTCGAGACTCGGAGATGAGGCTGGAGGTGCTCAGGATGTCCCGGATCGCATGGCCCGGAGGACGCGGTAGGTGGAGCGATTGGCCCCGAGCTGGGGCGAGCCGGAGGTGGGGATCGGCGGGGAGATGGACGGCGTGTTTGGCGACGGGAGGTTGGTGGTGAGGCCTAAGGTATAGGGTTCGTCAGGGTCGACGGTTGAGTTGAAAAGGTTGAGTTGAATCGAGTGAGGTTCAGTCCATCATCTCAGCCTCCAGGCTGGAACATGGATGCAACAGCTGCAACTGGCAGCAGCCCACTCGGCGCCTTTCCTCAGTGGAGAGCCTCCCCGGCATGTCAGGTGGAGCTGGGAGTTGCCCTGGCGCGGAGGTCAGGCAGGTGGCCAGTGGGGAGAAGGAGAGATGGATCCCTGTCATCGCGGAGAGGGACAAGCCCCGCCTTCCCTCAGCCAAGCTCCCGGGCGGGCTTGGGCTGTGGACCCCGAAGTGCCGCTTGCAGCTTGTCCTTGCTGCTTCAACATCCCGTCCATCCACCGTTCGGCATTCTTCTGCCTTATCATGTGGATTCATCGAGGCACTTCCAGGTTCACAGTGGTGTCGAGCAGACGATATAAGCTGAGGGAATCACATGGGTTTACTTGCCATCAACACTCCGTTTTGAGTGCAAGCATGAAATGCTTTGGACCAGATGGGAGTCTCAGGGGCAAGTGATATGCCATGGCACTGACGTTGACGCCCAAGGATTAAAATATGGATCCAGGTCTGAATCCAATCCGTTTGCTCCGTACTAGCCCCTAGATTGGCGATGGCAGTGTACATACATACATACGCTAGGTACCTAGGCCACCAGCCATCCCGCCGCTATTCGGTCTCGTCATCGCCAATGCGGCTTGCCAGCTGTGGCACTGCCGCCAGATCCCCCAACTCGGACGTCTTCCTGAATCTTGGATCGAGCTCTGCACTGGCCAGTAGGCCAGCTCCATTGCCGGCGTCACCTCGGTTCCGGGACAATGGCGATCGAATCGCCAAACGTCATCTCTGTGAAACGCCTCTCGGATCGCTTTCCTCAAACACATTATCCTTGGTCCTTGCCCCACGGCCTAGTATTAAACCTCGCCAACGCCGCCAACCCCAGCAGCGTTGTCGCCGCCGCCCTCTATCATATGCAGTGACGCTTCTGGTCTTCACTCGTTCTATTCCCGTTGTGTACCGTGTCTTCCCGTAATGCGTATATCCCTCCGTCCCTCCTCCGCGCCAACCCCGACCTCCACCGCATCTCCTCCTTTTGTTCTCTTCCGCCAATTAATACGGATCTCTACCCGGCCTCCATCTCTATGCCTTCATTGTCCATTGTTCTCCGCGACTCCAATCTACTCGCCAGTCCCTTTGCATGCATGGCCTTTGAATAATCCCCTCGACCTCAAGAGCCGCCTTTGGGACGCCGAGCACGAGCAACACCTACGATACAACTCCAAGTGCCTAGAGGTACACTTCACCTCGCCATTTCGCCTGGTCAAGCGGGCAGCCCAAGCTGTAACAAATCCTCGAGTGCCCTGGGCTGCTTGCTGCCCATCTCTGCCCAGCGCCACGCGCTGCAGCTATCCGCCGACGGAACCACGTGTAAATGCAGCCCTATCTGCTGAAACATTGCCACCAGAAACGATTTGGACTGCGGCTGGGCGCAGCAGCATATCTATCTACCTTATATATGACCACCACCGAGACATCCACCTCCGTGGACACGCCTATCTCCAACCTCGTCCCCGACACCGCCATGGCGACCACCGTCGCCCACGCCCAATCGATCCCCCCGGGGTTGCATCCATTGCAAGCCGCCGCCTTGAAAGCCCAGCAACAACATCAACAGCATCCTCCACAACAACCGCACCATGATGACGTAGACGACCAGCCCTTCGACCCGACCGCCGGGAAACTGACCGTCCACGACTTTGTGAGGGTGCGGACATTAGGAACCGGTGCGCCCCTTGACCTCTCGTGGGTTGCGCGACGCTAACTTTCCTAGGAACCTTTGCCCGTGTCTGTCTCGTCCGTCCATCCCACGGTACCCTAGAAGATCGGAACAAAGTCTACGCCCTCAAGATCCTACGCAAAACCGAAGGTGAGCTTGAGCGCGCGGGCGCGCACGACATGGCCTTGGCGACAGAACCCCGCGCTGACCCCTCCTCGCAGTCATCCGCCTGAAGCAACTCGACCACGTTCAACACGAGCGCCAAATCCTCGCCGACGTGCGCGGTCATCCCTTCATTACCAACTTCGTCGCCTCCTTCCAAGACCACGACTTCCTATACATCCTCCTCGACTATGTACCCGGCGGCGAGCTCTTCACTTACCTGCGCAAGATGCGCCGCTTCGACGAGAACACAGCGCGCTTCTACGCCGCCGAGATCGTCTTGGTCTTGGAACACCTACACGAGCAGCAAGGCGGCGTCGCCTACCGCGACATGAAGCCCGAGAACCTTCTGCTCGACGCCGAAGGCCACATCAAGCTCGTCGACTTTGGCTTCGCCAAGCGCCTCGGGAACCGCGAGTCCGGCCACCCCGTCGAGACGTATACGCTCTGCGGCACCCCCGAGTATCTCGCCCCCGAGGTGATTCAGAACAAGGGCCACACCACGGCCGTGGATTGGTGGGCGCTGGGAGTCTTGATTTACGAGTTCCTGACGGGCTATCCGCCATTCTGGCATCAAAATCCCATCGAGATTTACAAACAGTCCGTCACTCCCCTCCCTTTTTTCCGGCCAACCCCTGAGCTCTCACTAACCCCGCATACGCACGTACAGAATCATCGAAAAACCCGTTGTCTTCCCCACCTCCCCACCCCTCAGTGACGCCGCCAAGGACATCATCCGACAACTGTGCACCGTCGACCGATCCCGACGACTGGGCAACGTGCAGGGCGGCGCGGCGAGAGTGAAGGCGCATCCCTTCTTTGCCGGGGTGGATTGGGACGCCATCTACCAAAAGCGCAATCGTGGGCCCATCATCCCGCCTATACGATATCCGGGCGACGCGAGCTGCTTCGATGTGTACCCCGAGGAGGATGCGCGGAGGGACGAGTATACCGAGGAGATGAAGGAAAAGTATGATTCGTATTTTAAGGATTTTTGAGTCGAGGGGGAAGATTGGGTTGGTTTTCGGTGGGTCCATGGATGGATGGCTTCTGGGCTGGTTGATCTGATCTGGTACGGTGTTGTTCGGGTTGGTCGGGTCATGGCATGGCAAGTTTGGTTGCGAGGTTTTGGTGCTGGATGGGGGCGGTCTTGGTTTGGTTCACGGCCGGGGTTTGCTTTATATGATGCTTTCGAGGTCTACCGTTGGAGTGTTCTTCTCATTCCATTCTTTGCGTTCCATTTTATTGTGTGAATTACCCTCTGTCTCTTTTCCACGACCTCTGATGAGCAGATACCCGAGGTTTCGGTGTGAGAAAATGGGGGGACGGTGTTAGGAGGGACTCTCAGGCAGATACCTAGGTCGCCAGGTTGACAAACAAGTATGCAAATCACTATTGCTTTTGTTGTTGGCCGTTGTATTTGTAGAGATGGTGGGATGTGGTCTCTGTCAGTCTTGTCAAAATAACCGTTTATAGTCCATGAAGCATGAGATATCGTACACGTGATGAGTGGTCTTGGTCTTGCTACAATCATTCTTTGTTGTGAGAATATAAGAAAAAGAAAGAAATGCCTAGGGTCTTACTTGGGCTTCTTAACTTTGGGTTGACTGGTACGGGCTACAGTCCCTTCACAGGGTGTTGATAGTGAGTTGTGTTAAAGCTGGTCGAAAATGAACCGAAGGAGTTTTAGTATCAGGATGGTAGAGCCAAAAGTCATCCGAGAGAGATCCCATGAAGTCATCCGAGAGAGATCCCATGTATGATTTGTTGACTTGAAGTGTCTTATTTTACAAGCTCTTTACATTACAACCGACATCGCTGCCTGGCTATCTTCCTAGTATACTTACATGATATCTTGACCATCACACAGAGGGATCATGAACCCGCTGCCGCAGTGGTCATTTCGGACTAAGTGTCTCCAGGTTCATCATCCTCCCAATCCCACCACCGTTCCACTGTCTCTGCCTTCTCTGCCCAGAGTGCTTCAAACCGAACAACACCTGGAAGTATCCGATGTTGATGAGCCTGTGTCCTCTCCGCTTAGTCATACCGCATCAGACTTTGGGTCTTCTCGTCCGGGAGCTCACGCAGGACGTCCGAAAGACTGATTTCGGAGTAGTGTCCGATATGCTTCTCCCAAACCTTCTCCAGCTCAGCCCGCATACTGGCATCACTTGCAAATAGAAACCGGAAAAAACGTGGAAATGTGGCTAATCCCCACCTCACGTACAGTGACTTGATAGAAGCCGCTGCCGACCTGGGATTGTTGATCAACTGCTGGCGATCTGAACAATCTCGCTCTCATGCTGGTCAGAGTTTTCAGTCAACCAGCGGAGACACTCCTGTGTCTGTGAAGTCGTGAGCTTTCCCTTCTTCTCCTTGTCAGCCAGCCAGTCCAGAGGGGAAATCGGAGGCGCATTGTATGCGAGGAGGCACGCCAAATCGATCGGAAGATATTTCTCGACGATGTTAATGAGTGCCTCTTTAGTGACTGCAGTCACCTGGCTCACCGGCACCTGAGCACCGTGTTTGATCCATTCACTGATCATATCCTGCAACTTCTTTGTCCCTCTGGACTTTTCCTTCATCTCCATCATCAGATTGATCTCGAATGTTGAAGGCATCCAGTATGTCTCCATGGTGACTATGAAAGCCGCATCATGATCATCTGTGCCCTGGCCTGGCGAGAGAGTGGAGGTTTTAGGAACAACCTTCGTGTGGCAGAAGGGCTTCACAACCTTTTTACCAGGCACGGTAATGGTGAAAGCAGTATCCCCGCTGACCTTGTCCTCGGAACAAGAGGAGACGATTGGAAGGGTAAACTTGGTGTGATTGTTGACTCCGGCGACAGAGCTGGTGTTGAGGGGAGGAGGTTCGGATCCAACGATAGCGCCGGTTGCTGAAGTCGAGGTAACTCCGGTGGCAGTGTGGGTTGCCAAACAAAAAGTGCTGGTAGAGCACGTTTTCGTGGGAGACGTGGTTCCAGCCGCAGGGTTGGTCCCAGGGGTAGAGTTAGCTCCACTGGTAGAGCTGGTCCCGAAGAGTGGATAAGGTGATCCGGCGGTAGAGTTGGTTCCAAAGAGAGGAGCAGTGGTCGAGGTAGCTGCAGTGCTGGAGCTGGTTCCTTGGAGAGGGGGGTTGTTACAAACAACAACTCTGGGTTCGGTGGTTGAGGTAGCCCTAGTGGCAACGCTGGTTCCAAATGTAAAGATAGTAGCTCCATTGGTGGGGCTGATCTCACCGACAGAGCTAGTTCCAGAGGCACAGTTGCTTCCAAAGAGAGAAGTACTGGTACCCTGAGGAGGAGGATTGGCACCAGCTCCAGAGGCGGTCTGAGTGGTCGAGTTCGCTGCAGAAGCAGGGCTCCCAAAGAGTCCACTGGTAGTAGGAGTAAAGCTAGAGCTACCAAAGAGTCCTGTAGTTGTGACGGCAGGGCTGGTTCCACTACCATCTCTCATGCTGCCGGTTTGACTGGCGGTGTTGTTGAAGCGCGGATTCTTGGGCCCATGGGACCCAGCCTGGGGAGCGGGACTGGTGGCGGCTCTGTTCTCAGTGTTCCGAATTGGATTGGAACGGGAGTTGCTGGTCGCAAGCTGTTGACTACCGAAGGGCACTGGAGTCGCTCTGTCGCTGGCAATAGGGGACTCGCGGTTTGGACCAACAGAGTCGGAAAAGTAACGACCCCGACCCCAGCTTCCCTGGATATTTCGTTAGCACCGACATTGCATCTGGCATATCCAGGTTCTTTTCGTATGACACAATATTTTGTAATACAGGTGTCGATTTCTTGGGGCGAACTAATACGGAAGATACCTACTTCGTACAAGCCGCGGCCCCTGGAGCGGGAATTGCCTCGAGAATTTGGTGTCGACATCTTGACCAGAGGTTGACCAGAGGTGATCGAGAAGAAACAATGGAGATAGATCAAACAATGAACAGAGGGAAAATGACCCCGTTGACCGACACACACCCCGTGAATCGCGGATTGAGTGTTTCTGGCACGAACTGCGAGCTCCCTTGGCCAGAAATGTGGCCTTGAGGGAAGAAAAGACTGTTCAAAGTGATCCAGAGGACGCTCTCTGGAGGAAAGAGAAGTAGTAATCAGGAAAGTCGGTGGGAAAGAGAAGGTTACTGGAAAATTTGTGGAAGTTGGAAAGTTTGAAGTGGGAAGGTTCTTTGTTGAGTTCACTTTCCTCCGAAGTTTGTGGTTCGAGTTCGACGTTGGGTGCCTTCCTGTTTTCTTTCCCATTTTTTTTTCCCTGTTCAGTTGATGCCATAAATTCAAGGCCACAGTTGACCCCAAAGAGTTCGTTGTGGTCATTGCTTAACCTCAATGTTGACATGCTGTAGTGGTCCCGGTAGACATCAACCTCAGAATGCCCCTATCACCCTATAACCACCTCATTCCCGAGACCTGATCAGGGATGAACCTACCGGGGAATACTAAATCCCGAGTATTACAGGTTCCAGCTTCATACTCGGCCGTTTTGGAACGTCCCTGGACATGAACATCACATCCATGGATGAAACCCGCGTCGGAATACTCTCTCGGGGACAAGCCATGATGGCGGTTGACCTGTGAAGGGGCCCGCGGTGTTGGTCGAGGCTAAGTGTTTCCATATCAGCTCCCCCATGGCTATGAAAGCTGTTATCACCATGTGTACGAGATATAACTCTGACTGCCCTTATTCATGAGAGCCTGGAGCACGTAGCAATGTGAAGTACATCACCTTTACATCCAGTCCTTCGTTGTTTTATATTTTTTCTTCCTTCTCTCTCCCTCGTTTTCTTTTCCTTTTTTTTCCTTTTTCCTTTTTCCCTTTTTCTTTTTTTCTTTTTTTCTTTTTTTTCTTTTTTTCTTTTTTTTCTTTTTTTCTTTTTTTTCTTTTTTTCTTTTCTTTCTTTCTTTCTCTCTTCTTTTCTCTTTCCTTACCTCCTTCTTTCTTTCCATGCTTCTTGAGCCTAGAGCGGTGAGTATCTGACTTCGATTTGGAACCCTTGCTGGTCCAAGTCAGGTATTGTGTGTTTAACTGCATCACCTCTGCTCCTACTTCTATGTACACACTTCGACAAAATCCGCTCGAGGTCTCCCAAACAGTTGACTTTCAAAACAGACAGTACATACCTTGCTTTCGGTGTCCCGACCGAGTTCAAATTATCGGCAGTCCTCCCACAACCCTTTCTACCCTCTCCCTTGCATCAGACCCTGCTTCGTTATATCTCTGACCGGAACCAAAATATCCGCAAGCTGAATCTCAGAGCAGTATCCAATCTGGGCCTCCCAAAGTTCTTCCAGCTCCTCCCGTATCTCCTCCTCTGTTCTATGGAAATAATGTCTCAAAAGACGTGGCACGTCTTTCATGCCATACCGACCGTAGAGATTCTCAATAACGCGCACTGCCAGAGCGGGATGCGTTTCCAAGAGCGCAACGATCCGTTCGATTTCATCCGCTGACGGCCGAAAGCTTGCTATCACCTGGAAGCACTGCCCAACCAGCTGTGGCATCACTTTTCCCCTCCCCGCCCTTCCAGCGAGCCAGTTCTCGTGATATGACCCCTTGAGGGCCAAGAGATAGGCCACATTCATGGGGCAATACCACAGGACAATATCACGCAAAGCCTTCTTGGTGAGGGAGGCGATATTGGACATGCGGAGCTTGGCCCCGGGCTGGGTGCGGAACTTGTGAATCTTCTCGCGCAGTTTCGCGAAGTGCGCGGCAATCCCAAGCCGGCTGGAGGAGCTCATCCATCATGAGCGTCTCGAACGGGGTGGGGTTCCAAAACGAGGCGACGCCAAGGATGATGGTGTAGTCGCCGTTGGGCTGCTTGCACGAGTGCACGATCTCGGGGACCACGAGGGTGTTTTCCGAGCCCTTCCACTCCGCCTCGCCGCCGGGCATGTTGATGACGAGGTTAATCTGGTTGCTACCGGCCTCGCGGGTCCAGCAGAAGATGGTAGGGGCTGTGTATGTCTCTTCGCCGGCGGACTCCTCGGCGTCCACCATGTTGTCGTTGTTCTGTTGTTGGGACACTCGAGGATCAGGCTCAAGGCGGGAGCTGGCAACGCGGACCCCCTGGCTGCTGCGTGACGGCATGGCCTCGAGGGCGTGGAATAGGCACCGAGCTACGAGAGGTTCGAGTTGTGAGCAGAATCAGCGTTTTGTCAGCGGTGTAGAACGCAACGACGGGGTTTCAAACGACGAGCAAGAGGATGGGATTCCTGCAAGAACACAATTACGCAATGCGATTCGATGACCAGCGATGCTCGAATAACACCGTGAGGAATAACCAACTGACCGCGAGTTCAGTCGGTCAGAGTGTACTCCAGCAGAGAAGAATGAGGCTGGGAGGAAAATAGGGGGTGGGAAATCCTGCAAATGTGGGTTAGTGTAAGTCACAGTGGCCACTACAGGACAAGAAGGAAGGGAGCTCGGCTCCGAAGTTTTCTTGTTTTCCATTGTATCCCTTCTCTGCTCGGAGTACACCTCTGTACACGGGCTGTACAGATCTGTACAGCCCATGGACAGACAAGACTAGACTTACAAGTAGAGTGACTTGCTTGAGCTGGTGGGGCAAGGTGCTTGACTCAGCTCTGTGTCAGTAGATTCCTGAGGAGTTATCAAGAGAATTTGACCAAGATTTGATTCGTCTATAACCACAACTGAGGGTATCGTCGATGTGTCTGTGACCTGACAATGGTTGCTGCTCTCAGCAAGGCAGTCATCCGTCCACATACACAAGCATATCATCCCAACTCCTTTCCTCTTGTTCATTTCATCTCCCTCACCAACCTCCTCACCAACTTCTTTTGCGCCTCCAACCCCAGCCCATTCCTATCCGTCTCTTGCAAAGCTCTCCCAACAATTATCACCGTCCTCGGATTCTCACTGCCAACCCACACCTTGCCGTTCCTGCCCACCGCAGTCTCAAACGCCAGCCCCCCACCTTCTTCCCCGCCCAGCATCTCCAGCACCCCTATTCCTCCTTCTTCACGACTTTTTGGCATGAGCAGCCTCCTAGCGAAACCCAGACTCACATCAAAAACGCAGCCCGGGCCTGTGATCGGCCCTAACCCGTCCGCCCGCCCGGTGCTGGGGGTGTAACATTCCAGTTCCGGGTCCATGTGTTTGTTGGCAAGGGTCACACGCGCGTAGACGATCTGGCCGGGGGAGAGAATGGGACGTGTCTTCTTGGTGGCAGATTCGAAGGCCAGATGGGGCAGTGTGGCTGGGGAAGTGTGCGGGGAGAGGGAGCAGAGGTAGAAGTCGGAGGTGCTGCGGAGGACTTGGGCGAGGACGAGGTCGTTTACTGAAGGGATATACTGTTTCTTTGGTTAGTGATTTTAGGTATGGGTGGACTGTGGGGTTCCTATGGAATGCCTACGCGTTGGGAGTTATACTCTATCCACATGGAGTTTTTATTTTGGTTGGTGATGAGCTGGCCGGCGACGGTTGGGACAATGTCGGAGGGTGGGATGTGGCGGAGGCCTGGGCCTAGACGAAGAGGGCGTTTGGAGGAGGTGGGGATGAGTGACGGATCAATTGGGTCGCCCGGGAGGACGACATGGTGTTTTGTTGCCATGTTGGGCTGGCCGGACTTTGGTGTTTGGTGGTGAAAGTTGGTGTTTGAAGATGGCAGTTCCAGGATGCAAGTTCAAGTTCGCGTTTCTTATCGCTTATCGGAGCCTTTTGGCGGGCCAGGTCCAGCCTTGTGGGGCCGGCTTGGCAGACGGCGGGGCACCGGGCCAGGCGCTGCAGTCGGGCCCGGGACGGACGTTTCGGGCAGGCCCAATTTTTTTGGACTGGAAATTTTGGACAACCCCACCAAGAAAGTTGAAGGTTCAGTGCACTTGGGATCCAACCTAACATCATTCACACGCCATCCTCCAGACCTTTTCCCCGGTCCGACTCCTTTTCTTCCTCCTCAACACTCGACCGATTGCTCCCCTTCCAACTCCCTCTCCCCAACCTCCAACCCTCACATAAACAGTAAAAATGGGCGACTCAGCAGGGACACGACTCTCCGTCGACCCCAACAACCGGGTCACCATTGGCATCTCGTTTGGCAACTCCAACAGCTCTATCGCCCACCTTGTCGAGGACAAGGCCGAGGTCATTGCCAACGAAGACGGTGACCGCCAGATCCCCACCATTCTCTCCTATGTCGACGGCGACGAGTACTACGGCCAGCAGGCCAAGAACTTCCTTGTCAGGAATCCCACAAACACCGTTGCCTTCTTCCGGGACTTCCTGGGGAAAGAGTTCAAGTCGATCGACCCAACCCACAACCACGCCTCGGCCCACCCGCAAGAGTCCGGTGATACGGTCTCTTTCACGGTCAAAGACAAGGTCGCCGCCGAGGGCGAGGAGGAGGAGCCTGCCCCGTCAACCCTGACCGTGTCCGAGGTGACCACTCGCTACCTCCGCCGTCTAGTTGGCGCTGCCTCCGAGTACTTGGGCAAGAAGGTTACCTCCGCCGTCATTACCGTGCCCACCAACTTTGGCGAGAAGCAGCGTGCTGCTCTCATAGCCGCTGCTGCCGCTGCCGATCTCGAGGTTCTTCAACTCATCAACGAGCCCGTGGCTGCCGTGTTGGCCTACGATGCTCGTCCCGAAGCCATCGTCTCGGATAAGATTATTGTTGTTGCCGACTTGGGCGGCACTCGCTCCGATGTGACCGTCATCGCGAGCAGAGGCGGCATGTACACCATTCTCGCCACTGCCCATGACTACGAGTTTACCGGCGCCGCTCTCGACAAGGTCCTTATTGACCACTTCGCCAAGGAATTCCTCAAGAAGAACCCCAATGCCAAAGATCCGCGCGAGGCTCAACGCAGTTTGGCCAAGCTGCGTCTCGAGTCAGAGGCTACCAAGCGTGCCCTCAGCCGTGGCACCAACGCCGCCTTCAGCGTCGAGAGCTTGTCGGACGGCATTGACTTTGCCGCTACCATCAACCGCCTCCGCTACGAGACCCTTGCCCGCACCGTCTTCGAGGGCATTAACCGCCTCGTTGAGTCGGCCGTCAAGAAGGCTGAGCTTGACGTTCTCGATGTTGATGAGGTCGTCCTGGTCGGCGGCACCGCTCATACCCCGCGCATCGCCACCAACCTGAGCTACCTTTTCCCCAAGACCACCAAGATCCTGGCCCCGTCCACCGATCCCTCCGCCATCAACCCCTCCGAACTCCAAGCCCGCGGCGCCGCTCTCCAGGCCAGCTTCATCGCCGACTACGCACCGGAGGACATCGACCAGTCGACCCACGCCGCGATCACCACCGTCCCGCACGTTTCCAACGCCATCGGCATTGTCTCCCCAGGCGCGCACGGCGAGGAGGTGTTTGTGCCCATCATCCCCACTGACACTGCCGTCCCAGCCCGCCGCGTCGTCGAGTTGCCTGTCCCCAACGGCGGGGACGTCCTCATCAAGGTTGTCGAAGGCAACACGCACATAAAGGTGACCAAGCCGGAACCCAAGGAGAAGGACGAGAGCAAGGCGGCCAAGGCGGAGGATGCCGACGAGGATGAGGACGACGACGACAGCGACTTCGACGACGAGGAGGAGGAGGAAGAGGAGAAGCGCGAGAAGGTGTGGAAGATTGGAAACACCCTCGCCGAGGCGGCGGTCCGCGGCGTCAAGAAGGGCGGAAAGGTCGAGGTGGGGATTACGGTTTACGTCGACCTTACTGTCATAGTCACGGCGCGCGAGGTCGGCGGGAAGAGCGCCGTCCGTGGGACCCTGCCTAGTAACTAGGGACTGGCGGCCATCGATGTGTACCATGACGACATGACGACGCACCACATTGTGCAGCTGATTAATGGGCCTGTAACGGAGGAGGGGAACGAGGAAGAGGAGGAAGAAGAAGAAGAGGAGGAGGAGGATACGGAATAGACTCGGGTTAGGAGGCGAGGGGTTGTCCATGAGCATGGATGGGGAAGGGGCATAAACGCACATACATATATGTGAACTTTGGGTTTGCAACGAGCACGGTTACATGTACCTAGACATGGGAGGCCGGGGATGGGTGCCCTCGGTCAGGAAGGGAAGGGGTGGGAAGGAAATAGGCGCTGCCTGAGTAGGTAGCTAGGGCGATAGATATGATATACTATTTCCCGGTCCAGTGTGGTGGTATTGCTGGTGTCGCTGGTGATGCTTATTGCAAAACTGTTTGAACCTGTGAAAAATCTCTATCTATCGCTCTATGAGGACCTTCCGCCTATTACTCCAGACAAAGAAAACAACACGCAATAGTACTAATAATTGTATGCAAACAAGGCATCATGGAAGCTAGATACCTCAGGCAACCTAAGGAGACGCCGGCAGATCCGCCGTTTCACCAGCAGGTCCAGATGGCCCCAAAGTAGAAGCAGAAGCAGAAGGAATCGTCCAAGCAACCAAATCCTCCCTCACCTCAAACTCATCCACCTCCCTCGTCCGCTTAAACACTCCGTCCACCCCGCCGTTGCGGTGGTAGTAGTAGTCCATTTCATCCGAATCGCGATCTCCGTACCTGTTATACCGCCCACCACGCCTACCGCCGCCGCCATTGCTCCCACCGCTGGTATATCCTCCTCCTGCTCCACCATAGCCATTCCCGACCCCATTCCCTTCGAGCTCCCGCATTGTGCCGGCGCTAGCGGTGCTAGCAGCGAGGCTGACCAAGCTGGAGCTCCTGCTCCTGGGGTCGGCGAAACCGCCGATGCTGGAGCGGCCGTCGTGGGTGATTTTGCTTTCTTCCCTGCGGTGCAGGGAGGTGAGGGAAGGGGGGTGGAAGATGATGGGCACGGTGGACGAGAAGGAAGGGAAGGGCTCGCCGCGCTCGCGGTAGAAGTGGCCGTTGTTGCTGTTATTGCTGTTGTTGCTGTTGGGATGGTATAACGGGGTCATGCCCATTTCTGCTACCCCCGGGCCGGGGCTGGGCCCGTTGCTGTCTTGCGAGTTGCCTGCAGCTGCTGAGATGCTGGGGGCAGCCACGACAGTGGTCGCGCCGCTCCTGTCGCTGGAAACGGTTTGGTGGCTGAGCTGGCGGCGGAGGCGGGCTGTGGCGTCGCGTGTGCGGAGGGCACTGCTGGAGATGTACTGGTCGTCGGTGTCGTCTGTGGTGGGGAGGTCGTTGTCAGAATGGTGGAACTTGAAGCTGCTGCCGCCGGAGAAGATGGCGGTCATGGCGGAGCCTTGGCGGAGGTTGCGGGGCGGAGATGGGGAAGAGGACGAGGAGCGCGCACGGCGGCGGCTGTGGTGGTGGTGGTGATGGTGATGCCGGTGATGATGTCGGTGGTGGTTATGGTGGCGAGAGTGGCCGCGAGTTTCTTCAATGAAGCCATCGCCGCCGGCAAAGATGTCTTCGATGCATTGGTCCGCGGGCAACTCGCCAGGTTGACTAGCCCAGCTTGCGGCGAGAGCGCGGCGGTACATATCTTGTAGCTCGTAGACCTCACGCGACTTGCCAGCGAAGGAGGATTGGATGCTTCCCTGATTCCTCGCCCCGGGATCCACGGGTTCCAGAGACTCGTTGACGACAAAGCCGGCGATGGCGCCGAAGATTGGAGTCGACTTCGGAGGAGGGGCCGTGAAGTTGCGGTCGCCGTCAATCTGGATCATCAAGATGCTGATCTTGAGGGTGGAGTTGATCTTGCTGTCCTGCAGGAGGTAGCGGCGCATAACGCCATCCTGGACATCGTCGTCCACAACGACAGGGCGATCTTCCTCACGCGACGATCGCGGACTTGACTCATCAGCTGCAGCCGAGATGGAATTTCCTAGCGAACTAGGCCCTCGGCGATGGCCCGTCTTTTGGATCGGAGAACCGAACGAATCTCTGGCGGCATAGGCGGTGGCGGCGGGATCCCGAAGGATGGCCTCGCTCTCATCCACGTACTCACTAAGGTTGAGGCGGACGTTGCCCAGAGTGACCTTCTCATCGCGGGCGATGCTGCTACCGTTGGCGGGAGCAGTGAACTCCTGGACAACCTCGAACTCGATGGCGCACTCTGCCAGGTTGTTATTACGGTCGATGGGGATGCGGACAATTAGGACTTTGCCATAGTTGTACTCGACGCGGTGGTTCACAATGGGGCATTTAGGAGTGCGACCGCGATGCTCCTTGTGAATGCTATGGGGCAAATGCCATTTGACAAAGGAGCCACCGGAGACGAGTGGCACATTGTTGAGGTCGGCAATCTTGAGGTGGACTTCAAATTTGGGCTGCAGATGGTGTCAGTCTTGGTCACATCAGATGGGGAGTAGACAGCAGACAGAAGCTCACCTTTCGTGTTTTGTTGACTAGGGAGAAGAGCGACATGTCAGCATGGAGTCTCGAACTTGAACTTTGACTGGTATGTACGCGTAGGTTCTTTGGCCCGTCACGAGATCATATTGTGTCGAGGCGATTCAGTGATGATGAGACCAGATGACTCGACACCAGACGAGACACAATTCGACGACGTTTGCCAACCAGACAAAAAGACAGGAACGGCTCGGAGGAAAGGACTGAAACAAAGGGCTGCGGATGTTGCAATGTTGCAATGGGCGGACAGGGAGACAAGGAGAAGAGATGGCTTACTGAGAGAAGACATGGTTTGCTCCTGAAACTTTGGGGTTGTTGCTATGCGCCGCTAGGAAAGCCCATTCCTGAGGATCCGATGATGGGCCAAAACCGGATTTGTATCCTTTCCGGCCCTTCTCCTGTTTTCCAGGATCCGGACTCGGACTCGAACAACACGTTGACCCGATCAATAATTCAGGTACCTATTCCACAATGGAGTGCAACAAACGAAGGTTGCAATGATAGAGTGGGCGGCGACGGCGGGTTGCTTCAGTTCACAGTCAATCTCTTGGCCGGTCCTGTAAGTTAAGACGAAGGAGATGTGCGCATGGATGAGGCCAAAGGGGTGACGTTTAATGCGACCTGGTTCCACCACGTCCGAGGACAAATTCTCAGGTAGATTGTCTCAGAACAGAAATGAGGCCAATAATGAGAATTATATGTCAAGAACAAGCAGACGGATGGATGGAGGGAATGGATTCTCATCACATGTACTCCGTCCACCTGACAGCGTGGAATGGATGATGAAGCGTGAGAGAGCCAACAATGGACGCCAAGGCGGCACGACAGGACAGGCTCAGGGGAAGGAGATCCAAACTGCCGGGTTAGGGTCCACCAAAGGGTGCGTCAAGGTGGGGCGATAAGATAAGAGCTCCAACAGAAAGATTCCCGTCCCGTTTGGGGTTTTGAAGTCAATTTATTTCACTTCAGAAACACAACTCCAATTCAACCACAACCCATGCCGCCCTCATGGCTGGCACTCCATCCCAGGGCCCCGTCAAGGGGTCCGATAGCAGGAAACGAAAAGAGCCTCCCTCCATGACGAATAGTGCCAATTCCTCCAAACCAGCCTCGAATGCCCCAACACCTCCAGCAACGTCGCGCGCCGCCAAACGCGTCAAGGTCCACGATGCCCGTCACATCCGCACCCAGCCATCCGAGGCCGCTCTCGATGACGACGGCAAGCTGGACCTCCAGAAATTCCTGTCCGCCCGAGAGTTCGAGATCAAGGCCCTCGAGGACAGCATGAGAAAATGCAAGGCCGTCAACGCCACTCGCGTCTTCCAGCAGGTGCCCCGCGCCATGCGCCGTCGCACCGCCAGCCACAATGTCCGTCGCGTTCCGAAGCGCCTGCGCGAACAGGCTCGTCGCGAGATGATCGAAGACAATACTCCGACCGTCGAGGCTCGGAAACGCCGTCCCCGCACGACCCGCGCCCGCATCCGCGCAGAGACGGCCAAGAAGCTGCGCATTCTGGCCGCGAAGAAGCGCAAGAAGCTTCTCGCAAAGGCCACTGCCGAGGGCCGGCCCGTCGACCCTGCTTCGGTAAAAGCGACAGTGCAAACGCGTCCGCCCCGGCCCAAGATCCGTCGTGACATGCTCAACGACCCGCCCAGGGCCGAGTCCAAGTTCCGCAAGCGCCAGATCAACAAGACGTGGCTGCCCACCCACCTGTGGCATGCCAAACGCGCAAAGATGACGGAGCCTAGCAAGCCCCTGTGGCGCTTTGCTATTCCGCTTACCCCGACCGAGAAGTGCTACCGCCCAACACATCGCGCTGTCGGCCAGAAGGGCGTTGTGGTGTGGGATATGAGTTACATGAGCACCATCGCGGTTTACGGGACTGCTGGTGGCGTTGAGCATGTACTGAGGAATCTGGGGCTGGTGCAGGACAGCTTGTGGGGAGCCAAAGGCCAGAAATGGAGGGCGGGAGCCCGATCATGGTCAGGAATCTTGAGCCGACGCGTTGGAGAATCGAGGCGCGAGATCGGGCCTTCTACAATCGTGTGGAATCCCGAGGCACCACTAGATTCAGGCAAAGACGCAAAGAATCACGGGAAGAAACAGCAGAGGCAGCTGCTCATCCGAACCCACCCTGCGTGCTTCCTCGAGTTATGGGAGGAACTGTTGAAACTGGCCAAAGCGGAAACTCCCCGAGTCCACATCGAAGACCTACGCTTCGAGATTGGCAGCATCGAGCTGACAGGCCCGGGGTCAACCGAAGCTCTGTTGGGCATTCTCAAGCCATTTTACACTGAGGCAGACAAGCGTGAGTGCCACGCCGAACTGCTGCAATCTCTTGCTGGCGTTTCGAATCCTGCATGCCTCCCGAAAGATGCACTTCTTGCCTTCTCAGTAAGAGATCCACGGCTGGACTATCCGCCAAAGACGGCGAACGTGCCGCCAGAAAGCGACACTTTGGTCGAGACGCTCACCAAGTGGCCGGCCGAGGAGGGACTCCGACCATTTGGCATATTCGACCGTGACCGTCGCTTCCAAGCTTCGAGACTGCCATCACAAAAAGCCATCAACCGGCGCAAGGGGAACAATCCTCCGGGCGAGCCGTTGCCGGTTACCGCATCCGACCCACCGATCCCCGTCCTGCTGCTTGCCTCGAGACCACCTGTCGACGGCCAAGCTCAAGGCATATGGACATTGCTGGCACCCTGGAAATGCATCATGCCGCTCTGGTACACGTTGGTGCACTATCCTCTATCTACCGGCGGCAACCCGCGTCTCGGAGGTCTCAATGAGCAAATGCAGATCGCGTTCGAGCAAGGGGTACCGTGGTTTCCGGCCGACTATCCGGCCACGGATGCCGGGGCACGCTGGGAGCTGGAACAGAGGGAAAAGAGAAGGAATGAATGGGAGCGCCGCCCAAAAGGGAAGAGGGTTGCGTGGGAATCACTTGATTTGGGTGCTGGACGAAGGGGTGAAGTTGGCGATGGGTTCGCCTGTGATTGGGAATACCTATTTGGTCTGAAGCCCAAAGAAGGTGGTTCAGTTCCTCAGCCAACTGGCGAGGTATCTGACAAGATGGACGTTGATTCATCTCCACGGCCCGAGGACGGCGCAACGGTCTCAGACGCGGCGCCATCCGCCTCGTCTCTCACCCAGCTCCGGCATCTGGCAAAGCCAGACTTCCTCTCCTTTCTCAAATCCCCTTCTCCATCCCTCCCACCTCCCAACACCCTCGTCACGATCACACTTACCTTCGTCGCGCGCGGCGTCGCAACCACCGGCG
The DNA here is from genome assembly GCF_041956435.1 of Mycothermus thermophilus. Lineage (NCBI taxonomy): Eukaryota > Fungi > Ascomycota > Sordariomycetes > Sordariales > Chaetomiaceae > Mycothermus > Mycothermus thermophilus. The sequence goes on from NW_027191428.1 coordinate 1,384,729, forward strand.
CGCGAATCTACCGCCTCCCTTCACCTCCTCAGTCCCGAATCACTGCCGCCACTGCGTCCGTCAAACCCGAACGCAAACACGAAGAAGACGCCGAAGTCCTCGCCTCCACTGCTAGCAGCGGTTCCCAGTCCCTGCTCCCCCCCGATCTGCGCGAGCAATGGCTCCGAAAACTCCCCGGCTCCGGGTCCAGCCACAACAACGGAACCAGGGGTGCAAACCGCCCTGACAAACATCCGGGAGCAATCCCGAGGATGGGGCCATCTGCGGACCTGGCAACGCGCAAGCGTCTCCTTGCCAGCTCCATCGTCTCGGGACCTCCACTTCCCTACCCACGTCCGCAACCAGATGAAACAAATCCGAATTACCACCCTCCGTGTCCAGGGGAGGAAGACTTGATTGGGTTTGTTACGATGGGAGCGTTTTGTCTGGCGGAGGGCAGGGCGACCGCGATCGGCAGTTTGGCAGCGGCGAGAGCGCTGGAGGCGGTCCGTCTGGCACGGGAGATGGGGGTTGCCAAGGGGAAGGGGAAGGGGAAGGGGAAGAGCGGAGGAGGGGAGGGGAGGTTGTGTGTGGTGAGGAATGCTGGGGAAGGGGTGGGGTGGTTGGCTAGGTGGGAGGTGGTTTGACGGTGGGATGGTTAGGACATTGTTACCCTTACTGTTGGGATCGATGATCTTGGTTGAAGGGGTCTGTCTGATGAATGATATGATTTACGGTGTCAACTGTCGGTATGGTTGGGATGGTGCCGGTTGGGATTAGAGGTTCTGGGATGAAACATGCCCGATCAATTGGTGTGGGTACACTCTTGACCAGTCTTAGACGACTATGAAATTCAAGGCCTATGTCAAATTCCAACATGAATCCAGATTCCATCTTCTTTCGCCGAGGACGGCGACCGAGATGCCAGTCAAAATACCTCATTTTCCGTACTTGGGCAAATCATACATCGCATGGCACATACAAAGTTGTGAAGTGCAGGTTGGTGGCGCACATGCGGAGTGCAGACATGGCTGGTTGGCTCTCATGTTTTTGTCACTTTTTCTGCCCCTTTGGTCAATCCACCCATAGGAGGAGCACATGCGGATTTTTTCCAAGGCAGTTCGGAGGAACGCACCAATCCCACTGAATCAGATCTGCAACATATGCATTTGATGCGCCACCGGCCAACGGCCTGGTTAGCGGGCGTTGATGTGGCGAGAAGATTGACGAAAAGCCGAGAGCAGTCCAATGACCTTAGTTGTCGTCTTGGCCCCTCGCACTCGGTTTAGACCAGCCAAATCATCAGTTTCGGGTTTTTTTTGAGGAGTTGTGATCGTCGGCATAAATCCCCGACACCCTTGGCCGGAAGACAGACCAGAAGAGGGGCAGAGATGGGTGCCGCTATAGTAGTAGACCTGGGAAGATAGGGCGGGACCCAGTACAGTTGGCAAACATGGGATGATATAGACCCAAAATGGGGGGTGGATGCGACAGTCTGATGTTAATAACTATAGATAGACAACTAAGCCTGTGATCTCTCGGCGGACACACATGCGCTGGACAAGATCTGGCTTGTCCACTAAACAGTTTGGCCTCGCTGCATGCGCCGTCCCGCAGCGAAAGCACGTTTTTACTGCATTTCCGCATGTTAGTGCGCTGCAAGCCAAGCGGGAGACCTGCCCTCCTTGGGAAGAGCAAAAGAGGGGAGGGGGCCACAGGGTGGCCAGGTGACGATGCGCTGTACGTACACTCAGAGAATGTATGTATGGGTGGACTTCCAATATGTCTGGGTGTTCACGAGGGATATTTACTCCATCAAAGATAATCCACAGATATTTTCTCTCTCCATAGCAGCGGAGCTCCATCTGTCTTCCCGGAGGTCCCGAAACTGAAGAAAGACCAAGAACAAGGGGAGGCCGAGGAGCTGAAGCCCATGACTTGGCTCAACCCTGTCGGTCCATTTGTTCGATCACCGTCGCTCATCACGAGAAACAAGTCTCAGTCCTGAGCATCCATATCATCACATCCACTCGGGCTGGCATTTCCCAATCCCCGCATCAACCAGCTCAGGCCAGCCCAACACAACCCAACCGGGCAGCATCATCGTCTCCTTTTAGTTCCTGACTTACCTGAACTATCCCCTCGTTGATCTCCCTTTACACTCTGTTTCTCCTCGCCCTTGACAAACACACAGACACAAACACATCCACCGTTTCCACAGCCGGCTCTTCTGCAGGGTTCGGCCCTGTCAACCAACGGCCGACTCCGAATCATATCCTTGTTATTTTACTCAAACCCCAAAGAGGGTTGGATGAGGACCTGTCGCCAACAAGGAAAAAAAGAACGACAAGCAAAAGCCGTGTCTGGTCAATCAACGCTGTCAAAACCCCACACACACCTCGTGCGCCGCCAAAACGTGTCACTTGTTCGCCACTCATCGCAGCACACAACCGAACTACTTACTGTTGTCTAGCGTTGAGTTGAAACTGGATGAACATTGTCGCCAAAGGGCCGGTGTGTGACAGACATTCTTGTCTTTTTCTTCTGTTTTGTCTCATCCTGCTCGCCCGATTTGAGCCGTGAGAGTCACAGACACACAGAGAGAGAGACCCGTTCGTGGTTTCCGCCGAGTTGCGACAGAGAGGAACGACAGACAGCATATTTGTGCGACAACGCATGGCCTGACTTTGGCATCGCCCTGCAGCTTGCATCTCCACCGGGATCGGGTTGTTGGTTTTTGAAGGGTTTACTGTTCCCTGTCTCTATTCAACATTTTATTTAATTCTTCATTCTGTTTTATTTTGTTTTATTCTCTTTTTGTCCATATCTTCAACGTCTATGTCCGCATCCACGACTCTCCTAACCCCTGAGGACCCCCTATCCCGCACCACCCAGACGGCATCACCATCCTCACTCACAACAGCAACAACAACAACTGCATCATCATCACCCAGCAGACAACCCCCTAGTACTCAGCAAAATGACAACGCACCACAACTCATAATCCCCAAGCCAATCTACCCAATCTCCTCCTCCTCAACAGCAGCACCAACCAGGAGCCTCTCCCTCCGACTCACCTCTGCCTACCCCCCTTCCGGCCGGGACAGCCCCCTTTTATTCCTCCCCCCTCATCGTCGCACCGGCTCCGGGGATCTTTTGGCCTTGAGGCAAAAGAAGCGGCCGATATCCATCGCCGTCATGCCGACCACCGCAAAGACCGCAACGACAGCGTCAGTGGCAGGAGCAGCAGCAAAGCCGGCGGCGGCCCGAACATCGTTACTCCCGCCGCCTGTCACAATACCCACGTCAGCTACTAGTACAACCCCGCTGATCCCTGAACTGGACGAGGAGGCGTATGCGCGCGAGGTGCTTGGCCTCTCGGACGGGAGGACGGAGGAGGATGTGGAGCGGGAGCTGAGGGAGCGGGCCAAGGTGGCTGGGGTTGAGGTGCCTGATCTGCCGGAGGATGAGGAAGGGATGCAAGAGGGAGAAGGGGAGGGGGATGGAGGGTGGTGGTTAGGGGGTGGTACCATTAATATGGATGAGAGGAGTGGGAGTAGGAGGGGTTCTGCTTCTGGGGAGGATGAACGGTCAACTGGCGCCCCTACTGCGGATACGGGGGCGCAGACAGCGGAGCAAGCAGCAGCGGCAACAACAACTGCTGCAGGGCCAGGCCAGGACCAGACGCAGCCGCCCGAATCACCGGGCAAATTCCGCAGGAGGAGCGTTAGCTTCTCGGCGTATGATCGATACATCGCTCAGCTCGACCCGGTGGCGTTGGGGCAGTCCAAGTTCCTGCGGCAGGAAGAGAACGGGGAGAGCGAGAACAGGCCGGGGGTGACCCGGCTGACGGTGTCGGGACAGAAAAAGAATGGAGTGAAGGGGTTTACCCGGATTCTCACGGCGCGGTTGAAGAGGGGGAGGCGGAAGATGGGATCCGGGAATGCGGTTGGATCGAACGCTCCCATGTAAGTCGACGCAACACCCTTTTCCATGTCAAAGTTACCTGCTGACACTCAATCCCCAGGCCCTGCGTCTGCTGCCGCGACGAATTCCCCACCGACAGCGCCCTCCTCCTGACCCTCCCCTGCGGCCATCGCTACTGCGTCGACTGCCTCACCATCGTGATCGAGCAGTCCGCCGTCGACGAGGTCAAGTTCCCGCCGCGGTGCTGCGCGCAGCCCATCCCGGGTACCACCATCCAGCGCGTCCTCCCACGCGACCGGCAGGCCAACTTTGTCAAGACGGCCGCGCAGTTCAGCGTCCCCTGGCCAGCAAGGCTGTTTTGCCCGAACCCGAACTGCGGGGAGTTTATCCCGCCCAAACCAACCACCACCTCTGCTACCTCTCCTACTTCTCTTCCTCCTCTTAATCTCCATGGTAATACCACCACCACCCGCCCCCGCCCTCTCCCGCGCAACCACAACCCCTTCGAAACCACCTGTCCCCGCTGCCACACGCGCGCCTGCACCCTCTGCAAAGGGCCCTTCCACCGGCCCGGGGAGGACTGCCCGGAAGACCGGGACAGCGCGGCCGTCCTGCGGCTGGGCGAGCTGCGCGGGTGGCGGCGGTGCCCGCGCTGCCGGGCGCTCGTCGAACTCCGCGACGGCTGCTCGCACGTCACGTGCCGCTGCCGCGCGCAGTTTTGCTACGTCTGCGGCGCCGCGTGGGACGCGGTGGTCGGGTGTCCGAATTTGTGTGATGGCGAAGCGGAGCTGGCGAGGAGAAGGGCCGAAGCGGCGGCACGGGATGCGGAGGAGGAGAGGGGGTTGAGGGAACGGGAGAGGGAGAGAGAGAGGGAGAGGATGGAGAGAGAGGCGGCGAGGAGGAGGACGGGGAGGTGTAAGAGGTTTAGGGAGTTTAGGGGGAAGGTTGAGGAGGAAAGGAGACGGTTGGAGGAGGCGGAGCGGAGGGGGAAGGAGGGGATGAGAGAGCGGCATGCGGCGGTGAGGGAGGAGGTTAGTCAACGGTTTGGGGAGTTGTTGGAGAGGGTGAGGGAGCGACATGCCAAGACGGAGCAGCACCTGGAGGATCGGCAGGTGTTGGCCGAGATGGAGATGCGGAAGGGGATGGAGGAGAAGGAGAAGAGAGTCAAGGTGCGGCTGAAATATATGGAGGAGTATTGTCGCGGCGGGGTCACCACCACCACCACCACGACCGAACTCCCCCGTCGCATCGTCACCCCCGACGACCTCTTCCGCCTCGACCAGCAACGGCGCGAACACGCCAACCTCGCGGCCCGGCACCGGTCGCAGATCGAAGGCCTCCGCTCGCGGCAGGCGCGCAACATGGAAGCCCTGCTCGAGCGGCATGCCAAAGAGGTTGCGGAGCTGGTGGCGCAGCAGGCCACGGCGCTGGAGGACGTGGCGGAGCGGTGCGCGGACGAGGAGGAGGTGTTTGCGCGGACGTGGGCGGCGCGGAGGAGGAGGATGGCGAGGAGGTGGAGGGTGGAAGGGGAAATGGTGAGGGTGGAGATGGAGAGGAGGACGGGGTTGGCGTTTGCTAGGATGGAGGAGGTGGAGTGGGAGGAGCTAGAGGGAGAGGAGGATGACGAGGTTGACGAGGTGGAGGCGGAGTTAGGTGATGGTCAAGAGGTAAAGGAGGGAACCGATGAGGATGGGAAAGTCCCCGGAACCGAGCTGGAGGGGGTAAGGCAAGAGAGTGATTGTGGGCTGGAGGGAGATGATGTCGTCAGGGCCGCAGGCGGTGAGGCGATAACGGCGTAAGAGGGAGGGAGAATTCTGGGCTGCTTTTTGCTGGCGTTTCTCATGCTGTTTATCATGGCTCTCATCATTCCTCACGTTTTCTGCTGCACGGGGTTCATGTATCCAAAGCATGGCATGGAGGACGGACGGGGCATGATACCAAGGGTGTACCTATTTATGGTATTGGATATAGGGTAAACGGACTCGGTGTTGTTGGGATTTGGGAGAATTTGGACATGTTTACCCGGGACTGGATTTACTTACAGCAGTTTCCAAGAAATGATCGTCCCATTGGGCTCGGGTATCAATGCTGCATTCGTCTGTACATGAATCGAAAGGCCGCTGACATTCAAACTGCCTACCCGACGTTTCCGATATCCCTCGCTGACCCATAACCAAACCCGTTGATTGCCCATGAATGCGATATACACAACAATGTGGAACAGACCCCGATCATGAAACCAGCAATTACCCTACCCATAGCCCAAAACTAAGGAAAAACAGACCCAAACCAGAAGCGTCACTAGCCTGACCAACGCTGCTGCTTTAAAAGATGGAGTTGACAATATTGCTGCCAATCGTCGCGCCCGCGCCAAAGATAGCCGCATTCCCCAACTTCTTTCCAAACTTCTTGCCGTTCTCGGCGAGCTTGCTCTCCTTTTCCTCCTCAGGCACCGGCTGGCCTGGAGCCGGAGCTGGATAACCGTGTGGCGGCGCCTGGCCGTACTGAGGCTGAGCGGGGGGGTTGAGAGGATAACCTGGAATCGGCACGGGCGTCGACCCCTTCTTCTCGTTCTCGACCGGGTCCACCATCACATAGTTGCGCGGGAAGATGCCCTCCTGGCCTGTGCGCACGTTGCGGCCCAGCCACCAGTCGTCGTTCATGTACTCGTGCACTTCGATGCGATCATCGCGCTCGAAGGAGAGATCGCGCGGTTCGGCGGCGGTGTAGCGGTAGAGTGCGCGGGCGCGGGCCAGGACGGGCTTCGCTGGAGGCTCAGGAGCGGCAGGGCCGGTGCGGATGGGGAGGGTCGGCGGGGTCGCGGTGGATTGGGCGTAGGAGGGAGGGGCTGGGCTGGCACTGGCGCTATTGATGGAGGAGGCGGGGGTGTTGACGGCGGTGGTAGTGGTGGTGGATGTTGTTGACGATGTCGGGAGGGTGGTGCTGGATTTGGTGGTGGCGGTAGCGGTAGTGGCACGGCCGGCAGCGGATAGGGGCGTTTCGGCAGGGAGGAGAGCGCTGATGGAGTCAAAGGCGGCATCGCTTAGGACGCCCTTTTCGAGGAGAGCCTCGAGTTCCTAGTGTAGGAGAGGGGTGTTACACTGATGTTTCGAGGTCATGTCCCGAGTCCACCTCAGGACATGGGGAGGGGATGAGTTATTGCCAGGGGGCTGCTCACATTCTTGATCAGGCGTAGAGACCGGTTGGTTTCGATGATGGTTTGGCGGTCCATGGTTGATGCGTTTGGCTGGAATGTTTGATGTTTCGATGTTAGGTTTGTTTGGTGGAGGGGATGGATTGATGATCAAGTGGTGGCCCAAGGAACAAGACAGGGACGTGGAGACGGTGGGGAAACACGCGCTCTGTTCACGCTGGCCACCTGAGTTAGTGGCGGGAGATTGCCGGAGGCTGATCCGAGAGCGACAGTGGCGCAGTCCCCCTGTGTTTTTCTGTGTGGGGTTCCATGCCAAGCCCGCCGTGTTCCGGGAACTATGGGCCGGAATATTCCTCCCGCCCTTCACCTTCTCACACCTACCCAGGGAGTACGTACCAACGACACGCTTCTTCCACTTCAAACACTGAACATTATGCCGTCGGGGAAAATCCTGGGCGGTGGAATTTGGAATACTTACCACAAAACTGGATTTTCCTTCTCTTGTTGTAAAAATGCTGGATACCTGCTGGTTGGCTTGGAACTGTCCATTTGCAATATCAGTATCCATAGAGGCTTGATGATCCCAGGTCTTCACTCTTCACTCACCTCATCTGGCCCTGAAGATCTCAATCACGATGCTCCCCGACAACCACCGGACTGTCGATCCCATCCCCAATTGCACCCCGCAAGCCGTGGGAAGAGACCATCCCGTCCTTGCATCTCACCCCCATCTCACCCATGACCAGTGCTGCGTGAAGAAAACGGCCCCTGACTCAACAAGGAAATTTCAGCGGCCAGCCCGACATTCCCCGCCAACGCATAACGGAAAAGTCCACATGCGACGCTGTGATTTCCCTCCTGCTCCCCAGTACCACCAACAGACATGGCATCATCCCGCTCTATCACCATGCCATACTGACAATAGTGTAGGCAGAAACATGTAGAGTATAGAGCCTCTTAGTCATGACGAATCCGATGAGCCGTCTGGTAGCGACAGCCACGTCTGACGCCTCGTCGAGACTATGAGCAGACATGCAGCAAACTTGCAGCTCTTCTGCCAACCTGCCGAGGCTGCTGAGGCCATACTAGACCGATACAGTGCCATCTCACGCTGACACGCTGACGGACTCCAGCATCCTGGACCGAATCGGAGGCCCTGCCGAGCCCGTACTCGGTAGTACTACACAGTAGTACGCGTGTAGTCTCTCGCCTTGGCGACCCCTGCACCCCGTCGCATTACCATGCGACTCCTCTCACTACCGCATCGTGTCGCATCCGCCCGCGACCTCCATCCTCAATATTGGTCTATACGGCGAAAGCCCCGCGTGGTGGGCATGCCATGTGTTGAGTACCAGACTTGCAAGGGTCCCGGCCCTGGTCCGCGGGAGCTGTGGCGATGGACGAGGCGAGAGAACAGGAATAGAAGCCTACCAGCCTGGAACTCTTCAGTATAAGATGCGAGCCGCCGGCACCATGGCCTGGGCTTCATCTCTTGGTCTGACAGAGCCCTGCCTCTCGTCTCTCATAGCACCATGGTTCCCAGGCTCGGCTACTGCCTTACCGCGGCCCTCTCGCTGCTTGCCAGCGTCGATGCCATCCCCCAGGGGGGCAAAGGCAAAGGCAAGGGCAAGGGCAAGGACGACGGCCCCAGCGAGGAAGTCTACGACTACATCGTTGTCGGCAGCGGTCCCGGTGGCGCTCCCATTGCTACCAACCTAGCCAAGGCCGGCTACTCGGTCCTCGTCCTCGAGGCCGGTGACGACCAGAGTGCTGACCCGACCACCAGCATCATCTCGCTGGCTGGCCCGAGGGACACCAACAGCTGGGGCTTCTATGTCCGCCAGTATACCGATGAGAATCTGCACCTCCAGAACAACCATCTCACCTGGCGCAAGCCTGATGGCACGCTCTGGGTGGGCAGCAATGCCTCGGCTCCTGCGGGATCGACCCTCCTCGGTGTCTACTACCCACGCGGTGCCTCCCTGGGCGGTTCGTCTGTCGTGAACGCCGGCGTGGCTGTCTTGCCTCCCGCCAGTGACTGGGACTACATTGCGGACGTGACCGGCGACTCGAGCTGGAGGTAAGTATCGACACCCCCCTTGGTCTGCAGTGAGGAGCACCAGCTGACCTTCTCAGCGCCTCGGCCATCCGGACCATCTTCGAGCAGGTCGAGAAGAACCACTATCTTCCCCCTGGCACTCCTGGCCATGGCTTCAATGGCTACCTCGACATCAACAACAACGACGGCGACGTCTTCGCCCGCAGTCCAGCCACCGTTGAGGTGCTGGAAGCTATGGTAGCCGCGGTTGGCGACGACCCGGCCGACGTCATTGACCTCGTCCAACGGGATATCAACAATAACAGCCCGACCCGCGACACCACTCAGGGCCTCTTCGGCCTGCCCTTCCACGGCAACCAGACCTGGGGCCGCGCCAGCGCCCGCGACCTCATCCTCAAGACCCTCGCCGCCAAGAAGCCCAACGGCGAGCCCCTGTACAAGCTCACCGTCAAGACCAACAGCCTCGCCACTAAGGTGCTCTTCGATCAGCAGGGCCAGAAGCCGCGGGCCACGGGCGTTGAGTACGTTCAGGGCGCCTCTATCTACCGTGCCGACCCGCGTCACAACCCCTCGGCCCCGCTGCCCACTGCCCAGGTCGCCCGCGCTCGCAAGGAGGTCATCCTCTCCGGCGGCGTCTTCAACTCCCCGCAGCTCCTCCTCCTGAGTGGCATCGGCCCCGCCGACCACCTGCAATCCCTCAACATCCCCGTCCTCGTCGACCTGCCCGGCGTCGGCTCCCAGCTGCAAGACAACCCCGAGATGCCCGTCGTCGGCTTCGCGCAGTCCGGTCCCTTCGTCACCGAGCCCCTCGAGGGCGATCCGGAATGCACCTTCGGCTGGGGCCCGCCGGGCGTCCCGGACCCCTGCGTCGAGGCCTGGTTCCAGGGTTACGGTCCGTACACGCGCGCCGCCAGCAACGCCAACGCCTTCATGCTCAAGACCAACCACTCGACCAACGGCGAGACCGACATCCTCATCTTCGTGCTGACCAACTTCGCCTTCCGCGGCCACTGGCCGCTGACCGCCGAGAACGGCATGCCCGCCGACCCCCCGGGTCTCGTCGGCTTCAGCCTGGTCAAGGCCAACGTCCAGAGCAACGCCGGCACCGTCCGCCTCGCCTCCACCGACCCGCGCGACCCGCCCGAGATCGTCTTTAAGACCTTCGAGGGCACCCAGGGCGAGATCGACATCGACGCCATGGCCGACGCGGTCGCCTGGGCGCGCTCCGTGTTCGCCAACGTCGACAGCCCCGTCGGGCCCGTCGACCCCGCCGAACCCCCCTGCCCCGGCGGCGACAACGCCGCGTGCCGCGCCGGCGACAAGGACTTCATCAAGAAGCAGGTGTTTGGCCACCACGCCACGAGCACGTGCGCCATCGGCGCGGATAACGATCCGCTGGCCGTGCTGGATAGCAAGTTCCGCGTCAGGGGTGTGGATGGGTTGCGCGTGGTGGACGGCAGCGCGTTCCCTCGCACGCCGGGCACGTTCCCCATCGTGGCGACCTTCTTGCTCAGTGAGAAGGCCTCGTTGGATGTGTTGGCGGATGCTTGAGTGAGATAATGGGTGGTGGGTTTGAGTTCTGGCGTTTTGGGTTTTCTTGAGTGTTAGTACTGGTTCTTATCAGAAATGAAATACTATTTTTGCGAGACTTGTGCTCTGAGTATTGCGAATGCTGATGACTGTCTTGTGCCGTTATGTCCTGACTATCCCGTGAATGGTCGTACGTAGCAATGATGATAATTAGATGTGACATACATCGTTATATCACCGGACCTGCGCTAAGGAGAAGAAGATAAAAAAAATAATACTGGAAAAAAAGGTAAGAAGAAAGAAAGAAAGAAGGAAAAGGAAAAGTCAAAGAAAAGAGAAAAAGTAGGCAGGTGATTACTCCTCCGCCTTGACCTTGACCCTGACCTTGACCTTACAGCCCTCTTATGTTGTTACTGACTGGCTATCCAACGTCACCTCCGATCGGCCTCCAGGCGTCTATTTTCGACAATATTTCATCTGAAAGCGAAGAAAACACTTCGATTTGAGAGGAACAGGAAAGAAAGCAGGAAGGAGTCTGAAAGAACGATAATCCGTGCGGGAAAACTCTATGAACCCGAGTTATGAACAAGTGTGAAGGACTTTTCTCCTCAAAGCCACTTTCCTTTTAACCTTTTCAACAGTTCTGGAACTTTATCTTCCTCGGGAATCTGGGGGTTTGGTTCGGGCGCAACCACTTTCTTCAACACCAGCCTTCCAGGCTCTTTTCCACTCTCCTCCTCTCTCAACTACAACCTTCTCTTCTGCTACATCTTCCTGTCGACTCCAACTTTTCCCTCAGCCGCAACTTTTCTCTTCACCACTGTCTTCCCCTCAACAACAAACTTTCTCACTTTCCATTCCATTCCAACCTTCTGACCGACTAACCCTCTTGGTCGGTCAGAAGTAAACCATCGACTCATTTCCAGCCCATGAACAACGGAGTTCACTTTCCACTTCTTCGTTTCTTCCAACCGCCGTTATCTCTCCTCTGAGCATCCTCCTCGCCGATCGGTGAGGACGCCCGACCGATTCCGAGTTCTCATTTCTGCGTTACTGTTACACCTCATCCAACAATGGAAACTCGGGACTTCGACTATGAGGTATGAAGCAACACCGATCTGTGGAACTCAGAAACCTCATTGAACCATCCAAGATTTTTAATGCTAACGGTCACATATTAGTCACTGTCTTCTCTTTCCAGCTATTGTGGTTCCAGTGACAACGAAATCTTGTCAGTCTTACTCACGCTTAAAGCACATACCCCTCTTCTGCATTCTTCCAGCTGACAACTCCCCGGCAGAGACTCTGATCTTGCAAGCGCCATCACTGTCGACTCTCAAGATGAAAACAGCAGTCCTGAGACCTCCAGTGGTTGTGACCATGAAAGCGGCATCACCTTTGACTCCCAAGATGGGCCCAGAGGGGTCAAGAGACGGCGTCTTGACGACAGCGTGATTGGCCAACCCGGCCGTAACAGAGAGAGCAGCAACCCCTCTACGACCGACACTAGCGATGGCGAGGAAGCCCAGCATGACCCAGACTCTCCATTCATCTCCGGTTGGTTCCGAAACCTGGACAAAGGACAGACTACCATCACCGTTACCATTCCAGACAACATGATCCCGGAGGATTTCCACGGCATCCAGACCACCAGGACGAAACCGCATATCTTCTGGCAACCCCCACAACCTGGATCGGGCGAAATCGTCTTCAAGATCGGCAAGCGCTGGGACCCAACACCACTTGAGATCGATCTATTGGAAGAGCTCGTGGCTCAGGGTCAGGGATACTCATGCTGGCCTTTGCGGAAACTTCGCGACGCCGCGAAAGATTGGCTGAAGAACGTGCGAACTCGGAGCCAGATGATGAACCCTGTCCGCTCCACTACCAAACATGCAGCAAACAATATCATCTGGTATTGTTTTCCTGTCATTGTGGCCTACGTCCTCGCCTGTAAGGGCCCTCGTGCCAGGGAGCATGGTCTTGCTGGTGAAGCTGGAAAGGGGAAGGTCACAATCCACATGATTGCGCAGTGCCTTAGCTGGCTGAGCGACTCTTTGTTCTCCGAAGACTTCCTCCTCGAGCAAGCAACCAAAGAATTGGCTGGAAATTCTCGGAACATGGCGGAGTATCTCAAGAGTTGGTACGAGCGGTGCCATGGCTTGAAGGAGATGCCTCGCTTCATGCGACATCTATTTTGCAGAGATCAAGGAGCTCGGGCTGAGCTGGAGGAGATGTGGGAGGAGCGGATCGGGCATTACTCGGAGGTCTGTCTTGGGGACTACTTGGTTGAGCCTACTGACGACCCCAAGTATCGTCTGATGAGATGTGACTAAGCACAAGACGCGGAAGAGCAAAGCAACGCTCAAATTATGGCGAATTGCTGGCCAGGACTTGAGCTGATGATATAGGAGCAAGGATGGATGGACAATTAGCCATGGTACTGGAGAGGTCGGGACTCAGAGTCCTACTTCCAGAGGACTTCTTCAGCGGCTCCGCGCGGAAGACATGGTCGCCGGGATTTGGGGTTGAGATGGGGGCGGGATTTCCAGGAAGATGATCAAAATGCAGTCGTAGTTCACAGGGAATCGGAGAATTCAAGAGACAACAAGGTCCATGTTGCCCACTAGGTCCTCACAGAAGAGTCATATCACTGCTCGATGCCACTCAGCGAGTGCCACTGTCCCTCGAGAAACTCTCCACCTCAGCACAAACGAGGGCATCTCTGTTCATGGTAGGTTTACTTGACATGACATATCAGGTTTGTTAAGTCTATATATACTGGGTCGTTCCATGAGGTGAGGTCTTCTGTTTGAACATTACTGCCAACCAACATGTTGAATCAAGGAAATACAACTCTCTCTGAATGCAAAGTCTACTAGATGGCGACAATTATAAGCATCAAGGAAAGAAGAAAAGAAGAAAAGAAAGAAAAAAAAAAAAAACTAAAAGTTAGAAAGGTGCAAAGGTTACTGGGAATCTCAAAGCTCTTCACTCCTCCCAAAAGAACCTTCCCCTCGAGGAACCTTCCAGGTTTTTTTTTTTTTTTTCCTCCAAGCATAACAATCCCTTCTTCAACCACGCGCATCTTCAGGTCGACTGAACTCGCTGGTCGGTTAGAAACCAGCAACCTCGAGCGCCCATCCACACCAACCCGGGCAGTCACCGAAGTCGTTTCGTGTGCTCATTTCTTCCGATCTGTTGTTCTCTCCTCTTGACCTGATCTTGTCCATCCCATACAAAATGGCCAAGATCATCCCGAACCCTTACTACTGTCGTCGTCCCAGAGACGCATCGACAGAGACCCAAGCCATACCGACACACCAATCGAACTCTACGGTAAGGCGGAGAACACTCCAACCTCAAAAAGGTAATTGTCGATGCTAACCAAGAAGCCTAGACGTCGAGAGCGACTGATCGTCCCGGGCAGCCTGTTCCTGATAGCTGCGGAATGCCACCCCCGTTCAGCCCATCGTCAGGAGCTCGTTCGGCGTTTGTGATTCCTGAAGGAGATATTGAGGAACGGAAGAAATCGATGCAACAGCGCCCGGAGCTTGCGCTGAAATGGCGTCAGGGAGGAGAACCGAGGCATGAGAACAACCAGCAAAACGTCCAGAACAGCGAGAATGGAACTTCCGCCATCACTGGCTCCGAAGACGGCCCTAGCGAGGCCAAAAAGAGACGACTTAATGACCACCAACCTTCCAAAGAAACTCTTTCTGGCGTCAACAACCACAACACGGAGACGACCCAGACCTTGACAGCTCCGGTCATTTCCTCCTGGCACCAAGACACGGGTAGAAACCAAATCACCCTCACCATCACTCTACCCAACAAGAACGAGTGGAAACTCTCCGGCAATACTCTCATGGTCCCCGACGTGATTCGAGGATCTGTCGGAAGCGTCGGCAAGTTGGGCATCAATATCAGAATGACCAAACGTTGGAATCCCACGCCGTTTGAGATCTCTCTGATGGAGGAGTTACTGGACGATTCCTGGGATTCAAAAGCTCTGAAGGAGCTGTGCAGACATATTCGAGACTTGCTCGAGCCTGTTGCGGAGAAGGAACGGATAGATCGGGTGATGGCATGGACTAAAAGGGCATTGCGAGATATCATCAGCTACTACGTCCCGATAAATCTGGCTTACCTTTTAGCCCGAAAAGGCCTGCAATATCAGCTGAACTGGTTGGCCGGGAAGGCGGGCAAAGAGAAGGTAACCATCGCGTTGGTCGGGGAGTGCTTCAACTTCCTAACAATGGTTGCGTTATGGCGATTAAGGGGACAGGATGGGAATCAGGGCGAAAAGCTGGGCGCGAAGCTCGAAGGCTGGGGCAGGAATGAGTGGACTTGGACATGGAACGTCTACTCGTGGTACCGAACCTGGTTGCTGTTGAGGACATCACGATGAAACCGAGGGGATGAGGAGGGAGATGGGAACAATGGCTCATTCACCCAAGCTTCCGTTCCGTCTTTGATGCTGCGTATTTCGGCCTCTCCCCGTCAAATCCATTGCCGTTGCCAACATATCCATGAACAACGTCCTCGTACAATCTGCCTCGCCATTCCCGGGAGGCTTTGAGGCTCATTCCCGTGATCCGTAGACATGGATCCAACGGAGTTTTGTGATGGATCTCTTGCGTCATTCCGCATCCTTGATTCTCTCTGTTGCGGCAGTTGTGATGTCAAGTGATTGTGTTGTGCTGTGGATTCAACGGCCAAGAGGCTGGGCCGCAAGGGTGCACAAGTGGAAAGTGGAGACTGGCCTCGGTGGTCCGGGGCAGGTGGGGCCAGTTGGCCGGAGGCAACCAACAACCCGACGCGACTGGAAACGGCAGGCGGAGATGTGGGGTCCTGTCCATCCAGCTCCCGTCAGGTCCTGGCAAGTGAGGCTGGGCTGAGGATTCTTCCGGGATTCCCAGGGTTCCAGGTGCCATCTTCACCGTCTCCCTGCTCACCTCAGAGCGCCATCTGCCAGCAGCCACGCAGCGGTTGTGCGGTGATGGCCGCCAGTTCCATCCAATCCTCTGCCGTCCCCCCATCGCTGCGTTGGCAGTTAGGTAGTTGGACCTTCGGCCTTTGCCTTTGCGGTGCCCTGCTTGCTGTCAACCACTTCATCAGCGACCTAATTCTATGCACCGTAGGCCTCCAGCCCCCTCCCGTTGTGCTGCCCAGCGCCGTTTCTCGCCTGATCCTGTTTGTTCTCTGCAATTGACGGTCTTTTCCTCCAACAACTCTCCAACCTCCAACCTTTCCCCCAGCCCATCGCCGACAATGGATTCCTCGTCTGCCGCTCCTCAGTAAACTCTCTCCCACGCATTGGCCGGACCACTGGTGCGCTGCTCGCTGCTGTCGCCGAGCCGTTATCTGGTTCAATTCTCACTGTTTCATTTCATTTTTCTCTGCTGGCGAGCAATTCGCAAATTTCCCTCTCCGAAGCCGTTGCCCAAAAGAACCAAAAAGTAGCTCGGCGTGGCACAGCCTCGGACCCCATCCACAGACCCCCCGGCACCTTCGTGGCTGGGCACGCTCACCCGGTCCCCATCTTCCAACCTTCAACCGTCAACATCATCCGCCTCCCGGAGACACCGCGTCTGCCATCCGGTCTGCCTGCATCGCGACCTCCGGGTCAGCGCGAACCTCATGACGCACCAACACCGCTCCGCCGTCCCGGCCCCGGCTGCGGTCGGGAGGCCGCTCGCCGCGAGGTCCACGCTCGTACCCCGATCCACTCAACTCTCGTCCGGCGGCATCGCTGGGGCTGTGGTCGGCTCTGTCATCGGCGCCCTCCTGATTGCTTTCTGTGCCTACCCTTTCATCGTCCGTGCATTGCGCCGTCGACGCGAACGCCATGCCGGTGATGATCTGGCAGAGATGGGTCAGGCCCCCGGAGGCCCCATCACCGCCGCCGTCTCTCAAGATCCTGACCGCACCTCGTACAAAGGCAGCTCGGGCTCCGCACCCGATATGTCCACCACCACTCAGGATAGTCCCCAGCCCCAGACAACGACAACGACAACGTCCCAGGGACAGAAGCAGTCATCGACCGTTCCCGACGGCGTCACCGTTCAACAGGGCTTGCCGTCACCTGCCTCATCGCCTTCGCCTACCTCCCCTACCTCACCTGCCGCTCACCCAGCATCACCGGCTCCGGGAGCCGACTCACCAAAGGACGCCTCTCCGCCCGCCCGCTCGCCGACTGAACAGTCACAGCAGTCGCATCGTGCTTCCAAGGACCGCGAAAGCAGCCGCGAGCGTAGCGTCAGCGATTCGACCAGATCCCCCAGTCGCCAGCTGACCGGGTTTGGTTCGGGTGGCATCACCGAAGAGCCCGAGTCCTTCGACAACTCAACCCCCGCTCAAGAACCGACTGCTCCCAAGAAGGGCTCCATCCGTAGCTTCTTCAGTCGCCGCCGCTCGTCGCGCCGTGAGAGCAGGCGATCTACTCTCGTCGACCCTCCCGGCACCAGCACCCGCTCCCCGACACTTCTCACCGACGACTTCATCCCGCAACCTATCCAGCCTGTGCAGCCCGTTCAAGTCACCCCGAGTTTCCAGGTCGACACAGAAGTTCGTGGCTTGGCTTGGGATTACTACAACGACCCGACTCTGGACCTTGTCATCAACGACCCATCCTTTTCCCAGCCTGCCGTCCTTCCTCCAGACCATCCGCTCGCCTCTGGTCCCGTCGACCCTTCGTTCCCTCAGGCTCAGGCAGCCGCTCCAGGATTCGGACTTCCCCAGCCCATAACGAGCAAGCCGATCGCAGCAGAACCCGGCACCGACGCGAACATCCTTCCGGTGGATTTCAGCCGCCAGAGCACCCTCCTCCAGCAGCAGCCGTCGTTCCCCGGATCTCTCCAGCGGACCGACACCTTTCCACTGCCCGAGATCGTGTCCGACATATCTAGCCCTCCGCTCACTTACGACACGGGGCCCAGCGCCCATCCGATGCATCTGATGCCGCCCACCACATTGAGCGAGAACGCTTGGTATTTGGAGCACGGAATGCCCAGCATGCAAAACTCGCCTCCGCCTCCTGTTCCGGAGCCGGTCTCCTCAATGTCTATGCCGCAGAACAGCACCCCCGCCCCTGTGCACCTACAAACCGGCGATGTGACCAAGATTTCGACCCCGCCTTCATGCCCTCCTAACCAGACCCCGTACCAGTCGCCGCCGCCATCAGCCCTGGAGCCTGGGTCCGACCTCTACGAGGAGACGGTCAAGTTCTACGAGGACCAACTCAATCCTGTCGAGTATTCTACGCCTCCACCTTCCAACGGGCCATCCGTCAACAACACCCCAGAAACAAGGTTATTGCACTACCCGGGATCACCGTCTCCAGCGGGCGAGCCGGAGCCCACCATGCAGAGTCATATGGGCATGCCCCTGCCTCAAGTATCTGTGGGCCTGTCTCCGGCGTCAGGTTTCACCATGGTGCACCCACAGCCAAGTCATGGTGTGGCGACATTACCGTCCCCTTCCCAAACAACCGCTGGCCCTTCAACCTCACCAAACCTCTCTGCGCCGTTGCCGTCGCCTGGCCTGTCGCCAACCCCATCTCGGGGTCGGTCTCCTGATCCGTCCCCGGGAAGGTCGCCAGGGAGGTCCCCCGCTCCTCCAGGAGGCTACGTGTGCGAGGTGTGCGGTGCCGTCAAGAAGTCGTATCACCAGTTCAAGTAAGTGATGAAACCCTTGCCCTTGCCACTACTCGACTCAATGAATGCTAACACATCCCCTCCGTAGCCACCACAAGCGGTACCACGAACGGCCGTGGCAGTGCCAGCAATGCGATCGGAGCTTCGGCACCATTACGCATTTGAAGCGGCACATCAACGACAAGCACGAAAAGACGCGCAAGTTCTACTGCACTCAGCCCGGCTGCGAGTACTCGCGCCTGGGTACAAAGAGCTTCCCAAGAAAGGATAACTGGAAGCGGCACATGCTCAAGAAGCACGCCATCGATCCCCAGAACGACACCGACGAGGATTATCTGGGTGACGACTCGATGATGGATCTCGTGGATGCCAGGATACAGCATGTGCCCCAGCAATCTTGAGCGTCTGTGACGGGGATGGAGAACGTGTATGAGAAGAAGAGGAACCGCCGGAACGGTGATGTATTCTTTTGTTTCTTGTTTTGAAGTTACGACACAACACACAGCACTCCCACCACTCGTTTGTTAGGGAGGAGGGCATTTTCTTTGGGAACGGCAGAGACCGTCAAATGGGTTATATTTAGATGGCTGGCCGCCAGGGACTTTTTTGTTTCTTGTTTCTTTTTATTGTGCCTGGCTGGCGTAGGCACGGACGGGACGAATTGGTACGATTATGACAGTACAAACAGTTCCGATGGATATATCAGGCTTTGGGAGAACAAGCAAGCAGGCGCTAGGAAAAGATCTGCGAAAGGGTTTTCTTGAACGGCGCATTGCTCCTTTTCTTGTCGGTATTATAGTATTTTCGGATTTATTATGGTGATGTAGCTATGCCTTTTTGTTCATATTAATACTCCTTGCTTGAGGCGCCTGAGTGGGCAAATGGAAACGCCTGTCAACTTTTGCTGTTCGGGTCTGTATGGGCAGACTTTCTGGGGTCAGGCAGGTTATCTACGAATATATCTGATTGAAACCAAGGTATCACGAGCATGACTGCCCATGGTCAAGCCAACCTTTCAATATGCATGTCTATGTCTAACTCAGCACTCTCCTCCTACTCCTCATGTCCCAATCTATCTCGCCAACGACCGTACACTACTGACACTGCACAGCTCGACGTCATCCCGACTGCCCGCTGCCCTCCCCGCGAGCCCCTTATGCTGCATCATGACCTGCACGACATGCCCGGGCCTCCGTCGATACGTCCCCAGGCTCAACATCAGAGCCACCCCCGCCACCGCCAACAGGAGAAGCACCTGCTCTCCAAACGCGTCAAGATATACCTGTGTCACATGCCTTCTCAACCCTTCCGGCAACTCACCCCCTCTCGCTGCTGTCAACTGCCGGAGCTCATCGCTCACTGTACCTCCCGCTCCAACTCCAGTCCCTTCTTCTCCTCCGCTGCTATTAATACCCAGCAGAATCTCCATAATCATGGGTCCATACCCAGCAAACTCGGCCTTCAACCTCTCCCCGGCCAAGATGGTACACGCCGCGAGCCCAATCGCCCCTCCCAGCACTCTCGCCTGCGCCACGGCTCCCTGTGCAGCAGCCAACTCGTCGCTTTGCGCCTCGACCGCGGCGATCATGGTGCACGCCGCGAACGACAGCCCCACGCCGAGTCCATAGACGGCCGTAAACCCCAGCAAGGATGGCAAGTCCAGAAGATCCTTGGGGTTTGGACCGTCCGGTGTCCATGGCTGGTATGATGATGAAGAGTAGAAGCCGGGTTTGAACCCGAACCCGTACACCAACGCCAGCCCGGCCACCTGCAACGTGCTGCCTGCACAGAGAGTTTGGCAGGTCAGGTTGGAGCGTTTGGAGAGGGCGCCGCCGAGGAAGGAGCCCAGAGCGCATCCGCCGAGCATGGGCAGGAGGTGGACGCCGGCTTGCAGGGCGGAGTCACCGCGAGCGATTTGGAGGCATTCGGGGAGCTTGATAAGGAGGGCGATGTAGATAAAGCCGGCGAGAAGGGTGACTCTGTTTTGTTTTTGTATCCGGTTATTCAAGTGGTGAACTTATGGAGAGGTGGGGAGGTGCTGGTGATGACTTACACGAGACAAGACATGTACACCCTATCCTTGGCCAACTTGACGGGAAACACGGGTTGCTGCTGCTGTATCATAACCCCTCCCGGCGTCGGCGACGAGCGGCTGAAGAGGTACCACTCCCACAGGACGAGCAGGATCCAGCAGGCGCCAGCCGCGGAGAGAGACGCGATAACGGCAGGGCTCGACCAGGCCCAGACCAGCGAACCGGCCTGCTGCATGGCTAGGACGAGAAGGATGGATCCCGCTGCCAGCAGTAGGTTGCCGAGTAGGTCGATACGGGCCATTGGGTGGGCTGCTGCGCCTGTGCTCGGGTTGTAGCTTTGGGGATCGTGGTGGTAGCGCCTATCGGATGACCAGAAGGTATAGATGCCTAGGACTGCGAGGATGCCGAATGGGACGCTTGGTGATGTTGGAAGAGGTGTCAGTTGATAGGGAAGATCACGTCGCCCACAGTATGGGGATGGATGTTATTGAGAAAGGGGGGGGTACATGACAGGAAACGCACTTGAACCAAAAGATGCCCCTCCAGTTCCATTCCGCAATGGCGCCTCCGAGCAGCGGACCCAGGACAAACGAGACAGATAGGGTGATGCCGACCAGCGCGCCCACCACCTCGGGCCGGCTGGGGCCTTGCTCAACGAGGCACACCTGTGCGAGGCTGTAGAGCCCGGAGCCGCCGATGCCTTGGACGGCGCGGCCGGCGATGCTGGGTCCGAGGAAGACAGGCGAAGGGTGTCAGTGAATGTACTGTTGCAGAGTTGTGTGTCGAGTTGAGCTGGGGGGGAAGGATAAGAAAACGTACAGTTCCCCCATCCTCCTCGCCGTGCCGCACCATACGGAGCCGAGTGTAAACAGCAGCCATGCTGTGGCGACAATGTTTCGTCGGCCGTAGACGTCGCTTAGCCTTGAGAAGCCGACTGCGAAGCCTGGAGATCAATGTATCATCATCAGCTAGTGGATCCTATTTGTGTCCAGATTTTGTCACCGATATGTGTGTAGCTCCAACACTGAAAGCAACCTGATGAGAAAATGGATATACAGATGGCAAAGCCTCACTCATATACGTAAGCAAGTAGCCCAACACTGCCCAAGGGGCGTCGCGCGACTCCTCCTGGAACTCATTGCAAACCGAGACAAGAGCCGTCGACACGATGGATGTGTCGAGGCACGCAAACATGAGACCGGAGCAGAGTCTAGTTCGGAACGCAAGTCATCATCAGTCAGTATCAACGAGGTTTATACTTTGTGGATGAACGGTTAAGGGGGAAAGGAAGTTTACATGATTGTCAAAACGACCTGTCTCATGGACCTGCCGATGCTAGACGGCCGTCGAGGCTCATGATGTTGTGGTGGTTGATCTTGCTCTTCCTGCACCCCCATCGTCTCTCCGTACCAGTTGTCGCTGTGGCCCCCTCCTCCAGACCTGCTGGCCCGGGACTCGTCGTCGCTGGCCATCTCGGAGAGAGATGGGTTGGAGTAGGAGAGCGTCATCGTTGGTGATATCCCTCTCTGGCCGTTGGAGCTTCGGCACCAGACCAGACTGACTGTGTGAAGATGCTTGATGTCCACTGCCAAGTACCATACAGATCAGTCACTGACGTGTTTGTGGAGGACGTGAAGTTACCCTTCTTGTAACCTGGTATCTTGTCTGTGTTAACTTCTGGGAGGAACAGGAGACTGAAAGGGAACAGGGGGGGCTTGACGGGCGATGGCTGCCTGCCTGTCTGGGTCTTTCGGCCACCCCTGGAAATCCGGTCTTACTCGTCAGGGCAATGTTGATAATGATGTTTGTTTTCCTCTCCCTCCAAAACGCGGGCAACGGTGCAAGGACCGCGCTGTCATCGAGGACTCGGGTTACATTTATCTGCGTGCTCCCCTCTTCTATTATTGTGGCTCTGCTCTGCTCCGCCCATGGGCCAGACTCGTTCAAAAGATGAGGGAGGAGAAAGAAACATTGTCTTCAAACCTCCACCGGTGCGGCAATCATCTGAGACATGTTCTCGGCTCTTGGTGAGCTCGGCCGCCCGGTAGGCAGCTTGTTGATGCTTGGCTCGACTGGAGGGACTGGGACCTCAACATCCTGCCTGATAGATAGAGACGGATAGAGGAGAAAAGAAAAGAAACAGAGACGGGATCTAACGTCATCTCGGTTGGTTGCGTGTGTCTCTCATCGCCATCCATTTTTGGGCTTCCCATAACCCCCATCTGCAGGTGTCCAGATTTCAAGTCGCACGTCGCGGCACCACGGCCGATGACGGGACTGATGTGCCACGGACGTGGGACAAGTGTAACTCGGGCGTGTTTTGGGGACGGAAGGTGGTAGGTGATCACTCGATGAGGACAAGAAACGGTTCCTGGAGATAATCAGGGGGTGGGCTGGGTCAACCTTCCTGGGGTCCGAACGACTCTGGTCCGATGCGGCTGCAACCCTTCTCTAAGGAGTCAAGCCAAACCTCACAACTACAGTCCAAGATACTGGGCAAGGCAGTCTGTCTCTCTGCCTCACATCACAGGACTGGTCTTATCACCTATCCAGATCCATCATCTCCTGACAAGATCCAAGCCAAGTAATAACACCACATCCGCCTCTAGATTTCACTGCGTGCAAAGTCAAGAGAGGAACATGATGAGAAACAAGAAACAACACCGGCATCCCTCTATCTCTGACACAAAACTGAGGAACCGCTAACTTACTTACATACGTAGGTACACACACAATGCGGCTGTCCGGTTGTTCAACCTCACACAAGGTGCCACAAGAGTTGATCCACGGTCGGGTAACGGCTTGTTGAGCTTGTGTAGCTGTTTGCTGTCCGGAGGGGTTTCCGGGCCGTTTCTCTCTTTCTTTTGTCCTGGCCCGCCATACTGCGTGATTCTTTTTTTCACCCTCCCTCCTCAAGTTGGCCAGATCGGGGACAGCGGCAGGATCGGGCATGCCGTGTCATGTTGCCGTCTGGGAATCGCGGTTGCAAAGCGTTGGATCTGGACTCGAGGCATCCATTTCCCACGTCATGAAAGTCAGGTGTTCATTGCCCTGGGGTCGCCCAACCCCTCTTCATCCTGATATTGCTTACCTATGCGTCGACTATGGGGGATATGTACTGCTCTGGTCAAATTTACTGCTTCCCGGTTCCTTGGAAGTACAGCCGCTTGGTATTTCGCGCTCCTGGGAACACCATGAGGTGAGGTAAGCCAGCGGCGTAAGGTTGCCCCGGACGGATACAGACGGGATCATTTGCTATGTGCTACGTTGGGTCCTGTGATGGTCTGTGACAGATCCGTTCAACATGGTGAGTTGTAAGAGGGTTCAACAGCGAGGATGACTAGGTAAGTACTAAGTGTCGAGCTTGGGTTTGGAACAGTGAGTTCGGTTGCGGAGAAAAAGGTCAAAAACGTAGCTCATGTGTATTGAGGACATGGTGACAGAAGAGCCACTGGTTTCCTTGCTTCTTGTGATGACAACCGAGGAGCAGAGTGCTGACTGAGTATTCCTTTGAGTCTTTATGTAACAGCTTGACTCCGAGAGATCACATTCGTACGTACGAACCTGCGACGGCACCAACACCGGTGAGTTACTTCTTCCAAAGAACCCAACTAATTGTTTGACTTGTCCTTGGGACAAGTCTCACCGGCACCGAGATTCCATGTTGTCCACTCCATGTGGCCATTCTTCTTCCGGAAATTGCAACATATGTCTGCTGACCAGGCCTTCAGGAGCCATTGACTCGAGAGTTACGATGATGCTTCTCTCTATGTCCCGTCGTTGCGTCCCAGACTGCCATCTCATAGAACACACCAGGGAAAGAACTACAGTACCACGGCGAACACATCCTGGTCAAACTCCGAGGGCTTCTTTCTCATCCTGTTTGCGTAAGACGAAGGGCCTGGCGCCTTCCATTGTGAGGCACTCGAGTCAATCTCTCCTTCAGCATGAGGGACGCGACAGCTTGCCTCATCTTTCCCCGAATCCTTCACACCGACTCTCCACAAGAATGCCTTGTCGCCTTCCTCCTCTTCCTCCGCCCAGCCAACCAAGAGAGTCTCACACATTTGCTGTCGTCGAACTTCCCAATGACCCTTCGCCGCCATGGCGACGCCGCTTATCCCTCGATCTCTGACAACAGTGCATCGGACGGGGACGGTGACAGTGACGAGCACCGTCATCGTGCCCAGCCCTTCATCCGTTGAGAACAGTCAGGATTCTCTGTCCATGACAACATGGCCAACCCACAGAGATCTGGCCGCCATTTGCGCCGGAATTGCCGTCGTCGCGCTGATGCTGGGCGTCATTGCCACTCTCCTCTTCTCGCGAAAAAGAGACCCGGAGGAGGAGGAGAGGGACCAGGAGAAAGGACAAGGATCAGCTAATGGTATTTGGGCAGCCGACGATACCACTGATCCCCCATCGCAGGAAGCCTTGATCTTCAAAATCGAAGAACTCGGCCACAAGATCCGCCAACATGTCGAAGACACCTATCCACTTCCAGGAGAGTCGTTCCCAGGAGAGGAGAAACGTGAAGGGAGTGACGGCCAGGAAAGGCACCCGGAACATTTCAGAGCCAGCGAGAGCCTCATACGGGCGATCGCGGCACTGCCGTTTCTTAAACACGATGCCCAGACCGTGGCTCACATGTGTACGTCGCCATCCACCAGGCATTGGGCGCTCCGTTATCTGCTCGCCGCAGCTCTCTTCTCGGCCATCGACTTTGGCAATTTCTCTGAATTTGCCTTGGTCCCGCCCTTTGTGCTGCAACTCTGGAGAATGATCCCATCCGCTAACGGATTCCGGGCGAGGACGGAGGGTAAGTACATACCTAACGAAAGGCTGCTGGATTCACTCTGTGTTACACAGGGACTAACGAAACTAACCATACCAGCCCTTTGGAAGTGGCAGAGACTCTCTGTGTCCCTCTTGGATCCCAAGTTCCCCAGCCCGCCTACATCAGACCGGATGCTAGAAGACCCTCTTGGCGAGGGGGCCTTGGAAGGACCATCGGACAAGAAGGGAAAACAAGACGAGAAACGACCTTTCCCATCTCCAGTCCGAGCGACAGCAAAGGCACAAGCATCGTCATCCTCACCGGCCCCGACGATCCGACCCAGGTCAACCAGTCCAATCCTCAAACCGACCACCACCACATTCCATAACCTTCTCTTTGCCGTCCTCAGCCATTTTGAGCACCCGGTAAATAGCCCGGAGCCAATAATTCCGCGGCCTGGCAATGTACACGAGAGAGAAGGCGACAACAACGACAGAACAGACAATCCGACAACGACAGAAGCCACGACAAGTAGCGGCAAAAACCCTGACTCCAACAGAAACGACGCCATCACCCTTTCCTCCCTCCTCGAGGAAACCACCATCCTAGGCCACCTCCTGGTCACCCACCCTGTTCGCTTCTCCTTCACCTGGGACAGCCTCCTTGGTAACCATCCCCTCACATGGAACATAGAAGAATATCAGGCCTACCGCCTCTCCTTAGCCCAGCAAGAGCAGCGAGAGGAGGCAGGTCAGGGACCTAACCAACCCGAGGAACAAGAAGCAGAGCCGAAGCCGCGGCCGGGTAGCGAGAATGACAGGCCAAAGGGGACGAAGCTGATCCAGGCTTGGTTCTGGCAGAGGTTTGGGGGAAGGTCGGCGGATGGCGAGAGTGCTGTTGAACGGGTTGGCCGTTCAAGGGGGAGTTGGCCGGGCAGGGGCCGGAGGAGGAAATTAGGGAAGGAAGCGGATAGGGAGGCGGAAGAGGGGAGAAAGAGGGATGAACAGCTGCTCGGTCCGAGTTTTCGGCCACCGCAAGCGGATGAGGAGCGGGCTAACACCGGTGGGAATGATGATGGTGGCGGTAATCCTGGTGTTGGGCGTAGTGCTGGCCGAAACGTCGGCGGCGAGGAGGCGGAAGCGAGCAGTGGCCGGAAAGGAAAAGAGACAGCTCAGGGAGACATCAGGGAGGATCGATATCACGCTGTCGAGCTGGCCTTGCTCCCTGGGCTGTTGCAAGTTGGGGATGTGGAGGGGAGGATGTTGGCAGAGCCAGTGGTGGTTTCAAGGGGCGCGAGGGTGAGGGTATTGTTTGAGATTCTGACGTCCCACTCGGGTTAATGGAGTCATGGGAATGGGCGGTCATGGTTATGGGAAGCTGGTGAGACTAAGGTGAGGAGACAAAAAGCATTCTAGTATTGCGGTTGACAAAGATATGCGGGTACGTCGACTTCATTCAGCATCATGAGTTCAGAGAGGGATAGGGAGATGGCAAATTGAGATAGATAGGACTAGATACTTCATTCAAATAACTACAGCAAACGACAAAATACACAAATGGTAACAGTATTGATAGGTACATCCTCCAGCCAGGGCCGACATCTGCATAATTAAGCGCCAGCTGCCAGCAAGTACAGAAAGACACCCAAGTCAGTCGGCCACCCGTACAAGACAGGGTATCTGATCCAATTCACACACAAAATATCAAACAAAACACAAAGACTCGAGAAAGAGAACATCCATCGCCCTCCCATATACGCCCCCACTCATTAGTTTCGCTGCTCGCTGATCAGTCGCCTAAAACGGACTTCTCCTCATCACCCTACTCCATAAATCCCCCGAGAATCAAGCCAGCCACCACACCAACAACTCTGTTTGCCGTGGCCTTTTCGTCGTTACTGGCCGCGTATCGCTGTTGTTGTTGATGGTGGTGACGGGCTGACGACACTTGTCATTTTTGATGATTCACTTGGCCTCCTCGGCCTTCGCCTCCGTCGCCGCCGGAGCCGGAGCCACGCCATTGCCGTTCTCCACGGCGGGCTTCTTCTCCTCGACAGCAGCAGCAGCAGCAGCAGGTTCAGCCTTAGCCTCCTCAGCCGGGGCCGGAGCCTCAGCCTTGGCCTCTTCAGCCGGGGCAGCAGCAGGCGATTCGGCGGGGGCAGCAGTAGTAGCAGGCTCCTCGGCCTTGGTCTCCTCGACCTTCTCCTTCTCAACCTCGTCCGGCTTCCAGACCGCCTCGATGACGCTCATGCGGCAGCCCTTGGGCCTGTAGACGCCCTTGAAGACGAAGCCCGGGTCAGCGGCGGCGAAGAGGGCGCGGAACTCGTCCTCGGTGCGCTCCTGCGCGTTGAGTAGGGCGAGCATGACCACATCCATGCGGCGCATGACGCGCTCGTCCCAGGCGTTTTCCTGCCCCGGCTCGCGCAGGCAGTGGTCGTTGATGAGGATGCGGGCGCCGGGCTTCAGGGCGGGGACCAGGTTCTTGAGGATGCGCACGGCGTAGGGGGTCGAGTAGTTGTGGATGATCCAGCGGAAGTAGTAAACTGGTTGTTTCCCCCCGGGTTAGCGCGTCGTCCGGAGTCGTGCAAGATAGGGTAGTGAGGAAAGAACTTACCATCAGCGCCCTTGACGACCTGTTCCGTAAAGAAATCATGCGGCTGCAGCTGGATCCTGCTCGCGATCTGCTCGTCCTCGCTAATCGGCTTGGGCGCCGAATCAATCATCTTGGGCAGGTCCTGCACCACGAAGCGCATCTTCTTGTACCGCTTGGCCAGATCCACGCAGATGAACCCGTGCGACCCGCCGACGTCGACAAACGTGCCCTCCTTGGCGTCCACGTCGCTCAGGTCGTACCCGCCCTTGTCCACGTCGATAAAGTAGGCCGGCTCGTACCCTTCGCCGCCCGTCAGGCTGACCATGGCGCGGCCGAAGCGCTTGGCGCGCGGCGGCTCCTTGCCCAGCGTGACGAACATGGGCTCGCGGTCGACCGTGTCGAAGGCGAACTGGAACCCGGCGCGCGTCAGGCTGGTCGCCTCCGGGTAGGCCTTGAGCGCGGGCAGCACGTGGGCGGCCGCGGCGTAGAGGTCCTCGCCGCAGAAGCCGATCCAGGACTGCATGTCCTCGTCGTCGCGCAGGACGCGCGAGGCGGCCGTGTGCGCGATGTGGCCCGGGGTGGGCTCGGCGAAGATGCCGTTGGTGATGGCCACGCGGAGGAGTCGCGCCAGGTTGACGTGGTCGAGCTGGGTCTTGGGCTGCAGGTCGGCGAGGGAGATGGTGCCTTCGAGAGGAACGTGCTTGGCTGGGGTGGGTTAGTTTCTGTGTGTGTCTGAAGTGAGAAGAGGGGAGAGAGAGGTCGCACCAATTCCGTAATGGTTCACGGCGGCGAGGGCAGTGACATCGAGGAACTAAACAGAATGGAAAAGTCAGCTTTGACAAGAGATCGATGCATGGTCTGAAGTGACAAAGAAGGCGTGCATACCTCCCAGACAGCCCATCTAACCGACTCGCGCGGGCCATGAGCCAGGCGGTTGAGCTCCTTAGTGGCAATAATAAGTTCCAGCCTGGCATTCCTGACCTCCTCGGGCAGCTGGGGATAGTCGAGAGGAGCGTCGACATCGAAGCTGGGGACGGGCAGGCCCTGAGACTTGAAGTAGTTGTCGACGATCTCGGAGGCCTTGGAGATCTGCTGGGAGAGCTCGATCATGCGGGATGTCGACGAGGCCTTCTCGGTGGCGGTGGTGTCGGCCTTGCTGGCCTTCTTCGTGAGCGAGGTGCCGTTTGCCAAAGCTTCCTTGGCCCGGAGAGAGGCAGACAGGGAGAAGGAGCGGCGGTTCTGCTTCTTGGCCTCGGCGTCCAAGCTCGACGAGGAGCTGGAGAAGATGGAGCTCAGCTTGAATTTACCCATCTTTTGATGAAGATGATGCTGTCGAGGAGACGGCTACACGTGGGACTTGTAGGATGCTAGAGGAAACATCCGAGGGTCAGTAACATAGGTAGGTAGGTGGAGGGAAACAATAACAAACGCCACAAAAACCAGGTTTCCCTGTTACACATGGGTGTCCCGAGGAACTGGAGCAGGTCGGAGCTCGAACGATGGATGTACTACAGTAGTAGCATGACACTGGGTTGCAGATTTGGTGGAGCCGTGTCATTCAGGGGGGAGGGGCCACCGAGGACGAGACCACAGAACGGGAAGCTCCATCGGGATGGGACGGACAAGAAGGACGGATGGATGGGAGACGTACATTGCTGTGCTTGTACGGGTCCTATGGGGGCAGAGGCAGAGACACGCACGGTAAGGACCTGCTCGGCATGTCAGTCCAGGGGAATCAACAATATGGAGATACATCCAGAACCACGGGAGGCGGCAGGAGAGAGCTTTGCGCACCGGACTCGGGCTTTGGTAACGAATAGACGACGGCCTACTGTTGCACGGCAGAAGCTCCGTTGCTACGTATAGGCTGCCTACAGACCTGTCAGCCAAATCCAGAACTCTGGGACTCGGGAGTCCCAAGCGTCCGTCCTATCCAGCACCAACGGCGGGGAATGAAAGCCAATTGATGGGATGGCCAGAGGAGTAGACTTACAGAGATGTACGGAAAATGCAGGTTGGTAGGGGGGGAGAGATGAACCAAATCCGAAAGGATAGGAACCAGCACGGGAGATTACTACGGAGGATTTGGATGGATAAGTTATATAAAGCTTACCTACTCCATACCAACACAACCAACACCATCGCGTCTTAAGTCTACAAGGTTCTCGCCTCCTGACAAACGCATGCTCCGACTCGCTCCATGATGCCGCAGCCGGGATCCCATACCCAAGCGGGATGAAAGCCAAGGCGGGATACCAACGCCGTGCTGCAACCCCTCCACTTCCCTCCAATCCTCCTCTGCTAGTCTCTTCCGGGGAAGACAAGGGCTGACATGCCGATGCCCTTTTTTCGGCACTCGACAACCGCCTCGAAACTGTTGTGTTGCCTTGTCTTTTTTTGCCGTGGCGAGGCTGTCTTCTCTGCTGCTGTTGGTATCCTCGTGGTGGTCGTCTTGCCGTGTTGCCCGGATGGGCCCATGCCATGCTCGGTTAGGCGCAGGCTAATGCACGCAGCAATGGACCTCCCAGACCAGACGACCCAAGAATGTCCGCTGGAATCTGCAGGTTGCAAGAGATTGGCGTTCTGACGTCGACCCGGAGCTGGGAGCCGATGCAACCAAGACCCCACGCCGGTGGCTTTGGTGGGATGGTGTGCTGCGAGCTGCATCGGCCGCAGAACCAACAGCACCAGCAGGGTGTCTCCGGGTCTACTTGTGATTTTGCCTGTCTCTTTTTCGTGTCCGGTGCGTCTCGGGGAGGTTGGAGGGAAGATAATACTGACTCGGGCTGTATACTCCGTACTTTGTGTGAAATTAGAGAATCAATCCACGGAGTGGCTGTCACCTCCTTTCCTACCCAATCCCATCCACTGTTTGTCAATGGCATCCGATATCAAGCTCCCATGGAGACGGGCCGCGAGTTGCTGGTCTTTGTCCCTGGATCCAGGTTGACGGTTGACCGTTCGCCGATGTCGAGAAAATTCCCACGCAAAAAAGTCCCGTGAAAACAGCTACTAACTGCTTCACACCAATCATGTCGCATCGCCGTTGCATTCAAGCCCCCACAACCATGTCTTCGGGAGGAAGCGCATGGGGCCAAGAACATGCCAAGAAGCAAGACCCCGATGGGAAATTGCCCCTGGCCTGGGCGAAGCGGGGTTATCGAGACCGTATCTTACGATATACGTGTAAGATACCGTACTATTGCTGTCATCCGGGGTGGAAGAGCATGTGCCATGGCCAGCGATCGATGAGGTGAAAGCGACGCAAACAATCTCGAACATCCCATCCATCCACGCTGCACTGCACCACAGCGCTATCGAAAGCCACTCAAAAATCCCTCCACTCCTGTTGCAGATACATACCACATGTCATATCATCTCCATCTCATATCACGATCACCACCGATGCACATCTGCAACAACAGCAACCCTGCCTCAAGGCGAAATGCTTCAGGTTGTGTGGGATTGGTTGGAGACATCGTTGTAACTAAAGGCCACAGAACTCACCTAACCCTCGCCTGGCAACATGGTGATCACGATATTGACTGGAATCCCGTTCCCATCTTCGCCCCTAATCCGTAATGCATCGATATTGAACACATTGAACCACTTCGTAGGTACATAGACACATAGGTATCTCCATCATATGCACAAGACATCCATCCAGCCCATATGGATCCATCGCTGTGGTATCAATCCCCATCACATAACATCAATCATCATCACCGCTCACCCAGAAGCCAAAACCCTCTCCCCCGTGGACTGGGAAAAACACAGCCTTCCGCCGCCCTCCCCATAGTGAGACACGCCACCCTCCATCACATAGATATAAACACAACGAAACAAGCAACATTATACCACCAGACTCAACAGCCTTCCATCACCCTGCAACTCACTCCGTTTCCCTTAATACCCATACGGCTTCTGCCCATAAATAATGTGCAACGGCATATACGCCAGCATGGTATTGTCATGATACGCCTTCCTGACATCCACCAGGAACGCCTCGACCTGCTCCCTGGTCCAGCCGCAGCCGCGCGTGAGCGGGCCGAGCGCGATGGCCGAGATGCCGTCGAGCAGGATGGTGCGCCAGTACAGGCCGACTGTTTTGAGCACCTTGTTCTTGGCCCATGTGCCGATGGGGATCTGCAGCACGCGCTCCGTCACGTTGACGAACCCGGCCTCGCGCATCATGGCCGGCAGGCTGCCGTCGCCCGCCGCCCCGAGGTTGACGCCCAGGTTGTGCAACCCCTCGTGGATCAGCCGCCAGTACTCGGCCACTGGATGGTCCGGTGTCAGAGAGTTGTTGGCGGAGATGGGGAAGTGGTAGACTTCTTGCATCTCGAACCAGCCGCCGGGGCGCATGTGTCTGAAAAGGAAGAGAAATAGGTTAGCTCTGGGGGTTTTTGTTGGCTGATGGAAGAAAGACGTTAGGTGGAACCTACTCCAACGCCCGGCGCATCAGCTTCGGCCAGTCCTTGATGGCCATGACGGTGTGCCGCGAGTGGATATAGTCAAAGTAATTGCGCGGGTGCAGCCATGGGCTCCTTTTTTTTGCAGTATGGTCAGAACTGTCTCTTGGAAAGGAGAAATAGGCCGAGGGAACCAAAAAACATACTCAACATCGTCGACCATGAACCTCACGTTCGGTGGCACCCATTCAGGCTGGATCGGGCTCAGGTCGATGCCCAGCACGTTGGCGGCAGGGAAGAGGTCGCCCACTGTTGTAGCAGTTCGGTCCGTGTCAGCGCATCTGAACCCATGGTATCCCAGTAAAACTAAAACGTCATCTCATCTTCATCTTTTGCACGTACTCTCGATCGCCCAAATCCCTGTCCCCGTCCCAATATCCAAAATCTCATGCGGATGCTCTCCAATCGGCGCAAAGTAAAGCTGCCCGCAGAGCATCTTGACCATGGCGTGCTTCATGTCCTCCCTCTGCTGCCTATATATACCGTCAGCAAAACCCCTTCGCCATCTCCAAACCACAACCGCAGGTGCGTGGGTGGGCGATAGGTAGGTACGTACTCAACGTCATCGTTCGGGAAGTTATACCGCCCCTCCCTGAACCGATGATATCTCCTCCCGTTCTCGTAAACGTAATCCCTCACGCTCTCGGCCAGCGACGTCGAGGCGGTCGTGTTGGCGTCGCTCCCGTACCCGTCGTCCGTGTCAAACTCGTCACTGTCCACCACGATAGTTCCTTCCTCGGCCTGCGCCGTGGCGGCCTGCTCCTCGAGCGCGTCCTCTTCCGTGTACTCATCGTCATACTCTCTCTGACCATTCCCCACAGGCCCCGAATGTAAGAAGCTGGCTCTGGCCGGTCTGGATGATGGCGGGGGTGATGATGACCTGCCAGCACCGCTCGTCGTGGCTGCGGCTGGTGGTGGGGCGGTGGAAACGCTCTCCATCGACGACGAGGGGGAGAAAACCCCGGCATCATCCGTCACTGTTCCTGTCTCCTCCGTTTCGGCGGTGGAGGACGCAGTAGAGGCTAGCGTCGAGGTGCTGTCGGCGGGATTCCGGGCAGGGGCGGCGGCAGCAGCGGCAGAGTCGAAAACAGGCGGCCGTCCCCGCGTGGTGATCGACGCGTGTTTGAGCTCGGCCGTTTTCAGTGGCGCCTGGGCTGGTATCGCCGGCGCAGCGGGGGATGTTGCGCGGGGAGCCGGAGTTGGGGAACTCAGCGCTGCGGCGGAGACGGCGGCGGAGAGTTCTTGGTCATCGTCGACCGGGGAGGAGGCATCTGTTTCGGCACGGGTGCGTTTTTTGCCTTTTGTGCTGGTGCTAGCGACGCTGATCGGGTCGGCGATGACGGGGAGCGGGGAAGGGGAGGACATGATGGCTGAGGTGGGAGCAAGTGAAAAGACGAGAGAGCGGTTAGGGGAGCCAGTGATGGCTGGTAACGAGGATGGTGATCTGAGGCCGAAAGAGGCGCTCGGCAAAGGCAAGATTGGCTGCTGGCGGGTGAGTACTGCTTCCGATGGTTACACAGATTGTCCGGCGACACCGAGAGACCAGCCACGGATTCCGTAGAGTTGAGAGGGTCGAGAAGTCGGCGACGGCAGCATGCGCTGCGTTGCGACACGACACCAGGCTAGGCCTGAGAGACTGGTGGTTCGTTCTGGTTGTTGATTGTGGTGGCCGTGGTTGGAGGGGGACAGACCAAGAGAATGAATAGCTGGGGGCGTTCCCGTTTCCTTCGGAGCGCTCTGAGGAGACTGGTGGGTGGTCGAAGAGTGTTTGTCCGCACTAGCGTTGTGAATGGCGAACTCCCTGAGCCATGGAGCGGACGTGGACTAGAATCGCCAATAATAAGTGATGCGTCTGTCGATCTGTCTGTTCTCCGGCTTGGAATACGACGTCGCACATAAACTTGCAATGCGCCAGGCCGACGTGCGGGTTGTGATGCTGCCGTTGACCAGGACCGAGGCAGTCCTGTGTCGTGTACTAGGTATCGCGCAACTTGGGCCGTGGAGGAGGAGAAGGATCATGAGCCAGGATGGGGGGCAAAAACACAACAAGCTTGAAAAACAAGTCCTCCTGGAACGGGCTCCGAGGCTCTCTTTCGGCCGGTGGTTTGAAGACGCTACCTTGGCGTTAAAGTTACCTGTCCTCCGAACGAAACATCAAGCACGGCGGAGCAGTCGGGCCCATTCCTGGCTCCTCAAACCTAGTCGGTTGCTTCGGCGGGCAAACCACTCATGGAGACAATGGAACCCAAGACAGGGTCAAGCCGCACGGCACGGAGGGTGACTCGTCAGGTTGCGCGACAGGGGAACCTGTGGAAGTGAGCGGCGAATGTGCCCCGAATGCGAGCAGTGGATGGTGGCATTGGCTGCAGGTGGGTGTCCATCCCGTTTTCCCCCTTCAACTGCGCAGAAGACCGGCAGACGAGGAACCACTGCTGCATGAGGGCGGGCACTGTGGGAGAAGGCCGGGAAGGGGTGGGCTGGTGCGCTGTTGGTTGGTCACCAAACAGTTGTGGTTCAGGAAGAAGAGTGGGGGAACCTGATGTGACCATGCCCTGGGCGAGAGACCTGCGACCTGGTGACCTAGCGCCCAGAGCGTGCGCTGGCCGAGACCTGCGTGTTTCTTGGGTTGCTTTCATCAGGGGCCAGCCCCCCACTGGACGCGGAACAGTTGCAGTGTGTGCGTTTCCGCATTTCCAGGTTTGATTGATGGCTTCAAAGGCGTCGATGGCTTGACGATGGGGATGTGAGAAGCGACGGGACGTTGTTGCTACTTGACCGTTCCAAGTCCAGCCCAAAGGATGAATAGACTTCTCGGGACGGAGATGCCCCTGCATGGGAGTGGAGGTCTGGAACCTGCAGCAGCCTGCTTGCATCGTGGCTTCAGGTGGTTTTCTGCAATCCAGAAGAATCCCAGGTTGGTGACGTTTCCGGCTTCATTCGGATGGAGGTCCCAGGTTGATCCCGGCGATGCTTCTGCTCTACGGCGTACTCCGTAGGTGTCCTGCCGCAGGTTGATGAGATGAGCAGAACCTGCACGCGCTGCCCATGCCAAATGGAAAACAAAATGGAAAACAGACCGGAAAAGACATTTCACTTTCGATTAAGCCCTGTCCGACATACTCGGATCCATGTCATCCGCCGATTGAAATCATACAAAGTCGGTAGGCCAAAAGGAACACAGCGGGAGATGGGTTTTGGCTCCGGGTTCCAAGGTTCTGCCGGCACTGGGTCTGGTCTGGGCTTGTGGTGGGTCTGAGCTCAGGAGGGATCGCGAAGCAGAAAACAGGCGCCAAAGATCGACGCCACACACAAATCACATCCAAATCTGAGATGTGGCTGGTGGTTCCAAAACCGGTAAGTGGGGCATTCCAGGCTGAGCTTCAGCCTCAAGGGCCGCCCTGCGCAGGCAGAGCCAATCTGACGTGGGCCTTGGCTTGGCTGGAAGTGGGACAGGCCTTCTGCCGGACCTGGAAACCCAGCATCAACCACCATCAACCACCAACATCGCCATCACCAGCCGCCATCAACACCAAACGACAGCCACCCATCGCCGGCCTTAACCTCTATACACGCCGACCCGACCAGCACACCATCCCCTCTCCGTACCAATTCCCCCCCGCATCCCACTCCATTTTAACCTTCCTCCACCATGGCCGAGGCGGCGTTCAAGCCCGAAAGGGACTATTCAAAAGATGCCGACCAGCTGATCCCCGAGGCTGAGAAGCTCGCAAAGGTACATGCTTCCCACGATTGATTGATGGCCTGGCCAGCCTTGCTCTTCCTCGCGCTTCCCCGCTTACACCTCTCCAGACAGACATCCATGCCGCCATCGACAAGCTCGCCGTCCTCGAGAAGCAGGCTCGCCAGGCCTCAGACCTTGCCACCACGTCACGAGTCCTCATCACCATCGTCACCATCTGCAAGAATGCCGGGAACTGGTCTCTCCTCAGCGACCAGACCTTGGTCCTTTCCAAGAAGCATGGCCAGCTCAAACAGGCCATCACAAAAATGGTCCAGACCGTCATGGGCTTCCTCGACGACACCCCCAACCTCGATACCAAGCTGGCCGTCATTGAGACCCTGCGCACTGTCACCGAGGGTAAGATCTTTGTCGAGGTCGAGCGGGCTCGCGTGACAAAGATCCTCTCCGACATCAAGAAGTCCCAGGGCGATCTCAAGGGCGCCGCCGCCACCCTCTGTGAGCTCCAGGTCGAGACCTTTGGGTCCATGGCCCGCCGCGAGAAGGTCGAGTTTATTCTGGAGCAGGTAGCTCTGTGCATCGAGATTGGGGATTGGACCCAGGCCGGTATCCTCAGCCGCAAGATCAGCACCCGCTATCTCGCCGGCAAGCCCAAGAAGACCCCCGAGCAGCTGGAGCAGGAGAAGAAGGAGCGCGAGAAGAAGGGCAAGGTCGAGCCTGAGCCCGAGGAGGAGGACGATGTTACAGACCTCAAGCTGCGCTATTACAGACAGCAGATTCTGCTGGCCCAACACGACGCCAAGTACCTGGATGTGTGCAAACACTACCGGCAAGTGCTGGACACCGAGGCTATCGAGAACAACCCGGAACAATTGCGCTTCGTATGTCTACCAGTCTCGTCTCTACACAGCCGTCTCTTTCGCTCTAACCAAATACCTAGGTTCTCCAAAGGGTCATCTACTTCATCATTCTCGCCCCACACGACAACGAGCAACACGACCTGCTCCACCGCATTCACAAGGACACCCGCAACTCCTTGGTGCCCCAAGACGCCGAGCTTCTCCGCCTCTTCACTGTCCACGAGCTCATGCGCTGGCCTGAAGTCGCCCGCGTATTCGGACCGCATCTGCTCTCCACTGATGTCTTCGACTCCGCCCCAGGCCAGTCGTCCGATCCCCAGGCCTATGACCGGTGGCAGGACCTGCGCAAGCGCGTCATTGAACACAACGTCCGCGTCATCGCAAAGTACTACACCCGCATCCGCATGGACCGCCTGACCCAGCTGCTCGACCTGACCGAGGACGAGACGGAAAAGTACATCAGCGAGCTCGTCACCGCCAAGACAGTCTACGCCAAGATCGACCGCCCCGCGAGGATCGTGAGCTTCGCAAAGCCCCGCGATGCTGATGACATCTTGAACGAGTGGAGCTTCAACATGAAGAGCCTCTTGGGCTTGCTCGAGCGCATTGATCATCTCATCACCAAGGAGGAAATGATGGCGCGGATCCAGCAACCCGGAGGTGGTGCGAAGGGGAAGAAGGGAAAGGAGGCCAAGAAGGCGGCAGCGCGTTGAGAGGAAACTTATGGGCCAAGGAAGAAGACGATGGCAGGTTGGGAGGTTGTGGATGGGAGCTAGTGTACAACAAATACATATTGCAGAGACCTACAGTAGCTAGTTGCTGGTCTATCCCGTGGGGGATAACAATTGACAATACAGAGTGCGCCGAATAAACACGGCGCCGCGGTGTGATGGCATGGGTGAACCCACCTAATGTGTCTAGTTTGCTGTTCCTGCTGAACTGACCATATCTACGCCTCCAATAGTGATGGTCAAGCCTCGCGAACCGCGCATGACTGCGTAGGGTTTCCGCGTGTTACCATGTATCGTCTTCTGTTCTTTACATCCTCTTTTCTCATATCTCATATGGCTATTTCTTCTTTCCCTTCCCTCCCTTCCCTCCTTTCTTGGGTGGTTCTTCCCACAACTGTCCCTTCACCCCTTTTCCTCCCTTTCCTCCTCCCTTTCCTCCACCACTACCACTCTTCCCTCCTCCGCTCCCCGAACCACCTCCTACAACACCAGACATGGTCACCGCCACTTTGCTCACCGGCACCACGTTAAACGCCTCCTCCACCTTCATGGTCTTGATCAGCTCTACCTCGCGGGGCCACATCTTTTCGACGTCCTGGGCCGTCTCGTCCACCGCCGCGGTGCTGCCAGCGGCGATCCGCCAGCGCTCCACAATCTCCTTGACTGCCTTGCCCTTTTTGGCCATACCCGGCTGCATCTTGGCCTTGTACTTGACCCTGGCCAGCGCGTTCCACGGCGCGCAGACGGGCACCACCTCGACAATCTCGTCGCCGGGCAGCGGGGTGCCGACGAGCGAGTCGAGGATGGCGAGGTCGTCCGCCTGGTTCGCGCCGGACAGGCCAGCAGGGTCCTCTTCCTCTCCGCCGGGAATGTCCGCGATGGGCTCCCCGCCGCCCTCGAGCATCCGCCGCCGCCGCTCCTCTTCCTCAGCGATCTTCTTCCTCTCCCGCTCCATCGCCTGTCTCTTGCGCTCCCGCGCTGCGGCCGCCTCGGCCTCCTTTGCGGCGCGCGCGGCGGCTTCGGCTTCGGCCTTGGCGCGCGCGGCGGCGACACCGAGGAGTTCTTCCATAAGCGCGCGATCCTCTTCGTCTTGGTGCCGGTATTTTGTGGCGATCTTTTTGGCCTTGGACCGTTGGCCGCGTTTGGGTGGTTGGTTCTTCTTGGATGGCTGCTGCTGCTGCTGCTGTTGTTGTTGTTGTTGTTGTTGTTGCTGTTTCTGTTGGGGTTTGGAGGGTGTGATTGAGGCCGGTTGTTGGGGCTCGCCTTCGTCTTCATCATCCTCGGTAGAGGAGTGTACCTCTCCCTCCCCGTCCTCGGGTTCTGCGGTGGCTGGTTCGGCATTGGAGTCGGGGCTGATATTGGAAGGACCAGGCTGCTCATCCGCCTTCTCGTTTGGCTTTGGGGATGAAGGCTCGTCCTGTTTGATATCTAGCCCAGCCAGCTGCTCAGTCGGTGGCTGAGGGTCCGCTTCAGCAGCGGCAAATTCCTGCTTCTCCGGCCCAAGAGGCAAAAGAGGGTTAGCCCTCGGTCTGTCACCCTCTTCCTCATCGCTGTTCTCCGCGACAACCGTGCTCTCCGCGACAACCTCCTCTCCCTTCTCCTCCGATTTCTCCTCATCGCCAACCACTGTCGGAGCAACATTCTCCCCGGACCCGCCGCCCGTCTGAATAGTAACAACCTCTGTCACACTGCCCGAATCGTCGGTTCCGCCAACCTCATCTGTGCGGTACACGCGATTCCTAATATGCTTCTTCCTGCTCTCCTCCGAGATGCGAAACATCAACCCAAATCCCAGCATCAACTGCGCCGGCGGCAGGGGGTTCTTCTTCCCGCGCACCATGAATGAGCCCACAGGCAAAAACTCACCCGCTGGAGCTGACTTGGACACCTGGTCCGCGTTCACCCACCACGCGCCCATCGCAGCCTTAGAGTCCCAAGCGTTGGAGCAACACACGGACAAGCTCCCAGCCTGGGACAGCGTCGAAGGCGGGATCGGCGCGTCAGGTGTCTTGGGATTATTCTTGATGATCACTGTCGGGGCGCCATGCATGTCGGCATGCACGTAAACGTCTCCCTTGCGCAGGTGGCGCTTGTAGAGCATCTCGTTCTGTTGGGCATCCCGACCACCAAGGACAAGATATCCGTCGGACGAGATGAACCAGTAGAATTTTTCGAACCACAGGGGCTTGCGGGCGGGCTGGAGGACGGGCTTTTCACGCTTCAAGCCACGCTTGAGGTCATGTGCGATTTTCTCTTCGGCGTTGCGGATCGCGATCTCGGCCTGCTCGACGGTCTTTTGGTGTTTTTCTGCGGCCGAGCGTTTTTGGTCGTAGTATTCGCGGGCGTTATTCCAGACGCTGAGCTTGAGGTTGATGTCCACGGCAAGCCGTTTGTCGGGTCCCTTTAACGGCTCGTCCGGGACATCGTCGGCTGCGAGGGTTTCCGGGTCTGAGTCGTAATCAAAATTCATCTTCTCCTCTGCCTCGGGCTCTTCTTCTTCCTCGCCCAAAAGTAGGGTGATAATTCCCTCGTCAAGACGCATGGGCAGCTTAATGATCTCAGCAACGGGATTGTGCAGCTTCTGCTCGCGTTCCACCAGCTTGTTGATGTCGACCCAGTCCATGCCTTGCTGAAGAAGGCCATTGACGGCGTTCATGGCTTCTTGAACCCGTTCAATGTTGGCCTCAATGGCGGCAGCTTTGCGCAGGTTCAGTATCTGGGCCTCCTGGAGACCCTCGATGCGCTGGGCTTGATCACGGCGGGCGGCTTCGAGCTTCCGCTTGGCTGTGGCCTCGCGATCTTGCAAACGGGACTCGAGCTTCTGGCCCTCGAGGGATGAGAAGAACTCGTCAACTGTCTTGTTGAAGCCATCGAACGAAAGGATCTGGACGTTCGGGTCCTCCTCGAACTGGCGCGGCAAGAAAGGTTGAAAGTCCTCGTAAAGCAGAGCCCGTGGCTGGTCGGCCTGCTCGGCATCTCCGTCTCCCGGCGCTTCTTGAGCAGCTCGGGGGTTCGGCTTGGCAATGATGTACCCTTTCGACGTTGGGGCGTTCCCGACATTGTCTAGAACGGACCGGGCTAGCTCGAGGGAGTGAAATAAAGCATCCAAGAGTTTCTCGTTCTCCAAAACGTCGGCCGGTTTAACAGTGGAATCAAATCCCGTAGCGCGAAAAGCATGATCGACAAGGACCGGGGGCAGTTCTGTAATGGTCGTGGCAAGGCCGCGGCGCAGCTCCTCGGAAGCTTTGCGCTTGGACTTGGCCACGCCAGCAGCGGCCTGTGCAGCGCTGTGTTCGGCAGCCGTCTGGAGGGCATCTCGCAAGCGATCCTTGGTCAGGGGCGGTACGCCAGCATAGTTCTGCCTATTCTCAAGCGTGTAGGTCAGACCGACTCGCTGGGGCTCCTGTCCCTCACCCTCGGGAACATTGCGCAACAGGGCCAAGATCTTGAGGTTGGCATCGGTCAGGATGACGTTGCCGCTGGCGAAGAACTCGAGGAAGAGGCGGTAGGCGCCATCGGTGAACTGCAGCTCGATGATGCGGTCGGTGCCTATTTGACGAACGGAGGTGAGGCGGCGGGTGTTGAGGAACTTGCGAAGACGCGAAACGAAGGGACTTGGGGCCGGGGCGGCAGTGCGCACGAAGTCTGTCAGATGGCAGCGAAAGCCCGACTCAATGATGAGTTGCTGGCGGACATCAGGCCTGGCAAGCTTGAAGAGGAGAATCTTGGAGTCGAGGTCATAGATGTTGTGGACGCGGAGGTTGATGATTGACTGGGCCAGCTCATGGGCGATGACCTGGAGATGCGTTAGAGAAAATAAAGTCAACCCAAGCGAAGATCAATGTAGATTGTACCTTGACGTCCAGGGAGGAGAAGCGTTGCTTCATCTTGGGTGAATCTTTTGCAGCTCAGGTCAAGAGCCCGCCTGCGTCGTCCTCTGGCAATTGACGATGCTCATGCTCTGATGGTGTTGAACAGGATGCCGCTTCCATGCCGTTGACCTCATGGCGGGGCAGGACCTGAACGGCGAACCCAAGATGGAAGGTGGGGCAATGTCTTGGGTGTACAGTTGCAGCCTGAGGCATCAAATACCTCACGTCTCTTGGGCCAAGGCATCAATCTTCCATCTGGGCTAACCCACCTCCCGTCCCCTTCAGCCGTTCACGTCGCAGCAGCAGCCTGAACCTCTCGTCTCCTTCTCCTCTTCAGCACACATGCCCGGATCATGGCAAGGCAGTGGTACGAAATGGCAAATGCAATGCCGCCGAATCCAACTCCGACGGCAATCGCGTACAATTTGCGCAAGCTGTCCATGGCGGCCGGTCGATCGTCGTGGTCGAGTCAAGCGAGTGGATGGAAAGGGGAGAGAGGAGACACGACAGACAGATTGGCCCCAGCGTCAAGTCGTAAGTGGATGGAGTTGCTCGTCGAGGTCCACATTCCACGCGGCTCCAGGGCCTTGGACTTGGCCTGATCTGGTTCCCGTCCGCCTTGCAGCAGTGTGCAGCAGATGGCAGACGCAAGCACCTCAACACGAAGGGCGCTAGAAGCACAGAAATCTTGGAAAACGAATCCAATCGAACCATTCGGGTCTTCCACGTTTCGACTCCGAATTGAATGCGAATCTTTCAACCCCATCACAGTCAGGACAGTATGCATGGAAATCTAGGTAGAGTTGAGTCAAGGCATCGCCTGAATTTGGAGGGCCACGACTCGGCGTTCGGGATGGTCTGCCGAACCGTCCATCCACCTCACAGATCCCAAGATCGGGCAAGAGGAGGGTTGGACAACACACCACAAGTGGAATCAGATTGAAGCCAATCTCGAAGTACGGCGTGGGTATCATCAATTTGACCATCAACATCCATCAAACCCCCGGTCACTCCAGATCCAACACGCAGTGGCGTGGGACTGAAAACATGAACACAACTGGAATGCAGCGCCGGGTCCAACCGCAACACCGCCTTGGCAAGACAAGGACGTGTTGTCCCGACTCATGTGTTGCTGACTCAAGCCCATCATTCCGATGCCACGAAGTAATGAACAGACCACATCACAACAACACAATCAAACAGCCCGGAGTCTTTTGCCGTCCACAAAACAGATGGAGAACCGACCCATTTGATCTCAAACGGCAAAAACAGCCCCGGACGATCCGGCTGCGGTGGTCTTGCCGTTGGACGGCCGTTGTCATGACAACCAGGCGACCAGGGATCTTCACACCCAGCTCCGAACAAACAACAAGGACACCAGAGCGGACGGAACACCCGAGCGGAACCTCGGCATCTGGCCACAGGTCTGATTCAGATGCTCGATCCCAGCGATCCCAGACAAGCAAAACGCGCGACGCTTGCTGGAGCCCATGCGGTGGTGCATTGCGCAATGCAAGGATGTGGCTGACTGCCGCTGGCTGGCTGGTGGCCGGCTGGCCGGCTGGCAGACCGTTCGGGTTTTGGACAAGCGCCGAGTCGGAGGCTGGGAAGACAGGTCAGCACGGTGGACTCCGCTGGAGCGACAGACCGACCGATCACCCACCGCCGCTCTTCCCGTCCGCTTCTCCCAAGCCCAATCGCCGACGCCCACGCAAATTTGGACCTCAGGACGAAAGGGAGGTTGGGAAATCGAAAGTGCTCGACCTTCCAAGAGATTGCGAACAGCCGCGACCAATTGAGGCCCATGGTTTCCAGTGATCAGCCATCCTGCTCCTATGCAGCAGCAGGGGTCTGACCGACCTCCTCCAGCCACCCTGCCTATCAGGTGCGGGCACCAGCCTTGCGTCGCAGAGGGTCCCAAAGATCTCAGAGTCTTGGCCCGGCTTCCAGCCTCCCCAGAGCTCCACCCCCATCTGGAACAAAGCTGAGCTCCCGGATCGCGTCCAGGGTCGGGTGCGATTTGCCACCCGATTCAAGTCGGCAGGGCATTGCGTTCGACGAGACAGCGGACGTCGCACTCGGCTATGTTAGGGCTGCCATTGAGAAGGAGGGGAAGCGATTGCTGAAGACACGAAACAAGATTTCCCCAGTAATCGATGCCTTTCTCTTGCGAACCCTGCTGACACGGACAAGAAAATCGAGCGCGCCGTGTCGGCCGTGCAGGCGCTCAGGTCCGTTGCTTGCTTCAGCTGGACAGCGGCGACAGATGCTAGCTTGAATCGGACAGGGGGTGGAACAAACAAGGGGGGAGGTTGGGGACGACCCCACGCGCCGAGCGTCAATCAGGGCCGGGCGGGTAGGGACCCACATCTCGCGCTAGACCGAATCAGATGCGAGTAAACACGAGACGGGACCCACATCATGTAAACAGACGGCTGGGAAAGCAGGGAAGCAAGCAGCTCCTGCCACTTCCTGCCACTTCCTGCCACAGTCGGGATGCAGCCCCTGGTCCTGCCTCGTCGGCCATGGACCCTTGTAGAAGGCTCTCTTTCTGTCACACTCGCTGCAGATGGTTGGCCGAGTCTGACCCCAATT
This sequence comes from Mycothermus thermophilus, assembly GCF_041956435.1. Taxonomy (NCBI): domain Eukaryota; kingdom Fungi; phylum Ascomycota; class Sordariomycetes; order Sordariales; family Chaetomiaceae; genus Mycothermus; species Mycothermus thermophilus. The sequence continues at coordinate 1,428,668 of NW_027191428.1, forward strand.
CGGCCTCTCGCGCCGCAATTCGCTGCCTCTTGCTGCTGGTCGCTGGCGTCGTGCTTGGAGGTGGTGCGTTCTGTTCTCCCCGCCAACCAGCAGCCAGCAGTAACCCGGACAGCACAGCAACCGAGTCCCGGATGGTGTCTGACGCTGGGGGGCGCCGGGTATTTGAACCGTCCTCTCTCGTCCCAGACCGGCCCTGCATCTCTCCCTCTTCCCTATTCCTCCAATTCGCAGCATCCCAAGCCTGTCTCGTGTTCTACGCAGACTCAGCAAGCTCCACCCTCCATTTCTTTCCCTTGTTGGAATTCGATTGAATAGAAGACGAGTCCGTTTCGAGGGCCTCTTCTATCTTCATTCGACTTCTTTCTAGGAAAAGAAGCAAGAGTCAATCTTCTTGTCGCCTTTCGCGTTCCCCACGTCGAAAGGTTGAGGAGAAGACTGTCTCTTCGCGCCCCTAAAGGTCGGCAACCTGGACTTTGAAGCTCGTGTTCCGGTCCCTTTCAGCGTCTTCCCGTCCTCGTACAGGGAGTCCGAGACCGCCACTCAAACCCACGTTCACGAAGAGGTCGAGATCAAGCTCCCCCAGCTCGCCGGACGGGAAGGTCACGCCTCTTCTTTCCAAGAACAAGCACATCTTCCTCCCCGCGAAGAGGGTCGCTTCAAAGAAGAGGTCCGCATCACTCGCCAAGAGGAGCACCGCCGTCCCGGCATCCGCGAAGAGTTCGTTGTCCGCGAGGAGTACCGCAAGTAAGTGTTTTTTGTTTTGTCCGCTTGTTTTTGTTTACAATGGCGGCATTGTTTTGCTGGGCGCTCTCCGCTGGAGACGGTGTGTTTTCAGCCTCTTCCTGGGGGCCCCCTTTACCGCTCTGGTTCAGCCGGGTCACCGCTCGGCCACCCCAGCTACCCCCCTGCTAGGGCCGGCGCCAAGCTGGTCTGGAGCCGGGGTGGCGGGTTGACCAAGCGACGGATCTGAGGTGAAAACACGACATAATCCGCGACCTGAGCTGCTTCCTGTCCTTCCCAACCTCTCACTTTTCCCTTCCACACAACAATATCTAACCCGTCCCTCCCCCCTCGGGTCAGACCCAAGCCAACCTACTCCGAGACTCGCATCGAGTACGACACCAAGGCCAACCCGGTGATCGACGCCGCTGAGAGCGAGTACCGTTCCCGCGTCCAATCCAACTACAAGGAACCCTCCGTCGTCGGCACCACCGTCACCACCGCCGACCCCCCGGCTCCTCGCCTCCTTACCTACAAGGAAGACAAGGCTAGCACCGTCGTCGACGACTACACCGTCGACCCGCCTGCTGCTCCTGCCCGCTCCGTCTACAAGAAGACTGCTTCGGTCGTCGGCACTACCGTCGACCCTCCGCGTCCCCCGCGCCTCACCCGCCACCAGCAAGTCGACATCGTCGAGGAGACCGTCGAGGCTCCCCGTTTCGAAACCAAGTCCAAGATGGGTTACTACGACGAGGACGGTAAGCTTAACCCCCATGATGCCCTCACTACCACAGCCCAGTTGCCTCTTCCCAACCTCCTACCCCTTCCCGAAGGTGACCCCTCTCAAGGTGTTGCCGTCGGCTGCATCACACATAAGTGTGCTCACTCAACCGTCAACCAGGCAACTACCACTCGTTCCGTGCTGGGTTGCACAATAAGTTGCACAAGTTGGCTGACCGCATTGCCCCCCATGAAGGCTCCGACCGCGTTGAGGAGGTCGTCCAGACCCGCCCCAAGGCTACCGCGAAGCCCGCGCACCCGCCCAACACGGTGACCATCCCCTGCCACCACATCCGCCTTGGCGACATCCTCATCCTGCAGGGCCGCCCTTGCCAGGTCATCCGCATCTCGACCTCGGCGGCCACTGGCCAGCACCGCTACCTTGGTGTTGACCTCTTCACCAAGCAGCTCCATGAGGAGTCGTCCTTCATCTCGAACCCGGCGCCCAGCGTCGTGGTTCAGACCATGCTCGGCCCTGTCTTCAAGCAGTACCGCGTCCTTGACCTGCAGGATGGCCGCATTGTTGCCATGACCGAGACGGGTGATGTCAAGCACAACCTGCCCGTCATCGACCAGAGCAACCTCTGGGGCCGCCTCCAGAAGGCTTTCGAGTCGGGCCGCGGCTCTGTCCGCGTCCTGGTCGTCTCGGATCACGGCCGTGAGATCGCTGTCGACATGAAGGTCGTCCATGGCTCCCGCCTCTAAGCGGCGAGTTGGATTCCCTTTTCCTGCCATGTTCGCGGGCAACTGTGGGCGTGGCGTGTATGTCATGATCAAGGCTTTGGACAATTTATGACCTCTTCCTCCTGTTTGCTCGCTGAGGGTTGATGGTGGGGAAGAGACGATTGGATAATGGCATCGTTGAATTGGGGATTTGTGGATGGACCTATTGGATAGCTTGTCATGTTGGTCGCTTCTCACGTGTACATGATGAATGTAATGGATGGATATTTATGGTATACCTTATTCGTACCCTCCACGCTCTGCTCTCGTGAATCGTTCCATGACTCGCTCCTCGCTGCACTGTCGAATCTAAGTTTGAGATGTCTGGTGTTGAACAGGGTTTGATCACGTGATAGCTTGCTCCTGAGTTTCTGTGAGTACAGATCTGTGGATGGTCCATGTTAATATCTTTGCCTATCGTACATCACATTAATTGCCGTAGATATATTTTGGAGCCAGTCATCCTTCTGTCCTCATGGCATGGCTTTATCATGTTGGCTTCCTACTTTTGTTGATGACATCGTTTTGAGGCGATGCAAGGGATGTGAACGAGATTCGGATACGGAGTAACTGTGTCGTCTTCCCCGACAAGTATTCTTCACCACATAATTCCAGCAGGTATCAGAAAAAAAGGTATTCTTATTTCTGGGAATTTGATCACTTTGAGAATGACTCCGTACCTATGTATCCTCTGAGAATTAAATAAGGCTGAGGTAGTAAAGCGAGAGTGCCGGGTTGATATAGACGGCTGCTGAGGAGGTACTCATGACTTCAATGAGTCAACATACAAGTATCTGGTATCTTTTTGAACCTCGAACGAGTACTTAATAAGTGGCCGGATCTAGGTGGGTAGTATGGTACTCATTTTATCATTATTAATTAAACCTGTACTCTTGTACTGTACTTTCGGTTCGTAAAGCTTCCACTCTTTGCTATTCCCCTTCCTACGCGTAGGTTGTGAGTCGAAGTACAGTACATGTAGGGAGGGAATGGAGTTCATTTCTGCGTTTTAATTTTTCTTTTCCCTCTCTCACACATCGCTGACACATCCAAATACGACCAGGACAAGCCGAGTTGCAAAGACTTGCCTACTCATATTGGCGCGCTCACTTACTTGTGGTTGTTTAATCCTACTCGTTGCTCGGTTGATGAGTTTGAGCCTCAATTTTTGTGACAGATGAGACCATATATTGCGCTTGCGTTTCTGGGCCTCCAGAGCTCGGCATCTGGTGCGGAGGGGGGCTGGATCTAGTGTCTAACGTGGAGTGATTGATGCTTAATGGGTAATAGTGGTATTATCATCACACGGGACTTAGACGAACCTGAAGTTCGCACCGGGCCGGGATGGGGTATGGTATGTACAATACAGCTCCGTTTCTGCGTCAGCGGAGCACTTTCTTCAAGTCTGTCCTTGTAATATCCTGTTCAGAAAAGAGTGGGATAGAGATCTGCAATGGCAAAGGTGCTCATACTACCTCTCTTAACTCTCGCACTCATCACCTCCGAACCGTGCCTTTATCTCCGAAGCATCCCATGAAATTACTAAGGCAGTCTTGAGATGATGGTACTCGTGAATTAACATGCGAAAGCACCCCCAAAATCTGCCAAGTCGACATCTCTGCTGCGACAGCTTCTTCTGTTCGGGCTTCTGTTCGGGAGCTGGGCCAACGTCCGGCGACCACTTTTGTACAAAAGAACGGCGTGTGACACACAAACCACATCCGACGCGGCAAGGACGGCAACGGGAGAAAAATAGAGGGCTACGCTACGGGCCGGGGATCGCATCCGCTAGCCGTGGAGTCTGGTGGTGTGGGATGATGAGTTTTTTAGTTTCCCACGTGTGTGGGATGTGATCACTGAGACACACAAACAGAGTTCGACAGAGAGAGATATGAGGTATGTGATTGATGATTTGAGGCCCACCGCTCTGGCCGAGCTGAGAGAGGGGCCAGAGCGAGGTGAAGAGGATGGATGGAAGTGAGTAAAGGTGGGATGACGCACCAGTCCTGCGTGCTAGCCCGCCGCCTGCATGCCTTGGCCGGCTGACCTAATAGCTAGTATTGGCCAGCAAAGAGAGCGAGAGCAGGGTGGCGAGTGGATTGGGTAGCGGGACCATCGGTGCCCGATGGGTTACTCTCTGTGTGTGGACGGGTAGATGGGAACGGGAGCGGACGAGACGGCGTCATGCAGCCTTGCATGCCTTCCCCGAACCGGAATTCTACCGGACAGAGCTGCTCCCCAGTTTGTCAAGATGGAACGTATGAATGGGGTTATGAGACGTCATGTTGGGGAACAGGGTGTGGGTTGGACACTTCTGTAGGTCCAGTGCTACCGACAGCTGCATGGATCAGCGTTGGTGTCAACGGCATGGGGAGAAGCGAAAAGGCAACCCCATGGTGGACGGCCTCGTGTTTGGAGGCGTGTGGCGCCTCGTTGGCATTGTGAGAAGTGGCATGTCCGTTGGAGATGGAATACTGTGTGATGCCATGATCTCCCAATCACTTTGGAAGACGAGCAGTGATTCGCTGCCCTGGTGTGCGGTACCAGTTATGGCCACCGGTTGACAAGATAATCTTGTTGAAGTTTGTTGTTATGTCTGGGTCACAAGGCTTTCGGGTGTGTAGAAGCCAACGATGATCCCCAAAGTCGTGGTGGGTCAGCTAAGACCGACGTCATGGGTGGTTGTGAAGTGGGCGGGCAAGTTGATGCGATGCGGACGCCCGGCTGCTGAGGCCAAACCAACGGAGGCGGGGCAGCCAGATGTGTGATTGAAAGATACGCGGAATGTTTGGAATGGATCAGCATGGAACCGATGGGAGGGAGAAGGACCGGAGGCATCTGTGTAAAAGTGAAGCAAACCTGTAGAATGAAAAGAAAAAGCCATGCGATTTGCCTTGCAGGAAACCCAGAGAGTTATCCATCGATGTCACTCCATGTAGGTAGGAAAGATCGCCATGCCAGGCAGATTCAGGTTCACTGCCCCACCCGCACAGCAAGTTTGCCTTCCGGATTATCTTCAACGGGCGCTGGCAGCCGTGTCCTGTTCGTTTTCCACGTTGGGACGAACAGGAGCCGCAGGACTCCGGGCGGGCATTGACTTCCTGGTAGGTACCTGAGGTACGTGTCGGCCAAGGAAACCTGGAAAGCAAGTCCCAGCCCCGGGTCCAACGGAAAACGGACAGTACGGAAATCCCCAATGCTAACCTGGAAGGTACGTACCTTAGGTGCTGGCTCTTACGGAATCTTTTCTATCCAATTCTCTTCTTCCATTTTCTAATTACTCGTAGCATTGGTACTGACAAATCCAGGTACGTGCCCTCACGCTGAGGTACATCTGTAGCTCAATATTCAACGCGCCATCCCCATCAGCAATCGACGAAATAAATGACGGAATCAATGGAAGCCGTTATCTTTCCCGTCTCCGGTGACAGGAGTTAATTTTCTTCTTTTTTTCTGGAATGTTTGGTGGTGCTTGACGGTGGCCGGATGGTCGCGGATGGCTGCCCCGCCGTGACATCGGAACCCCGCCCTTGTACTCCCGACTTACGACCGCACCCTGCAAGAGAGGCACTCCAACGGCAGAGCAAAGCCCTCGTCATCAGGGCGCTGCGCCTTCGGAGGGTAGCGGACGGAGAGGGCGGCACACCACTCGCTCGTTCAACTGGCACACACACCCACCACTTATCTGGGCCGGTTGCCTTGCCTTTTTAACCCGTGTCCCCGGAAATATTACCCCTCCAGCCGTGCCTGGACAGTCACCGCTCTTTCTTCCTTCCAAGAGCCCCTCCTTCTTCTCCTGTTGTCTGCTGCTCTGCGCCGTCAACACACGACGTCGTCAGTCAGTCAGTCCATCAGTCACTGAGGGACGCAGCTAGCAGACGCAGGAGAAGGCATTAGGCTGTACTGTATTTGTACAATCCAACAATTTTGTGTTTTTTTGTTTTTTTTCTGTTGTATGCTGCTGTCTTGTCTCTCAAAATGGCTGACCCTGCCCGCTATCGCTACATGCCCGACGCCGGTGGGAGGCGATCGCCTCCTCCCTATAATCCTGCTCGCGCGTCCATGCCCGTCACGGCTACCGGCTACTCGCTCTACGCCGGCGATCTCCATGCCATGTCTGCGTCGCACCACGAGGGCATGACTCGCCCTTCCGACGACTACCCGATGAGCCCTGTCCCCTCTTCGTCCGGTGCCTTCTCCGGGAGAGACAAGCCTGTTGGACGAAGCACCAGCGTCACAGATACCGCCCGCTCTCACCACCGGGCCGTTGATCATCCCAATCGTCCCGTCATCGTCACCAAGCATGCTGGTCCTGTCGCCGCTCTGAGGTCAGGAAGTCCTTCGCGCGACCCTTACCGTGCCAGTGACGAAGGGCCCTACTACGCCGAGCCCGCGTCCTCCATCCCTCGAGGCCGTCCACCCCCTTTAGACGACGATGATTACCGCCGCCTGCGAGAGAGAACCCATCAAGACCGCCTGGCAACCCGTGGCCCTGACACCTTTCGGCCGCCCCGTCCCGCCTCGCTCTATGCTGGCGGCGGCGCAAGCCACCGCACCGGCCCCCATCACACCTTCGAGTTCAGCGATGACGCTTACGAATACACCAAACCGAGCGATCTGGCCCGCTACGATCTTGAACATGACCGCCGTCCCAACAGAACCCGTCGCCCGAGCGTCGACCGCTACTACCGTCCCACCGTCAGCATCAGCACGGAACTGGCCAGGCCTTTCGATCTGCCAGAGAGGCGTCATGGGCCGCCACCGACAACGAGAGGCCTGGATAAGATAAATTGGGGCCCCACCGCTGGTGGAATCTACGACGGTGCTGGTGCTCGTATGCCCATGCCTCCGTCCATAGATACGAGGCCGGACCCTCGCCGTCCAGTCTACGACACTCCAGGGAGTCCAAGAGCCCGCCCCTATGTTGAGGACTATTACGACGATGACCCATATTACTACCACCGACCGGGTGATGTGCTTGACCGAGACATTGAGTATTTTCAGGACGATCGGGTTACCGCCCGTGGCTTCGGCATTCTCGTGGATGCAGATGATCTGGACGACCGCCGCCAGCTACCGGAAAAGATCTACCATGACGACCGTCGCGACCGCCGGGACCGTCGAGAGACGCAAAAACGATACGAGGTTCGCGAGCCGAGGCGGAGGTCAGATGAGGACGACCTGGAAATCATTCGCTATGGGCACGATGATCGAGAGCACCGCAGAAGGCACCGCGACCGCGACTATTCCGAGGACGAGGACGACCGCGACCGTAAAGACCGGAGGAAGCGTGACGATGAAGCAGATAATCGCGATGACAAGGCACGCGACAGGACCGCTGGCGGTCTAGGCATCGTGGCCGGGGCCCTTGGCCTTTCCAGGAAAAAGAACGACAGGGACCGTGACGAATCGCCGCCTCGGAGGCGTAAAGATGCAGAAGACTCCAAGTCTAGGAAGGAGCCGCTGCTTGGAGATGAGGAGTTTGAGATCGTGGAGCACCCGAGGGACCGTGAGAAAGGCCGGGATGAGAAGGAGCCCGAACGTGATGCCAAGCAATCGAAGGAGTCCAAGGATAACAAAGATCGGAAGGAGGCCAAGCAAAACGGAAAGAGCTCATCTCCCCGTGATGAGTCGCCGTCAAGTGATGACGAAAAGTCGAAGTCTCGGCGCCGGCAACGAGACTCAGGTTTTGATCCTAACGACACTGCCACTCTTGCTGAGATCAAGGCAAAGTTGGCCGAAACTGAAGTCAAGGACAATGCGAAGAAAAAGTCCGATGAGACTTCATCTTCCAAGGATAAGGACAAGGACGAGAAGGACCGCCCAGCCACCAGCAAGGATAACTCTACGCCGACCAAGGAAGACAAGTCCTCCTCGCCCGAAAAGCGCGACTCAGACAACAAGGACAAGGACGCTTCGGCCGTCGTGCCCAAGAAAGAAGAGAGCCGTGAGCTGGTTACCGCCCCGGCACGCGAGGAGAAGCAAGTCCGCGTGGTCCCGCCGCCCAAGGACAACGCCCCGGCGCCCGAGAAGAAGCCCATCAAGGGCATCCTCAAGCAGCCGCGCGCGCACTTCCCTGAGGAGCCCAACCCCGTGCGGGAGGGAGTGGCCCCGAACAAAAACGACAAGTCCAAGGCCGACGTCCCTCCGGGGGCTCGGTGGACCAAGATCAGCAGGAAGCTGGTCAACCCGGAGGCGCTCAGGATCGGGAACGAGCGGTTCGAGGTCCGCGACGACTTTGTCATCGTGTTGAGGGTCTTGAGCAAGGACGAGATCCAGGCGTATGCTCAGGCAACGGCTACTTTGAGGGGTATGTCCAACCTCGTTCGGCAGCAACCCAGTTAGCCAATGGTTACTGACAATGGTATTGCTTCCAGAGCGGCGCAGGAAAGAACTCGAGCGTGCCGAGCGCGAGGCCCGCAACGGGGGCGCGAACGACGACAGAGCCGCCGAGTACGACGAGGAGCGCGACCGTCGTGATGACGATGACGAGAAGAAGCAGAGGCACGCTCATCGCCAGCACCGTCGCGGGAGGGAGGAGGATGAGAGAGATAGGAGGGAGAGGGAGGAACGTCACAGGAGACATGCTAGGAGGGAGGAGGATGAGGAAGATGTCGTGGGTGAGGTGCGGAGGGCGCATTATAGGGGTTATGGAAGGGATTGAAACGCTTAATGCGGTGGTTTTGTGTGTATGAGAGAGAGAGTGTGTGTATGAGGGTGTGTTGGCGTCGGAGGTTATCTTCTGCTGTTTGTCTTTTTTTCCTCGGTTGGTTAATGGGTGTGTGGATGTTTTGTAAGATGGGAGGTATGGATTGATGTACAGGTGGATGTCTGGGTTATGGTTTATGGGTTATGAGCGATGTTATGTCATGATGTCACGACTTGGATGGGTTTTGTTTTTGCTTTTCGGCAAAAATGGATCTTGGGTATGTATAAGGGCGAGAGATGGCTGACTGTTGGATGTTGTATGATGATGCTGGGAATGGTGGATCGTTTTCTTCCTTTTTTTCTTTCCTTGGTGTTGTTTTACATGTTTATTTCTGCCTCTCCGTTTGCTATGTGATGGCGACAACAAAAACAATGTTGATGATGCTGGTTATCATGAAGCGGCTTGGGACACGGGAAAAGTTTGGGGTGTGTTTTATTAAAAGCACTTTTTCATTGCCTGCCTGTGTTCCAGTTGTTTCTACGACGGTTAACATGGGACTTGGAAAAACGAGAGGAAAAGAGAAAAAAAAGAAGTGTCTTCGTTAAATTAAGATTCCTATGGTTTCGTGATATCGGATGCTTGAGTTGAGCATGGTGACCTTCTTGTCGTCGATATTGCCTGTTTATTTTGGCGCTGACTCTCATGGTGTACTAACTGCTAATTTCTCGCCTCTTCTTCTTCCTCCTTCTCCTTCCCCTCCCTTTCTTCTCTCTCCCTTGGAAACGGATGTCTGCAGACCAGAATCTTGCTAGATTACTGGAGTCGTGTTTTGTCAAAATATCCCGAAGAGAGTATTCTCTTCACTACAGACGACACACATAGCTATCTCATGACTAGGTCACTATGGGACCTGATTACCCCTGTATGTTGTCTATTTGGATCCTAGTCTCGGGATAGACACCATTGGAAAACGTTGGGGGCGTTGAATGGCACATAGTCACGACCAGCACATGTGGTGTCATGAGACACTGGTGTATACTTACACACCGTAGACACCCACCGTTAAGTGAAAGCCAGGATTTGCGTTGAAGCTATTTTCTGCAACTGATGAACGCCTGTTCAGACCAAACTCGCTTCGTGGACTATCCGGCGAGGGGTTAACCACGCATCGTCGACAGAGTGTAAACATGGACCTCGCTGTTTCGGCACGGCCGCTTCCAGCTTCGAACAACCCTGCTTACAAAACTCTAACATCCCAACACCTCAAACACAGAGGGAATCCCAAACGGATCATTTAGTTAGGTAGCTTTCCAAGGTCGGGAACCTCCTAGTTATGCGAGACAGCGACACCCTGAGGACGGGATGACCAAACGAAAACCCTTCCCTCAGCAACGGTCAACGCAGGGGGTTCGAATCACTTCAGGGGATTGGTATGCCCAGTTCCTGGCCAAATACCACTCACTCAGTGGCCTTACATACAACAAGGGAAAACGATCACGTTCACCACTTCACCGGGACACCAGGCATGTCAAGTTCAGGGACGAGGTCCGTCCTTACCCCTGAAACGGCCAACGCGTGCCCGGACCATGTTCTGTGACTCCTCAACACCAAGCTGTGATTGCATAAAATAAACCCTCCGAGAGAACCAATACTACAGTATCTTGAAGGAAAGCTCGTACACTAGTTTCCAGTCCTTCAACAGGATAGCATATCCACAGAAGGAAACAGAATCCGTCGCGATATACGCTTCCGCAAGGGGCACACCGACGCGCGTTGTTGCTGTTGCTGTGCCGCTTCGCACAGGCCAACCAAGTTTCAGCCACTTTTGTTTTGTGGGATATAGTTAAAAATCCATGAAACAAAGGCAACCTCACCATACTCACTTGGTATGTGTGTTGCGATGAGCTTGGGGCATGGATCTGGACGCGTTTACGAGTATGTCTCCGGCAATCGGGTATTGGCCTAATTGACTGATAACCGCATTTCGGGACAAGCAATCTCATGCCTGCTGTCTAGGGTGTTACCTATGGTCGAGTAGGTAGAACGTAGGTAGGTAGGTATCATGGGCAAGCGGACCATCTGTCTCCTTGGGCGTCCCGAGGATGTTCTGATGTCAATCGTGGGCCTGCGTGATTTAACTGCCATGGCTACGGTGAACAGAACAGGTTAACCCGACCCTTTCCTTCTGCAGAGGTCCGATCATAACAGAAAGTCCCTCACACCAAAAATGCCTGTACATTTCCGAGAAGCAAAGTATGCTCTGTAGAAAACGCCGAGACATCACAGGCCATCAGTTAAGCCGAGGGCACCCGGCCTGGGAAGGAAGCATCTTCCGCCTGAGGTAAGGGATTTGGAGCGGCATAGGTACTTCACAGTAAAGGGGACAAGACCAGCGTCTTCCGAGTCCTGTCCCATTTCCTTCCATCATTTTCCCGCTCAGATAATCGCGGAGAAGGATCGAGATCGAAAGGCAACAACTTGGAATTCACCTTGCCTCTGAGTCCCCTCAAAAGAAAGGAGTCATCATTTGATCACGAGGTCGAAGGCCAGAAGAACAGTCTCGTCACAAACACCATGTCTTGTCAGATTGCCAGGACTTGTGATTTACTACGTGTGTTTCATCTCAGATTCCGTTCTTGGAGACTCATGACTCGATCCATAAGCGGGGGAGGCGGGTGTTGTTTGCCTTGTGTTGTTGTGGCGGTAGCAGCGGCGGCGACGTGGCAATGTTCACAAGGGACGATGTCGATAACATCATATTATGGGATGGCAACAAAAGACTTCTACTCGTAAGCATACCAGGTACCTAAAATAAGTGACTCACCGAGGATGTATGGCGAAAATGATGGCCGAGCCAGCCTCGGCTCTGGGAGAGAAGTACGAGTGGAGCGGTGAGCATGAATCTCTCGGTGCTCGTCCACATGGCACCAGTCTTTTGTCGATGAAGAGTGTCTGTTTGAGTAGAGATGATTTGGTATGGTCCGAAAGATACCACGTACGTTCACGTACGAGTACGTCCGCCAGCGTTGTCTATGAAGTCAAGTACACGCCATTCTTGCCATCGACCTCGATCGACGGTGATCGTTATCCGGGCAAAATGCCAGATGACAGTATGGTGCGATCCCTCATCATCGATCCCTCTGACGTTTAGAAGGGAGACGGTTATCTTGTTCCTTACGTCATATTAGAGACGCATGAACATCGTGTAACCACTCCATGCACATCTTCCTTCATTCATCAGCCCCCTTTCCCTCGTTGTCCAGATGAAAAGCATCACAAGACTCGATACCCACAACCCACCAAACAGAAAACGGTGCCTCTGGGAGAAGGGAAAAAACATGAATATGAGTGGCAAGTCTCCCAATTATGTGGCCAACATATTGTGAGAGAGTCTTTAAATGCTTTGTCGTGAAGCAGTCCAGTGGAAGAGCGGAGGTTGTCAGGGCGTGGCGATGGTGAGGGCACCTGAGATGGGACGAACAACGTGGCTTTTTTCCTACGGATTCTACCCATTTCCTCGACTCGTACACCAGAGAGAGCGAGGCCAATTCTTGAATCGCGGGGCCATGGAAAGAGCAGCCCCTCTGCTGTCATGGCTATTGTTGACGTCGTGGTCCTGGCCCTGGACTAACCAGCGAGCATCAAAGGTGCTGAGTGATCATGACCAAGTTCCGCTCCGGATCAACGATGGATGACTGCTTGTCTCTCTGGCAAGAACAGCAGAAGCAAGTACACCTGTGATCTTGCGTCAACCAACAGTAACTGACCCGAGGCATAGACTGACTGAACCGAAACACTTGCAGGAGTACGCAACAAATGACCACGCGAGAGGGATGAGAAGAAGAGGTTCTGGACAGAAACACAGCAGCGATTAACATACTACCTCAATTACCAGATGACCAGACATTTCCTTTTGGACTCTGAGACTTTCCCGTTTCTTTGGCACCTGTCATCCTATCCGCTCGATAGAGCCACTTACAGCACATCAGGTCACCAATCACTTGCCCGCCGTTGATCATGCTAGCTATGTGCCATGCCTTGGGTATTTTCCGTTCTGTTTATGACCTTCTCTTCCATACCTGGTATTTCTCCTGCCCGCAAACCTAGAGGCGTCCACGATCGACATGTTCATGCGTTTCACTGGGAGGAGAAGCAAAGGAACCAAAGCAAAACCTGAGGAGGGGGAGGGGGTGTGCATCACTCTCTCCAAAACCACACACCCAGATACCTAAACGAAGATAAAGGTTTTCCGGTGCACGTTATACACACCTTGAATGCCTTGCTGTTTGGGATCCCCTACCTATAGTTTATACGAACATGAAATCGACACCAGGCATTACCAACGTCGGCCTGGGATCGGGGAACATACGTAGCTGGCTCCCAGGCAGGCTTCTTTTCTCGACTCACCTCACTGTTCACAACCGGAGGCCGATGGATCTCGCAGATACACCGCATCATGTATGAGTATTGACGTGATGTGTACCCGTACTGTACATCGATAAGGTCCCAATGCTTGATCCGGGCGTCCGTGACTATTACAGAACATACTCGGACAGGGGAGCATCACCAATGGGGAACCTTTCTTCCAGAGTGTAGGTGTCATGCTCATCATCCGCCTCCTCCGCCTCGTCACTTCTTGTCCCATTTGGATTGGCAGGAGGATTTGGACGGTGGCTGGGGATCTGTCAACGCGCAACGTTCATCGGACAACCGACAAGACGCTTTGCCTCTTCGGCGTGTTCCGAGAGCCCGAGAGATGTACAGGACAGTTAGAGTTCACGTTTACATCCCAGTGATAGAACCGGCTGGCTGGCTGGCTGGCTAGCTAAACGACTGGCCGTGAGCAAGTACAGACATTCAACTCGACGGCCTTGGTCAAAGGAAACATGCATCGGTTCTTGCCCGGCTTTGTTGTCCGTCCTCACTTGTGTTGTGTTGGGGTTAGCGAGTAGTAATGCTTGACCGCTTCATGACAAGCTAGCCGTGGGGGGGCGTCGGCTTCTCCCGACAAAGGTTCTGGCGGTGTTGTGTTTTTCTTTTGTCGTCAGTGAGACACTTGGCGTCTGAACAGATGACTTCCAATAAGGCTACGGATCGTTGAGATGAGTGTTCGCTTGATGGCTATCAGAGGACCGGTGTAAGACAAGGCCAGCGCCGGGTGAAGCTCGGTCAAACCCTTCGCCGGACCCGACCGACGCATAGGAGTACGTATCCGTAAGTACTTCACCATCCAAGTACAGTAGGTACTGTCAGTAACTACATATCCCTTGATATCAAAACGAGGGAGCGCGGAAGAGCGCCCCAGATGAAGCTGGCCATCCTCTCTCACAGCTTCGGACGCTATTATGATCATCGTCGTTCAAGAAACGTCAACTCCTTCGCCGATACCTTGGCATCGTCCTGCGCGGACCACCTCACTGTTTTGAAGCTTCATCAGTTTTTTTGTCCGCCTCGCTTGCGCGCTTGCGCAGCACGTTTCCCGCCAAGGGTAGCATCGAGCAATCCCGGGAGTTCACGTCTTGCTGCCGCGTTTTCTCTGTGTGGTGGTGGGTAGCGGTGGCGGTGGTGTTCGCATAACGGGGAACCCCTGAAAGTCGAAGTCCCCACCCCAAATGTCGGCAAGGGTGCACGCGGTGCGACGGCGGGCGGGCTGGACAGCCAGGGGGTGACTTCTTCTCGCTGTGTTGGCGTCCGTCTTTGTTCGTCACCTCGTCGGGCGCGGAACGCCCTGGTTTGACGACGGTGCCAAGTCGACGGTAGTGTAAGGCTGCTGGGGGAGCGGATGCAGGTCCAGGGTTCCCATGAGGCTGGCCGCGGAGCGCAAGGTGAGGGCTTGTTCGAGTTGCTGTTTCATCACGAAGCTTGAGCTTGTCAAAGCTTGGGTGCAACTAGGAACTCTGTAAGGTTCTCAAAATCATCACCAGATCCTTCAACGTCCAGCAACGCCATCAATCTCGTGGGTGATTACACGGAATTGGACAGCAAAATTAGCAGAATGCTTGGCAGGGGAAAACGCCATCGCTGCCTCACATGTGATGAAGTGAACAATTTGCCTGTCCGTGACGGCACCTGTGTAAAATTACGTATCGCGGCATCGAAAGTGATCGGATGCTGCGCCAGCCGCCAGCAGGACTTTTGTCCAAGAAGGGTGACAACGCCCGCTCTTTCACAAACCGCGAGTTATCCAGAACGAGCAAGGCGCGGTCCCCCTTTTCTTCCCGCTGTCGCTGTCGCGGTCTGCGTCGGCCGGTGAGTTTAGAGGATCGCGGAACTGATTTGCATTTTCATTGCCTGATGCGGTCCGCAGCTGGCACTTGGGAGCTGCAGGCGCACTGACAGTTTGAGGCTTGGTGATGAAAGCCCCACCGGCTGAAATGAAGGCGGACGGTTCACGTTTGCAGTCTTTTGCTTGTGTGTGCTCTCTCAGCAAATCCAAAACCGCAAGAAGCGCACTTGTCTGGACGGGTCGTCATTAATTCCCAGTGTCATAGCGAACCAAGCGGATATGACCGAAGTCACTTGTTTTGGATGTTTTTGGTTGCTGGCCGGATACGGTTTCAGCGAATTTTCTTGATGCTTGGCTGCTGCGGTCTCCACGAAAAACAGTGGCTTCTGTGGCGGCACCCGATTGCAAGAGCAAGCGAGCCAGGCAGCCGAGCCAGCATGGGGCTTGGGGTTGTCCTCAGCCGACCGCCTGGCAGCCCCAAGCATGACCGCCTGACGAAGATTCTACCGTACACTATTACGGAGTAGTGTAGTAGTATCCGTAGCCCCTAAACCGATTGGAGAAACCTCAACGATCTGCTGGGCGCTCGGTGGGGGATCTGCCAGTCGGTGAGCGGGCGTGACCATGGTACACTATGGGTATGAGGAGGCACTTAGTATGTATGTACGTTGGATGTATGCACATACGAATTGTGAAAGCCCGACGCATGAACGGAGAGTTGACGGACCGTCAAAACGCAGTGAGCAGCACCTGTGAGTAAACAGCTGGCTGGCCGCTGTTTGGCGCAGGACCCGAGTGATCTCCACAAAACATTTGGAAGTGATGTTTTGAAGAATACCTCGGTAAGTAGCACGTCCTGGGTGTTCCAAACAACACGAGTGGAAGTGAAAAATGAAGGATCACCGCCCTGACTGCGCTGCTGCCCAGAGGCGGATGCAGCATGGGGTCGCGAAGTCTGGGCCACACCCCTGGTCTGATCCTGCAGGTGTGGCCTGGTTTGCTTTCGATTGATGGACGCTGTGACTGTGGATCCACCTCAACGAGCTTCGGCTTCATGTCAACGCAAAAAGAGAAAAGGAACGGCAAGTGAAGCAAAGTGTTGATATGCCGCTGACGTCTGGTTGGCCAGGTGGCTGGTGTGAAGAGCACTCCGTAGCTAGCGAGCAATGGGACGAAAAGCTCGGGACAGAGTGAACGACGGCACCGTCAAGCCGCTTGCGAGAAGGTTTTCAGATTTGTGGGGGGTGTAAGATTGTCCAGGTATGTATGTACTTGAGGAGCCTCATCGTGGAGTGTTCGGCAGAAGAAGGCTTGTTTTCACCTGCGTTGTGCCTTGAGGCCAGGGGCGGGACAGGGCAGTTTGACGGCAGCAGGGAGCGTCAAGAACAAGCTCCCTCCACAGCAAACGGCCCCGGACTGGGGCCCGAGCTGTGGCCGGTTGCTGGCGGACTTCGAAAATCCCCGCAACCCGCAAACCACAAACCCCAGGATGGCGGCTGCAGGCAGGGGCGAGGTGAAAGCTTGATTCTATGCCAGCCGCCACAGAGGCCTGTCGACCGTTACGGCGTGGACCAGACAATCCTTGCCATCCAACAAGGTTGTGGTTATCTCGATCAACCACATCCGTTTCACTTGACCCAGTGGTTCGAAGGAATTGCCCTCAGGACGAGTGCATTCATGATGCCGGAAGACTTGTACTGGACCTCGGGAGTTGTCTGGAGAAGCGCTTGAGAAGCACGGCAGACAAGACAAAAAAGCGAGGTGAGACGTGGCAGCCGAGTTGTTTGGTCCCGAATCCGAGGGTCACTCCGCCTGTCCTCATGTGGAATCGATGAGTGATTCCGAGCGGAGTCGGCACGTCAGCGGTGAGTGCCCGAGACTCATCAGAACGAACAAGCTGTGATGCAGATCCGCGCGTCTGCGGTGCCGATTGGTGATTCCAAGGGACACTGACCCGGGAATGGTCGTAGTGTGCTGTGTAGTAGACGATAGTGTGTCCTGGTAGTATACGACACTCCTAAGTATAGGAGCCGGAGGTTAAGTCGCGTTTCTTCTTTCTGCATCCCGTTGGTTTTCTCATCTGTCGGGCGAAGGATTGAATGTGTGTCAGAAGCTGTTTCGTGCTCCAAGCTCCGAGTGCAGCAAGGACATGGGGCATCCCTTGGCCGGGTCTCGCCCGTTGGCTGCCAAGTGGTCGACGCCCGCAGCTGCCGGCTGCTTGGTTGGTGCGAGATGGGATATGCATGAGGCACCACATTTCTCCCACCTTAGCACTGCAAAAGCAGGCGTTTAGCACGCAGGTCAATTGATGCAAGAGAGAAGATGCAATGCGATGGATGAGGTGAGGTGGTGCAAGTGGGGAGGTTGCTGGTGGTGGTGGGCTTGGGGTTTCCAGTCTGACCCACTCCTCCTCACGGACTGGGTAGCCCCCGCCCTCCAACTCCCGTCCCCCACCTTGTGTTGTCCGCGATCTTGGCTCTGGAAGTTCTTTTCGATCACACACTTCACCCACCTCACCCACCATCTGGCAGGTCGTAGTAACGACACAAATGCCGCAGCTTGACAGCAGTCTGCAGTGGTTACGAGATCGGACTTGGTTGCCATTTGGGCCTCGAGATGGACGGTGCATGATGCACGATTCGCTGAGCGCTTGCTCTGATGCGGTGAGCGAAAACGAGAAAAGCAGGTTTCCATTATGCATCGGCTGAAGCCCAAAATCATGCCTTTTGAGAACATTGTCACCTAACGTTACCCCGAGTTCAGAGCGTTTCCCAGACCGAGTGCACGAGGGCACGGCGCCCGACGCACGAGACCCAAGTTTCTACGGAGTAATTAACGGGCTGGAGTGATGTGTCTCGCCTCGACAAGTGCCCAGTCTAGTCATCTTCGGACCACGACTGGGTAACTCCGGTATCCGGATGATCACTGTTTGTCCGCTCCTCCAGAAGTTTTGACATGCCCGACCACCATGATGGGATGGATCTTGGAGCGTTGGATGCAGGCCCCAGAATTGGGGAAACCCTGCTTGTTGGAGACTAGGTGGTTCAAGCCACGGCCTGGCGACCTGGTGAGTCAGCCCTGGCCTTGTTCATCCCCGCATTTTCCAGGGCGATGGGCCCCGCGGCCTGCCGCGACAGACAGGGCTCAAAGCGACGACATGGGAACGATGTCGGTTTGTATGTACGTCGTCCACCAACCGGTAGAAGTGTACTCCGTAGTATATGTACTGACAATGCCTCGAATCTATAACAATTGAATCCTCGGAATCACATCACGTCGCTATCGCTTCAACGCTTGCGAACTTTCATACGCAAGGCCAAAATGACCTCCCCGGTGATCGCGCAGGTCCAACCCCCGTCCAAAGAGTCTGGGTCCTCTTTGCCTCCATCTTCTGCTTGCGGAATCTCGTATTTGTCCAGCCATCCGAGAAAGCAGCAGTTTATCCAATTCATTGCTTGAAGATTTCCCCGTTCGTTGACACAACAGCATTGGAGTGCCACACTGACCCGATCATGTGCGTATGTGCGATTGTCCGTTTTACTAGATACTCCCCTCCTAGGGACCCAGCTGAAGGCGGCTTGGATGCGAGAGCACCGGAGGTTCGGAACGCCCCTGTTTGCCGACGGGAGGCCAGTTTCGAGGGGTCAACCACCAGGAACCAGACAACCCCGGCGGCCTTTGAGGGGAATTCACGTGTTCGCGTGCAGCGGCGTGTCTTGAGGCGCCCCACATGGACCCCTGCACGGCCACGTCGAGGTTGCAGGGAGGGGGAAGACGGGATGAAAGCCAGCCCAACGGATACACTGCTCAGAGTGGTGGATTATCCCATGAGCAATGGGAAAAAGCTAAGTATGCTCAACGTCATTTGTACTTCACCATATTGGCGTCTCTCTCTCCTTGCCTCCGTGCCGAGGTGTGCGTCTCGTTGGCTCAGGTCTCGGGATGGCTGCCAATCAAGACACGCCAGAGATTTCTCGTCTGCGCTTGTGCAGCTGGCCTTGCTGTGACGACCCGAAAAGGTGAAGATTCTTCTGGTGCACATTCCACAACTTAGCTAAGCCGGATGCCTCGCTGCCGAGCTGCCCGTTGCCGACATTGAAATGAGATGGAGCTGCAGACCATTTGAACCTCCGGAGCAACACGACCGTACGGCGTCCCTTGGGGCTGGGTAAGATTCTGTGGTTAATAGCCGACAAACTCCATGTGTTCTTTGCTCGTTGGACCTGTCATCTGCCATGAGACAAGTGGGTAGATGTCAAATGAACCTAACTACCTTACCTAGGTAGCGTAGAGCCCGACCTAGCGTAGGTACTTTCTGGTGCCGGCCACAACATGGCTCTCACCGTCTGCAAGCCGCGCCGACTTGGCGCTTCTTATCTCCAACCCCTGGTCCCGGATGGCGTGCCGCGCGAACTTGTGGTTCCCGCTCGCAACCATCCATTCACCCCTGCCCCAAGAACTTCGAGAATCCGCAACCGAACATCAAGATTGCCGTACTTCGTGGATACCCTGTACAAAAGAATCATCTGCGTCCTAGAGGCCTTGATACATGCTATACATGGAAGGAAATTCTTGTATTCTTTCTCGCTCGATCTGAAATCCCATCTTTGTGCCGGGCCCATCACTGCCGTGTAACGGATCGTCTGCCGCGAAGATCTAGTTTTCGTCGCCCAGCTTTTGGACCTTGCTCACCAGCGGCACGTCGCCATCCGAACCACGACCGATCACATTTCCTGGGTCTCGGTCTCTGCCACGTATCCCGGGTCTTCGGTGACAGCTCTAGACGAGGTGGAGGCTATCAAACGTTAACGACACCTCAGTTGCTCAAGGTATTGTGATAGACAATAACTGTGTCCAATTCCTACTTGACATGTCCTGGGCGACATCTCTGGGTTGAGTTGTTTCTGCTGACTCTCGTCCTTTGCCGAACTCGGGGAACTCTGTGCAAGTAAGGTAGACTTTGGGGCAGGTCACATTTCCTCCGTCTGCTTACTTTTTGAGATCCAATTTTCTGCAAACAACAAACCGCGAATCAAGGACTCGCCGATTCCTGTTGTCAACTCCGACTGGGCCCGCGCTGCTCCTGCCTCCTTGGACAAGTGGACGAAGATTTTCCACCGCCCTTTCCCACGCCATCCCGCGTGCCACAAGGTGCTTCTTTCCGTCCTTTCCGTCCTTCCCCCTTTCTCTAGTTCGCGTCTCTTTTGTTTTTCTCTCCCAGCCGTCTGGAAACACACAAATTCTGCTGGCCCGACTCTTTCATGGTTCATCCATGATTTTGCGACAACAACTGGAGGCTGACCGGGCCAAAAAGCAACCACAATCATCATCGCAACAGCCAATCCATCCATTTTGAGCTTCCATCTCTCTTCACAGGCCTCCCGTCTGTCGGCTTCACGGAACTGCCTCTTCCAGTCGCTTCGCAGGACTAGCCAGCCAGGAGGAAAAGAAATCAAGGTACGCCAGTTTCCTACATACAGATAGATGTGACTTGCCCAGCAAGCACTTGGACAACCCACATCAGGCAGTTTAGATGTGGTGGTTTGCTTGTACGGAGCGCTGCATCTGGATGGTTAGGTTTAGGTTGTCTGGCCACCGACAAAACCTCCGTCGCGGCCCGTCAAGCTGCATTCATGCAAATCCACGTCGCATCTGCTTGGTGCTCTTTCACTTCACGATTCCCCCATCCCCACGTCTTCCCGTCATTGGAACAAAAAATCGATCTGACCTTGAACCGTCCACGCGACACCGGCTGTTAGGCGCGTTCTTCGAAACATCTATTTTCGGACCCCAAGGTACGTGGTGCAGCACCAAGCTTTTGGCCTTCACTTCCGCGCTGCTGGCGCCCCCCTTTCTTTCTTTCCATCACTCCCCTCCCATCACCATCACCACCCCCCAAGTCCCTGTCACGGCGCATGGGTGCGAGCAAATCAGGTGGTTGTTAGCCGACCACGCCTCGGAAGTCCTACCAGGGTTGGTGTCACAGCCAGAGTGGTCCCCGTTTCAATCTCGGCAGTGTTCCACCCTAGCCCTCGTTTTGGCTCCCGCATGAGATGGGTCTGCAAATGAGCATGCAACCTGGCTGACGCGGTACCTTGGCCGAGACCCTGCCTATCCTTTTCGTCGAGATATTATTTTGATCTCTCTTTTCTCTCTTCCTCTCCTTCTCTATTTCTTTGCCTGACCATTCGCATTCCAATTCACCAGTCAACTCTCGCTCTCTCGGACCAGCCGCCTTCGAGACCGAGACAACCCATCCGATTTGTCTGGGACGACACATCCCGGCGCCCGTTGTGAAGAAAACCGACTCATCCCTGTCCTCGCGGCCGAAGCCATCCCCGTCGACTGACGCGCGAACCACCCTTGTTGACAAACCCGTTATACCCGCGCAGCCGGGACGAGAAGCGCAACCAGCAACAGTCGACACTCGAACTTTGGAGTGCACACGATACAAACTTTTGCTACATAGCTGTGAGTACCGTCGGTCACATTTTTCGCACACCCGCGTCGTGCACTCGGCCGCGCGCGTCTGTGGAGTCATCCGCCCGCGGCAGTGTGTCGCGTCCTCAACGTGCACTGCACATTGTTTGCAACAAACTTGGGCACAGGCGGTCGCAGACTCGAGCTGAGCCTGGTTCTGCCGTGTCGCTCGCTGCCTGAACTCTTGGACGATCTGCGCAGAGCTGGCTTCCTTTGCACGACGTATCTACGGCCAAGCATCGCAAACAAATCCCCGGCCCAGTCGCTTGGCGGTTCTGTTTTGGTTGATCTCGACAGCTAACGCTTCTTCCACCGCTGAGCTTAGACAACACTTGTCCGACAGTCCTCAAGGCGAGCTGCCGCAGCAATTCTCTATGGGACTATTGGCGATGGCTCAGCACCGACCGGCGCCCCGCCTCTTTAAGGAAGAGCCGGGTCATGACTCGGTGAGTTTTTTTTTTCTATTATCTGGTCTCGTTTTCGAGTTGCTTGTTGTCGACACCTCCACCCCGCTATATCCGGCGCTTCCGGCGATGCTTTCAGCCACTATTGCCTGTTGGTTGGTACTGGTCACGGCAGTACCAGGCACGGTTTCAATTGATTTTTATTTTCAACGAGTCCATCAATCTATGTCCGCTGTCCTTCTGCGGCTCGAGATAAGTTTATCTCGATGCGCGGTGACAGCAGGCGAGGGTTTGGCGAAGCTCCCTGCACCCATGTCCCCGCGTCTTCGCGATCCCATGTTCGACAGGGTCACAATTGGGCTTCGCAATTGTTCCAGAAAACTGCATGCCGCTGCCGCATCCCTGACCGGGAAGCCTGCGGGTGGGAATTGCAGGGGACAGACCTGTTTCACCAGCAGCCAGGGCATCTGGTCGCACGCGACCAGGGGGTCGCTGCCGGGGTGCCCAGCCTGCGTCCGCGTTGCGTGGGAGTGAAAACGCCACGGAACGGCGCAGCTGAAGGTCAATCACCATCAACAAGATACCCTCCAAGGCCTGCAGTATCTATTGCTCTTGTCTTGCTAAAGTTGGTGGAGACTCGAGTGAGCTGCAGAAAGATCAACATCGTCATCATCCCATCCGGCACACATGCGTCTTGGCTCGCACGACACGGTGCGGCGATCTTGTGGCTCGCTGTGGCGAGACTGATCCATCAGCTCCACGCGGCACCTCTCGTCCCAAGTGTGGTCGACTGGTGCTGTGGGAGGGCTTGCTCAATGCATCCGCCCCGTTGCTGGCCGTACCCTTCCATGATCCGCCAATCATGGCTGTGAAACGGGACGAAGCACGACTCGGGGAGCAGCTGGTTGACCACAGCTCTGTCCGCGTGCTGTCTTTGCACTCCGCTTTCGCCGCGCTGCGCAGAGTCAGTCCGGATGCGCGACGATGGTCCTCGTACCTAAAGGCCAGGACCCGTCGCTGCCGGCGAGCAATGGCTAGCCAGAACCCAGATTGGCCCGAGTCAAGATCCAAGTGGATGGCGGGGAGGACGACATGGCGTTGGCGGATAGGCGATATTGCCATCACCGGGAGTTGCACGCAAGGAATGTTGGTCTTGCTCCGGTTGGCCTTGCCTGGTCGTGTCTGGCAGCAGGGTCCCATGCCGGCTCCCAGACGGAAAGCCTGGGGCCATGCGAGCACGACCGGCCATGCGCTGCCCGGATGTTCTCGAGAGGGCAAACCTTGCTATTCACATGCACACCTTATTTCATCAGGGGAAGTGTGGTCTTGGTCGGACGACTGGGCGAGAGCAACGGTTTGCTGGGGAGAAAACCGCGGAGAGTCCGTCTTGACCGGTCTTCGGCATCGGTGTGTCCCAATGCGCAGCCTGTGGTGTCCATGGAAATCGACTGTTCCCGTTTTCTCACCGCCCCCTGTCTTTCGTCCAGAAGAGGCAAAACTCACTGGATCGAAGACCGTTCGGCTTAACGGACGAGCCGGTTTTCTCCCATGCAGGGTAGCCAACCTCGGGTGGCCAGGTTTCCTGTCTCTTGGGGCCACCATAGTGCTACGCGGCTGTGCGCCCATTGGCCACCTCATTTTTTCTCCACCCAACCCCCTTGCCTCCTCCCCACCGCAGCTGTGACACCACACCTCCAGCCGCTCCCCGTCATCCCTTTGGCCCACATCCTTTTTGGCACTTTTTTCTTTTCTTTCCTTTCCCAGGCTTCCCCAGCATCATTTTTCACCCTTCCGTTTTGAGACTTTCAACGGCACCACGAAACCACCCACACCCCCCGGCCGTGTTATATCAGACACGACGAGCCCAGTATTCTGGCACTTCACTTTTCCCCTGTCAATCCAGCCTGCAAGCATTCACCAGGTTCAACCG
This sequence comes from Mycothermus thermophilus, assembly GCF_041956435.1. NCBI lineage: Eukaryota > Fungi > Ascomycota > Sordariomycetes > Sordariales > Chaetomiaceae > Mycothermus > Mycothermus thermophilus. Next base: position 1,452,580 of record NW_027191428.1, read on the forward strand.
TTGTGTGTGAGTTCATCCTCGCAGATCCTTGGTTGCACGCACACCGAGTACCCATGGCCAACATCGCCACGATTGACATTCTCCCACTCGCCCACATCATGGACTTCAGTCGGCTACTCTTCCCACCGTTCTCGCCGCGAACCTGCAGGGTTCTACGTTAGTGGGCCTCGCTGGCGCGGGTTGCAGACTGTCGGCAAAGGACGGTGTGAAGGGCGTCCATCAGAGGAATGGTCTCTGATCAGAGGAAGCAATCCTAAGTGGGATTGACCCAAACCTCGGGAGAACATTCCGAGCCTGTTACTGTGCTGTCATGGGCGCGTTGCATTGGGAGAGTTCCCCTGCACTCCACCCGCAGCTTGACCTGGGATCCCGCATGGGATCCAACGAGCGGAAGGCCCTTGTCCTACTGGCAAAAAAAAACATCCCACCCCAGTCAACCAATGCCCCGAAGCTGGTTAGCCTGCCGCGCTCGTGGATCCTCGTTTCTCTTTTTTTTCAGGGGGACCCGAGCCTGCTTCCCGACTCCCCAGTCCTTGCAACGCGTCAGAAACTCAAAACCTCAACAACTCTCGGACGCGTTTGGGGGCACTCTAGAACACGCGCTTGATTTTTTTTCCCTTCGTTTTGCATCTTGAGTTTCATCTCGATAAAGGAATCCCTGTATATCGTGAGGACTAATGGTTGTCTCTTCTATGCAGCACCATACCCAACAACAGGGTCCGGTTCCGCCTCATCTACAGCCTTCCCGGACGTCCAACGTTGTTCATCAGTCGCATCACAGCCCTACCCCGGGTCAACAACCGCCGCCACCGCAGCACTCTACTGCCTACACCTATCCGCAACAGAGCCAGACCGGCAGCTCCCAGGATCACACAAGCCTGCCTTATTACCACACGAGTCCCTACAGCACAGCCAACCCCAGCAGCGGATACACGTCCGCAGGTGAGTCGCGTTCCTTTGCTCTAGGTCTGCCGTGTGTCTGGGTTTCAGCAGCCCTGAACGAACACAAGCAACAAGCGACGTGATGCTGACGCGTTCTCGCAGACACTGGAGACATGATGGCTGCCACAATGCCGCGACCTTACCCGCCCATGTCGTACCACACTGGGCAGTCCAACTCTCCGGCGCCGGTTCCTTCGCCTTCAGCCCATGACCAGCAGCGGAGCATGTACGCGCCACCGTCGCAATTACATCAGCAGTCCATGTACTATGGCGCGCCTCAGCAGCAATACTCCTCGATGCCCCCGCCGGCCACGCACGCGTCACCGTACGCGCAGCATGCCCAGCAGTCGCAGCAGTCTATGGGGTCGCCGGGAATGATGATGTCGCACACACCGTCCCAGCACCAGATGAGCCAGCATACCCAGCCGCATTCGCAGCAGGGAATGACGGTCAGCCCGCGTCCAGATAAGATGGAAACGCATAGCCTGACACCTCGGATATCCCCAACCTCGGCTCCCGTTGGCATGGGCAACACCTCGTCGACAAGCCCGCAGAACGGGACTGCGCTGACGACGCCAACTACGTCGGGGACCACCGTTAACGCCAACGCCGCGCCTGGCCCGATTCCCGCCACGACACCTTTGGTGGTGCGCCAGGACACCAACGGTGTTCAGTGGATCGCCTTCGAGTACTCTCGCGATCGCGTCAAGATGGAGTACACGATTCGGTGCGACGTCGAGTCGGTCAACTGCGATGAGCTCTCGCCCGAGTTCAAAGCTGAGAACTGCGTTTACCCCCGTGCCTGCTGCCCCAAGGAGCAGTATCGCGGAAATCGTCTGCAGTATGAGACAGAGTGCAACACGGTTGGCTGGGCTCTTGCTCAGCTGAACCCGCCCCTCCGGGGCAAGCGTGGTCTGATCCAGCGTGCTGTCGACAGCTGGCGCAACAGCAACGCGGACCCCCGTCTCAGGAGCCGTCGCGTCCGCCGTATGGCCAAGATGAACTACCGGCAGCAGAAGCCGGGCTCCGCCACGCCGAACGCCGTTCATATGCCTGGTGTTCCAGGCCAGCCGTCCCCCGCGGGAATGGCGACGCCAACCATGGGGACGAACCCCACGGATCCGAATGCTATGGGTAAGCCAAGCCTTGGGATCACGCAGATGCATCATCACCACACCACCCAGCAGGACGGGAGCACTCAGGGAGGAGAAGTCGGTATGTTTCACCAGATGGCCTAAAAGCGCGTTGTCTTTGTGATTCCAGTGTGATACCTCTTCCGCGACAAACCCTGTTTTATACGGTCCTGCACCTGTTTTTTCCTGGAGTTTTGTTTTTTGGTCGTGTTTTGGATTTTTCTTGGGAAAGATATTTGCTCATCTCCTCCCCTTTCCCTCGGCTGTTTATATACCGGCTCGCGCGACCCTCGTTTCTTTATTTCCGGCGTCTCTCAAAGACATCTTACTACTACATTGGGGTCACAACAGGGAGAGAAACCTGGTACAAAAAAGAAGAAAGATCTGTACATTATACCTAGTTGCTGCGTTTGCTGTTTAGTTTTGGTTTTTGCTGGTTTTGGTTCAGTCGTCTGGCTGTCTGCTGGCAGGGCCTCCCCGTTGAAGAGATGCGTTTGCCATGGTTGGTCGCCAGCAACGCTCTCTCTCAGCTCAGCATCGCACACATCAACACGCATATTCGCCATCGAGAAGACAAGAAACACCCAACACAACCCTGTTTTAATGGTTGCCAGAGAGAGTGTCTTTGACAAGAGGGGCCGGAACCCAAGGCCGGATATGATGGCCCCTCGAAGATGCTCGCGGCTCTGTATTTCCCAGGCCACGTTCTGCTTCGAGATCGGCGAGTTGCTGCTCAAGCCACGCGTTACCTGTGGTTGCTCTCATCTTCCCGTTTGTTCCTCCTCATCGCGGGGTATCACACTTGAAACACAAGAATGCAACGCGCGCGACGGATGGCCTGACATGGATGCCACACCCCAACCTCTGACGCATTCCAAAGGGGAAGTAGAGCAAAGGAGCCGATTGGCTGACATGGTTGTTCTTTCTTTTTTGTAGATGCCGGAACTTATTCGGACCCTCAGCATACCCATCACCACCACCAACCCCCGACACATACCGGCTCCGATGAGCGTCCGGCCCATGTGTTCACGGGCTATGGTGCCTACAATGGCGCACCGGCGACTTCGTCGTCGATGCATGGCGGTGGCATGAGTGGCGAGTCCAGCCATATCGGCACGGCGCCCATGTCGTCGTCTGCCGCCGGTGCTAGGGCGACCCCTTCCCGCGGCGCCCTCGATGACACTCCTGACGACCTGTTCCCCGACCTCCCGGACGTCAAGAAGCGCAAGTTCATCCTCGTCGAGGACAGCGAGCGCAACAATCGCCTGCGGGTGCGCGTAACCCTCGACGGCGTCGACACCCGAGAGATCCCGGACAGCTTCCGAAAGAGCAGCAGCGTGTATCCCCGCTCGTACTTCCCCCGCGAGATGCAATCCCCGCCGCCGAGTGCGACCGGCAGCCGGTTCTTCACGGACGACGTGAGCGACGTGGAGGACGACGGGGCGACCGAGACCGAAGGACGTGGCGAAGGACGCGGTACCCGGCGTCTGAGGAACAGGGGGAGGACGATGGTCAAGGTACCTATCACGGAGGGTAGGGTCGGGGAGGTTGCCATTCCCCGGATGCGCAAGTCCTTCCGCGGCAAGGAAGTCAGGTTGAACGACCTGGGCTATCGCATGGCTTGGTTGCAGAGCCGGGTGTTCGCGGGAAGGACGGTCTTCTTGCAGAGAGCTCGTAAGTTTTTGCCTTTATCAGACTGGATTGGTGTCTGCGAGAAAGGATGCAGTACTGACGGCGATGGGAACAGTCGACTGCTACCGCAACAAAACCCGGAGCGCCATGGAGAGCATCATGCAGGACGTCAAGACGGCCGCCCCGCACTACGAGACCCGCGTCGGAAAACGCCGCTGGAACGAGCGCATGCGCTTGGCCGAGGAGAAGGAGGAGTAGAGTAAGATGTTGCCCTTATTGGTGTTGATAACATGAGTGGGGTGGAGAGAAATGGAGGTGTATGAGAGAGTGCCGGAAGAAAAAGATAAGAAGAGTGTCTGAGTATCGGCCTGAGTCGACAACAGCAACATTGGAATCTGGATTGGGAATGGACCATAGAATGGGGTAAAGGGGGCAACCTTGGGGATACACACGACATTACGACAGGAGGAAATTCGGGTTTGTTTGGACGGAGATATCAGCCACGAGGTCGTCTTTATGTGCGATCATCGCCGCCGTTATCGCCATCTCGTCCTTCCATCTCCTCCTCCCTGTTCGGCTCTGGCGTTATGTCTGGTCGGGGCGGTAAGGTTGCTACCTCTTTTTTTGCTTTCCCTGTTTCCTGTTTATTATTATCATTCGACATGGACATCAAGGCTGTGTAAATACTAGCGACTGAGAAAGGGAATGGGGTTGTTTTGTTAATGCTTGTTTCCTGCTTTTCGATGTTACGTTCATTATCTTGTCCGTTTTCTTCGTTGTTCTTTCTGTTTGTCCCACGGCAAAAAACAGCAGGAACATGTGGGCATGGAACTGGGACAAAAGGGAACAACAACAGATTGGTAACTGGCTGGCTGGATGGATGAATGGATGGTGGCGGATGGTTGGTGGGATTCCCAAGCAGGCAAAGTTTGGTGGATGGATGGATGGATGGATTGGGACTCTCACTGGGCTTGGTGCTGGACTGGACTGGGACACAAACGGGGATCGAGGTTGGGAGGAGCTGGCTGGGATCAGGAAGGACATAGGTTGCTGTCTTTTGCTGTCTATTTTTCCTGTTTTTTTGTTGGCTTTTTATCTCTTGCCAGGAGGAAGGGGTATGAAGTAGGTAGGGAGAGATGGGGGGACGACGGATGGATGGACGATGAACACAGAGACATGTGTTGTGTTCGTCCACCTTCTGATCTACCACCCGTCTCTACCTGCCTACGGGCACCTATTACCGCCCTCCTGGCTCGGCTGCATTTTAAGTATGTGCGAACGATGTACATTTGTGAGCTGTATAGAAAGGTCCTTCTCTGCTCGCTAGGTGGGCATCGCTGCTTACGGCGGGGCAATCAAACGAATTTTCAGATATTAAAGTTCCAGGTTGTTACTAGTAGCGGATAATAGGCAGAGCCTGGAGCAGATGGACTACAACCTATGTTGTTTGCCGATGGAACCGACGGGGGATGGGAAGAGAGTCTGGAAGGGGAAGAATAGAAAGCAAGGAGGAAGTATTGGATTGGGAAAATAAAACAACAGATAAACATAGATATATGCTTGTAGGGGTTGGAAGCAGCGATGGTAGCCTCCCATCTATGATTAGCCTGCTCCGTACCCGATGATGGGTGTGCAGGTCACAATAACATCTTGCTCTCGTCGCTTGTTTGGTCCTCAGTCTTTTCCTTAACTCCATCTAGAAGAAGCACCATATGCCATGCAATGTAATGCAACCACTATTATAAGTGCACGGATATTATACTGTACGACATAAGTATAGATAAACGTCGGACATCGGTTGTGGCATTGATACTTCTACATACATACAGATACAAACATATAGCCAGCTATCTCTTTCGCCCGTTCGAAACCTCCAAGCATATCTATCTTGGCCGGCCAGGCTTGACCCTACGCTATGACCCGTGTCCATGTTTCACCTCAGTATCCCCAACCCGCCACCCCCTGAACAGTACAGATAAGACAAAAATGCCGAAACTTGACACACCCACCGAGGTCCCGGATCGCGATGGATCCGGCCTCAGAAGGAGCCCGCATCAGGAAGTCATGTTCAACTCTGCCCGGAAAAAAAGTAAGAAATGTACTCATCTTTTGGCATCTCAGTGTATCTACGTACCAGCTAGGTCAACGAAAGTGATCGAGGTCCGTTTTTGCATTTCTTGTTCATTTCTCTCATCATATCCTTAAAAAAACAGTCCACACACGTCGGTCACAGACCAAACGCGTCGAGGGTAAAGTAACCGTGCCTCTCCCCTCTCCCTTATCCTGTCTAAACCGCACACACGTTTTGTCCACTCACGCATTATACATACCTCCATCTTCCATAATGCGCGAGGTACACCATGAGCGATGAGATGAGCTTCGTCCCGTATAATATATATATAATATAATAGAGAGGATTGATCTCATGACATCAGCCCATCGTATCCCACGCCAGGAATATTGGGAGACATCGAGAGAAGAAGCCAACATAAAGGAACAGAAAGGATCAGACAAAGAAAAAGAAAATTGGATATCCCGTAAAACCCACATCGAACGGCCGCCGTCTCCGAACTCTCTTCCTCTTCCCGCCCGCCTCAGGAGTGCGAACCAGCCCAAGCCAAAACAACACAACATGTTAGCCACGCCAAGAATTAATAAATAAGAGTTGCCTTTCTTCTGTCCATGGTATCCAAAGCAACACGAATCCGTCTACCCAATGAGTGCCCGCAGCCTTGTGATATATCTCCTTGGCCACCGCAGTGTTTGGTACATGGCAGGGACAGGGACAGCCCGCTCGGGTATTCGGGGTGTAGTCAAGCATCCTGGGACAAAGGAGGCATGCTCAAGTCGTGTCCGGCGAAAGACATCTCTCGTTGGTGTCACAGACGAGAGACGGCGCGCTTGGGGACTTAAGCACTCAACTCGGCGCGGCATTGGGCTTCTTGCGCGTTGCAGTCGGGAACCGTCTTGCCCTGGACTTGCCCGCTGTTGACGGCACTGGCGCAGGCGTTGTTCTGGATGGCGCAGGCGCGCTGGGCGGCGTCGGCCTTGGAGGTGAACGTGTTGCCATCAACCCGGAACGGGCGAACGGGGTCGTTCGTATTCTCAATGGCCGGGGCGGCGATGCCACCAATGGCACCAGAAGCACTGGCAACGCCAGCGGTCCGGGCACCAGCGTTATTGTTTCCGCCATTGTTCTTGTTGCCGCCATTGTTGTTACCACCGTTGTTACCGCCATTACCGCCGTTGTTTCCGAACCTGTTCCGGAAGCCGCCGTTGCCTCCATTGCCTCCATTGCCGCCATTGCCGCCGTTGCCGCCATTGTTGTTGTTGCCTCCGTTGTTGCCACCATTGCCGCCGTTACCACCATTGTTGTTGTTACCGCCGTTGTTGTTGTTGTTGTTGTTGCCACCATTGCCGCCGTTGCCGTTGTTGTTGCCGCCGTTGTTGTTCAGGTCCTGGCAACCACCACCGACAGCAAAGTAGCGGCAGTCCTCCTGGACACCACGCTGGGCAACAGGCATCACGACAGGCTGATGGTTGGAAGCGCTAGTGATGGTGCAAACACGGTAGCAACCAACGGGAAGACCGCCCGTGACAGTGGTGGTGAGCCGGCCCTGACCATTGCCCGCATCGTTGAGGCCCTTGAAGAAGGCGAACTTGGTGGGATCGAGAGGGGTGGTCGGGTTGGTGGTGCCACCGGTATCCTGAACGGAGACGTGGGAGTGACCGATAACGAAGCCCTGGCCGTTCAGATCCTGGGGAGCAGCGTAGTAGGTGCTCGTGGCGTTGGTGAAGAAACCAAGCTGCATGTTGTTGACCTGGATCGTGATGTCGAAGTTGGTGAGAGGCTGGAGGTTGTCGCCATTCTTAGGGTTCAAGATGACAGTCGAGATCATCTTGTCGAAAGCCGGGATTTTGCCCATCGCTGCTCAGAATGTTAGCAAGTATCATTTGAGGGTCGAGTATCGAAAGCCACGTACGAATGCCGTTGCAAGAACCATCCCGGTTCTGCAGACCGTTGGTCAAGACCTGACCAGCGCAGAAGTTGATGAAGTTGGCCGGGTCACTAGGACGAGTCAGCATCAGATGAGCAATGGCCGGGAAGCAAGTTGACCTACGTGGCAGAGTTGACCTGGCCATCAATGGGCACATCGCCCTGCTGACCAGTGGACTGAGAACCAGTCTGGATGGCGTTGGGCGCCAGGCAAGTCACGGACGCGGCATTGTTGTTGTTGCCGTTGTTGCCGCCGTTGTTGTTGTTGTTGCCTCCGTTATTGTTGTTGTTACCTCCGTTGTTGTTGTTACCGCCATTGTTGTTGTTGCCTCCGTTGTTGTTGTTGCGGTTGCCTCCAAAATTGCCACCGAACCGGTTGCCACCATTGTTGTTACCGCCGAACCGATTACCTCCGTTGAAGTTGCTAGCATTGACGTCTTGTCGCCGGTTCAGGGACCTAAGCGGCCTAAGATGGTGGGGGCTGGCAGCCTCGGTAATCACGGACAGACCCAAAAGGGCCGTCAACGCCGTCTTCATCAACATGGTGGACGTCGGGAAGTCGGGGTGTTCGGGGTGTCCTGGTGTTTCGAGCGAGTCGAGATGCTGATTGAACGAGGGAAGAAGGCTCCTCAGGAGCTCAGAATTGAAGAATCCAAAAAGGATGGTTCCAGACCGTCAGGAAAAAACACAAAGGAGCGTTGTGATGTCAACAACTAGTGTCGACACAAAAAATGGGTTATGTACAAGTACTACCCACGCCCAGCGAAAGGAACGAATGGAAAGGGATGAGAAAGAAAAGAGACGGAGACCTGAATCACCGTACGAAGGGAAAACGGGACATGATGGTCAAACAAAGGGGAGGGGGCCAGAGCGGGCGTCGTGAGGGTCGAGCAGGCTATTATAAGGGACAATGGATGTCGGAGACCGACAGGGAGGGCGCTGCGACGACGATCCGACGACAATGCCAAGCCGCTGTTTCTTGTGCTCCCGACGGGCCAAGCGGTTTCGACGGCATCCGTCCTACCCCCTTCGGCGTTCCCCCGGGACAGCCAGGGCAGGGCAGGACAAGGCGACGTCAGGGCCGGAGAAGTGCCAGGGCCCGGGACTCCATCAACTGGGCGGGCAATGTGGGTGGGAGAACGGGGGGTCCACGATTCTAAAACACGGCGCAGGGGTTATGTCAGAGTGGTCTGACGGCGACAGGGCCAAAGGGGGAATGGGAATGTAACGCGCACAAACATGGATGGATGAGGTACCCTGTAATTGCAGAATGTGAGGTGCATTCCATTCCGATTCCTCGTTTCTGCTGCTGCGAGAAAGAAAAAGCGAAAAGAACCCTCCCAAGCACAAGGAAGCGATCGAGAGAAGGCTTCCTCGACATTGGGCCGTATGTGTGGAACCGGCACGGTGGAAATGTGGGGGTTTTGGGAATTTGTCGATTGGCTGCAGACCTTGCCGCGCCGACCAAAGAGGAAAGTGTGCCTGGAGTAGCCCAGTGTTTTCGACAGTTCCCTTACTGTGCTTCTTTCCCTCGATGGAACTCATCTTGTTCGTCTCCTTCGTCCGTAAACCATCAGACGAGACTTGGACTCATCTTCTGGCCTCATTTACTGCGTGCAAATATTTGCTAAATGTGCTCATCGCCATCATCCCAACTTTCTCCTATGCTCAGCGAAACGTCCAAAATTGGCATGGACGGTTATGTCAAGCTTGTACCGTGCTCCCAGGTTGACCACTCGTTTTACTTTCGAAACGACACCCACAAGCCATGCAGTGCCTGATTCCTCACAGGGCCGAACCCGTGAGCAACACAACGTCTTGAGAAAAAACCCTGGAGCATGTCCAGCGCCAACTCTATCAGAGCGCCTGTGTGACCCGGACAGTCGGTTTGCTGTACGCTGGGATTGCCCAGGTCCTGATGCGGCTCCTGTGCCAGATGCCGATGACTTGCCCCTGTTTCTCCCCACTCCAGCCAATCAGCGCTGGCCGCCTAACGGCGATCGGGCAATTCGCGTCTCACCAAGCATGAAAACCTTCGGGTCCCGCTCCTGAAAGCTCGACCCCAAACTCTCCACAACGCCCGGCGCATTTCCACGGCGCTTCATGAACCACAGCTCCGTCATCAATCCCCTTTCATCAATCAATCAATCAATCAACCCGCCACCAGACACGGACAAAAAGAACAGGACCGAGACGAGTAAGTATCGGCAATTTTGATACTGGACTTCAGGTAGGGAATGCATTACAACAGACTTGACCTGCTTACCTCAGCTAAGTACCGTCTCTTGTGTCAGAACTGCAAATTCCCATCCCCGGCCATTGCGGCTGCTGGGAACCATGAATGAGAACCTTGCCGATCACCGGCCGGCCATCGGCTCCGGGTCCACCACCGAGAGCCGTCCTTGACTGGTACAGGTGGAATCAGAGAAGCGACCGGCTCTTCATACCTTGCAAAAACGATGTAATGTGTAGAGGCTACAACACATCATAGAAGACAACCGCCCATTGATGCGAATGAAATCACCCCCGGATGTGGAATAACTATGGTACCTCCACACATGGCAAACGAGAGCGACATTGCGCCGAGGTCTCATCGGACTCACCGTTGAGGAGAGATTCTCAGCCAGGGCCGACGGATGATTGATAATCAGTTCGCCGAGCAGTCATCCAACAACACTTTGACAGCCTGGCACAGCAATGTACAGTTCTGTCTTGGCCAACATTTGATCTCGAGCAGACAAATAAGATACCGTCAAGCACATGCTGTGATACCTTCACGATGCCTGCCTTTGAGGCATGAAAATAACAACCCAATTTGAACCAGACTCATCATCACGGCTCAAGCCGACACCGCCTCAAGGAGCCGTTTCTCAATGTTTCACTGAGCTTCAGCGGCTTCTTCCACGTGGTATTGGATGGTGGGCCAGTGTAACATGGGATGAAATAGCGCCGGACGATTCCATCAACATCAGTCTCCAAGTACCTAATGTGTATGTACTCTGTACACAGAGGTCTCCAGCCTCTCTGACCGCCAACTTTGGAGCCGGTGCAGAGTATGCACTTTTCCATCCATCGGTGTTGGAGAGGCAAGTCAGATACCAGGACCGGCAACTTGGTTCAACAATACCGACCAGATCCGGTCCCATGGGATTCTTCCATGAATCCAATGTCAAGAATGGCGTGATGGAGGGCATGGGATACGACACAGATTGGAGATCATCTCGCAAAACATGGCAATCTTGCAATCCTTCTTCCGGTTCTCTTGGTTTGCTGTGTTGTATCTCCCATGTTCAGCTGGAGGTGAACCCCAAACCTTCCAGGTACCACATACACGTTTATGAAACAAGCGCACGCGCCAAGGCTAGTCAGGTCCCTGGCCCTGGTACGTACTACTATCGTGCGACTGCTCGGCCTCCCTCGAATTTCTTCGATTGCAACTCTGATCTCAAAGAGGTCATGTTTTGTCTTTAGAATTGTGAAACATTGCAACTATACTGCGTGCAACCTTGAGGATTTGAATGTCCGGGGAAACGGGGGATGACATACTCGATACTACGGAACGAAGGATCTTACGGAGTACACCACACACCGTAGCCCCGGGAACCAAAAAGCTGATGGCCATGTTCGCTCTTCTTCCACATCAGCGCCCCCCAACACCCTCGCACAGGGCTTACCAATTCCTACCCAGGGATCGCCAGAACGAAACATTCACACTCGCCAAGCTGAGGCCGGGATTTACTCGGCACGAGGGTCAGTGCTGATGCCCATCGCTCTCGCTCGCTCTCGCTCGCGGTTGCCAACAGTTTGAGCGTTGCATCAAGATCGTCAAGGCCGTCAGGGGGGTAGATCAGACAATCGGCACGGGAGGTTGGCTCGTCAGCCAGAAGAAGGATTCGTGCCTGATTACGTGCATATGTCCGAGAAGCTCTTTTGAAGGTTGTTCAGACACGGGAGGAGGCGGCGCCGAGCCTCGTCACAAAGCATCTCACACAATCACATACACGGGAACGACTCAGCTTTTGCGGTAGGTATCTCCGGGAGAAGGACCCGGGGTGGATGGTTTTGACACAACCGCCGCTCTGGGACAGTGATGAGAGTACCTCGCGGGGGGAGGGATCGCCGCCTGGTGTCTTGGTTGGTTGTCGGTGGAGGCGTGGAAGGAGATCGGATGTATGCCTACCATTCTACGCTGCTTCCTGTACTCCTTGATCAGGTTTCAGTTCCGACGATGTTGGTGATGCGCAAGACAACAATAGAGATCAGACCAGATGATGGATCCCAGAAGGACTATGAGTTGGAATCAAGGTACGTAGAGTAGCAAAACCTGCAACAGCCACAAACAAAACTAAGTACCACCCTACAGATCGTCCGTCGATGGCCGTTCAACATCGTTGCCACTACTGCTCTTGTTCTCTCTCTCGAGGATGTTGGAGACGATCATGTCCAGCCATGCGGCCAAACGGTATCCTGCCCGCGCTACCTGCAGCTCAACGACAGGCCCTGCCGCTTCATAATACGAGCCGCCCAGCTCTTGGTCACGCATTTCCTCCGGGTCGGAGGTAAAGACTGGTGCGTTGCCTAGTCAGCTTCTCGGCACGGATACATACGTTGGAAGAAAAGGGATCACTCACCATGGCTACAAACATATGAATTGCTCTCCCCAGCCCACCACAGGGCCGTAGTCTTGGGATCGCTCAGGTTCGCATGCCCCAACCACTCCTCCCGCACGTCCGCATACTTGCCCTGGCGAATCTCTGCAGCCAGCTTCTCGGCCCAGAGCCTGGCGCCCTCGTATGGCTTCCTCCGGATCCCGCCCACCCACTTCTCCGCGATACTGCTGTCCCACACGTGGTGCAGATTCACCCGCTTCCCGTCAAACAGCACGTGGATCCCGTTGCCTCCCCGCTGCACGTTCTCCGTGTGCAGGGGCTGGTGGACGTCGCCGACAAAGTGGACGACGAACTTGGCCGCGATGGCGCGCTCCGAGACGGGAAGGACGCCGTCCTCGTCGAGCAGGCGGGCCGTGTAGTTTTGCAGGGCCGAGACCACGCAGCCGCGGTCGGTCTTACAGTCGCGGTCAAAGTCGACGCCACACGCGGACGGCGGCGAGTCCTTGGCGTCGATGAAGTGGAAGTCGCTCGAGAAGCGGCCCCATTGGGTGTAGCGCACCGAGTCGGCCCAGGTGGCGACGCCGGCGAGGTAGTGCTCGGTGTGGTTGCGCAGGAGGGTTTGGAGGTAGCTGGTGGTGGAGGGAGCCACAAAGGCGCTGGCAAGGTAGGCGGTTGTGATGTGTCCGAAGCCTGTGTTTGGGCGCCGGTGGACAGGACAACCATGTTGATTAGTTGATGCTACATGAGGATGATATTTTGTCACAAGAAGCTCATGGAGAGAACGTACCGCCCCATGCCAGGGCGCCAGGCGCGGCGGCAACGGTGAGGATGGGGAGAGAGGTGAGTTTCATGGCTGATGCGTGAGACGATCTCTCACGCCCGTGCCAATGTGTAATGAATATATGTCAGGTCAGGTGTATTTGGGCACTGATGACCTGTTGGATGAATTGAATCTTGTGGAAACAGGATCTACTGTGTAGGATCACACTAGTCTTCAAACAGAAACAGAAATGTTAGAGCTTCTCAAGGTGACATGAGCGTCTATCTAGCACTGGAGATGCTGGAGGCTGGGTCGGAGAGTCAGCCAGCCGCCAAGCGCGAGCGAGACGCGCCGAGCTGGCTGCACCAACCCACTGGCCAATCAGGTGAAACAGCCCTTGGCTGGACAACGTTGAGCGCGGGACAGTCATGACCTGGTAGGTATGGAGCAGGGTTGCGTGATTTGAACAAATCCAAGAGGAAGAAGGAGCCTGAGATCTCGAAACAGCCTACTTGGATAGTGCAAATCTTTAAGAGCGTCTCCTAGACATGTATGTATATCCTTCGTCTGATGGAGGTTTCTGTTCATGTTCATATATGATGCTTGTTGAAGATGCGATGCGATGCGTGTGTGCATCTGATCTGACGTCGGATGGATAATCGGGCAAAACTGATTGGTTACCCGCATCACCAGACAGCCCCACCTGACCGAGGTGGGTTGGCTAACTTCCCTTTTCGGGCTAGACCATCAAAACCCCGAGCTTATCGCTTGCATCGCCCGCGGCCCACGATAAGGATCTGCCTGGTGACTTCACCACCGGACTCATTTCTCCCTCTCGCGTCCGGGCACAGAGCTGAGCGAGGCAGCCTATCTCTCGCCGGCGCCCAAGAGGTGGACTACCTTCCGGCGTAGTTCATCTACATACCCCGTCGAGTTATCTATCCAAGACCAATTTCCGGCTCCGTCATTCCTATGTTGCGCTTTGTCGCCGCCGTCGCCGCCGCCGCCAGCGCCGCCAGCGAGACTATCGCTAATCCGCCCAACATGGGCGTGACTCACCTCGGGGAAGCCCTTTCGGGCGTCTTTGGAAGTGTCAGCTTGACAGCTTGGATATGTCTCTTGGTATGAATTATCGATGATGGTGATTTCTCGCCCAAGCGGCAGACAAAAGACTTTGCTTTACGACGGATCCAGGCGCTAACCCCGCCATCTCTGAGGAATAGCTCCCCCAACTCATCACCAACTACAAGACCAAGAGCGCAGACGCCCTGTCTATGAAGTTTCTGGTCATATGGCTTCTGGGTGATGTTTGCAACTTATCTGGTCCGTATAATGTCCATTAGCCCCCTTATCACCGGTGGCTTTTCGCGCGCCGTGTCTCTGGCGAGGCAGCAAGCTAACCTCAATCTCCCAGGCGCTCTCTTCACGAGCCTTGCGCCATCCACCATCGCACTCGCCTGTTACTTCTGCGTCGCCGACATAATCCTCATCTCTCAATGCACCTATTACAATACCATCAACGCCCGCCGCCGGGCCCGTCATGAACAGCATCAACATAACATTCACCACCATCACCACCATCACCAGCGGCGCCACTCTTCCTCCTCCGCCACCGCCGTCGCCGATGACGAAGACGAGTCCCCTTACGTCGCTCCTCATCACCACGGCGATCCTCCCGTCGCCTCAACATCCACCAGCACAGAGCCTGCCACCGAAACCGACCCTCTCCTCCCCCAACCTCGCCGCCCCCGTGCCGACTCAACAGGTCTTCCGGGCTCCCACCGTGCCCCGCGCCGTCACTCTACCCGCTCCCGGCGCGGCAGCGCCAGCAGTGCCGTCCTTGTCGACCCCCTGACACGCATCATTACAGGCGAGGCAGAGGGCGAGGAGGAGGAGGGCAGTAACCCGTGGATCGCAAACACTGTGAGCCTGCTTGCGGTGTGGCTTGTGGGCATCGCCGGGTGGGTGGTCAGCTATCAGATGGGGGCGTGGGGAGGAAACACGGGTGGAAGTGGGGACGTTGGTAATGGCGAAGACGGGGAAGACGCGGTGATCGAGCCGGTGAGGATGATTGGCATCGTGCTCGGGTATGCGAGTGCCGTGTGCTACTTGTGGTATGTGTCTTTTCTTCCATCTTTCTCCTGCTTTTTGGTCTCTGTTCGTTTTGCCATCATCCCCCGCTAACTAGCTCTCCCTCCCCTAGCGCTCGGATCCCTCAAATCATCAAAAACTACCGCGAAAAGTCCTGCGAGGGCCTTGCCCTGCTCTTCTTCCTGCTCTCACTCACCGGCAACTCCACCTATGGCGCCAGCGTCCTTGCGTACTCCCAGGAGCCTGACTACCTCCTCCGTGCCTTGCCCTGGCTGCTTGGATCGCTGGGAACCATGGTCGAGGATTGCATCATTTTTGTTCAGTTCCGGATTTATTCACCCAAAAGGAGGTTGAAGGTTGCCGGTGCGCCGTAGAAGCTCGTTTGATGGTAGGAGAATGAGCGAAGGGCCGCTTCCTTGTATAGTTTTCCGTCGGAGTATTGTGAATGATTTGACAAGGAGGATTGGGCATACGTGAGGAATCGATGCGTACCTGTTCTGGATGGCTCTCATGAACACGTATATGCTAGGGGGAGGGTCTACATGGTTATGGCTTATTGTTAATCATTGGGGCTGGCCGGGTTACTTAGTCATTGGGGTTCCTGCATCCTTGGGCGTCTGGCTTCTTCAGACTGGCATCTGGTAGTTGGTTTGGGATACACTACTTACCTAGGTATTCATGATTGATCATGGACTTTGCTCTCCAGTGGGATGTGCTTCGGTGTGAGGTAGATTTGGGATTTTATTTTTTCTGCTTCTTTCTACCCGTTACCCTTGGGTTTATCAAAACTCAAATCTAATCCCAAATGATTCAATAAAGGGCTAAACAAGAGACAACATGCATCTTGAAGACTCAAACTTATGTCGTTCCATATTCCACAATTAGTTACCAGGTATCCACATATCATATTGTCTCTATATTGCGACCAAGCACTCAAGTATGAGACTTAGTCGGGAGCTGAAGCTGAAGTTGGCTTTGAGTTTGAGCCTCAATGCACACAGCAAGAGGCTGTCAAGTGGCGCAATCCATGCCAAGACTTCAACGTCTGGGGTTTGGTTCAGGGTCCCAGTCCTCCCCTGGCAAGTTTCAAGCCTGAAACCGCCCAACGACCAGCAAGCAGACTCACCAACCACTCACAAGAACGAGAGCGCGGGCTAGGCGGGATACCCGACGTTGCAGCAGGTGGGTTTCAGAGGGGCAGTCTGCCCCAGTCCGGCTGTCTGGCCGGCGCAACGATGCAGCTCGAGCCCCCTTTTGCCGCCCGTTTCGGAAACTCGAGTTTGGCTGCGCTGTGGAGATGGGCCGAGGCATGCATTGAGCCGGGCGCTTGGAGAGTTCTCTTCATCCTCTTGTTGTCTTTCTCTCACTTTCTCCTTTCTATCTTCTGTACGTAGTGTGTGTCAACGCTCGCTCACAACAGAACCATTTGCCTTCGTTTCTTTGTATCTTTCTTCCTATCTTCCTTTTTTTTTGACACTCACCCAGCCGAGCTGGTCTCGAATATCCCCATCCACCTAATACCAGCTCTGTCAAACCAACCTCGCTCTGGAAGCGCCTCACCCACTACGTACACTTAATCCCACCAGCAACCACCACTCCCTCAAGACGAAATCAGTCAAAATGAAGTTCACCACCTTCGCCGCCGCCGTCTTCTCCCTCTGCACCGCCTCCCTCGTCCACGCCGGCATCGTCTACATCCCCATCCGTGAGGAGATGGTTGTTTCCAAGGGCGAGACCTTCGGGGACTGCCCGTTTGGCGTCATCACTCCTATGGGCTGCGCGTAAGTTGAACCCTTCGAGAAACCGGGTTCTTGTCTCGGGGGGATTTGGCTAACCTCGTTTGTCTGCCTGGTTACAGGAAGCTTCGGAAGACCCCACGCCAGAATTAAGACCGCTTTGTATGCAGCATTTGTTGACTGGCGCTCTGCTGGGGGTTGATGAAGCCGAGTCTTCGTTGTGGTCGCCCTCCCTGAGCCTTGGGGAGTTACCCTTCCCGTTGTTGACGTCGTCAATCTTTGGTCTTCCAGACCAAGTGTGCGATGGATGTGTTACGTGGACCTACACATGCTGGCGACGACGTTCTGCCACATATTCCCGAGGGCAAGCATCCAACCCGATTTCGACTAGGCGGGGAAAACTTCGTCAGCATGCTTGGTTGCGATGAGCCATTGTCAATACTGCTTCCTTGATTTCTCAGGTATCAGGGGTTGAGATGGCGTTTGACATGAACGACGCGAGGAGGGGAGGGGTTGGTGTGGTCAGCGGAAGGGGTTGATATCCTCTCGACACTGGATACTTTGAACCTACCCTCTCCTTGACTGCGAATACGAACTGAGGTGGTCAGATATTGGAGTGGTGTGTGTAAGTGGGCGAGGAGCAAGTTATTGGCGGGGATTTCTGGGTTAGGTAATTTCAAGTTGGGATTTCGGTTGAGGAAATTCTATTGTTGGCAACTGAAGTTGCATTTTTATCTCTTCGCGAGCGTTACATATACCCTGCATTCACAATTTTACGTTTCTTGAACTGCCCTTCAAACACCCCTTGCCTCCGAAATTCCTTAGTTATCCAGCTGGTTTACGTGATGGGGTGTGAAGACTAGTTTACTTCTTGATTGATTTCCTTCTGTGGCGTATGGTGCAATATATTCTATCAGTATCGAGATCACAAGAAACAGGCGTGATACATATTGGACGGTAGGTATCTCTCTCTCCTCTTGTGTACTGCCGGGTCCCATAATCATTGCTTCGTAGGTACTTAATCAAACCTCATCATGGGCAGGCCTACTCGTTCTCCTTGACCACATACCCAAGGCTCGAACATCAAAACCCACACAAAGACCTGACATTACATTTGAGCATACCCAAGTTATATATTTAGTTGTACAGTTCTCCTCCCAAGATCGCAAACAACCACCACTTAACCCCCATTACGCCCCGCGTCCTCGGACACATCGTACCCGGAGTATCATCATCATCATCGTCCTAACCAGCCCATCTCCCCTCACTTCCACGCATCTCCCGATAATATTAACCACATTGTACCGAAAAGTCCGTCCAAACCAACCACCATAACGTCGCAGGAATCCCATCATGCAGTTGTAGCAGCAGGAGCGGGAGCGGCGCCGCGTTGCGGGGGTGGCGGGAGGAAGAGCGGCAGGTAGTTGACGACCAAGGTCATGACTGGATGAGGTGATGCAGGTTAGCAAGAAGGCGTGCGTCTATGAACCGCATTTCGATTTGCCCATTCTTGACCACGTCTAGAGGAAAGGGAAAACGTACGCGCCATGCCGACGTTGAAGTATCCCGGAGTGCTGCTGTTCCGCTTGGCATCCTCGCTCTCGCCCAGCCAGGTTTGGAGGCTGAAGATGACGGAGGCCCTGGATTGTTTTCGTATCTGTGTTAGCTTCGTGATCGCTGAGTTGTTGTGACGAGGTGATGGTTGGAAGGGTCGTGTCGTGGTTCGTCTAGTCCGCCTGGCCTCGGTCCGGGCACGGCACATACCAGCTAATGTACTTGTTGCGCGTGAAGACGGCGGCCATGGGCAGGGTCGAGGCAAGGGTGGTCGAGAACTCGACGACGTCGCCTTTCGCGGCGGGCTCTTCGTAGCGGACGACTAGCGGGGAGGAAGTTCGTTGTCAGCGCACAGGGTTCGAGAGGAGGACGGGAGTTAGGCTAGGTAGCTTTGAGGCGAGAGTACTCACTCAGCTCGGCGGAGCGCATGTCCTTCTCCTTCTCCTTGTGCTGCGGCTCCATGGTGGAGGGTCTTGTCGATGACAAATTAATTGATTAAGAAGGTACTTGAGTTTGGACGGTACGGGTACGGAGTATTGTCGTCGATCTCGAACGTAGGGCTGGACGGGAGACCAACGAGATGGCGAGCAACGTGTTTTTGGTGTTGATGTTGCGATTGCGGCTGCGGGTGATTGGCTTGTGGTTCCAATGCGACGTTCCCCTGGCTGGCCGTTGCGCCCCACTCGCTTTCAAAAGTCTGCTTTGTAGGAACACTGCAGGACAACATCATGGACTTGTTCATGGTCAGAATGAAGTCAAAATCATGAGACTGTTTTCCTCCATACTTCGAAAAACACAGATGTACCGACAATAAAAGTAGGAAGTGGACGGAATTTTCTTGACGGAATCAAAGACCACTTGAGCATGCCAGGTTTCCGAATCCCTTCAGAATAGGTCTCAGGTACAACATTCAACTTCTCCTCAGAAGCTGAGCAACGTAATTACTCTGTATATTGCTCGAATCAAAGTGCCCGAGGCATGGAGTGACGCTGCATACTCCTAATGTGTATCGCTAAAAATGGTGGTTCGGTACCATGTTGCGTCTCTCGCTGCGGCAAACCTCTTCCAACTTCAATGGGATATTCCCGTCTGTGGGCAACTGCCATCAACGGCGGCAATCTCCGAACTCTGTGCCACCTCAACCTCAACACTGATGACTATCCCCAAGTATGATGAGGCGACTCCATAGTGTTTGTTGGGTCAAGCTGGGCTCTTGTCTGAGAAGATTGCCGAATCGAGAAGGCGCAGGTAAGGTACGTCGAGTACCTGTAAGTACGACACCTGGGATCTCCCGTTCCCCCAGGGATTTTGTTGCACCCTTCTTTGTAGGTCAGGTAAGAAGGTACCTGACGTTGAGGTGCTGTACTTGGCCCTTTGCTCTCTCTCGTGTGCGATCCAGGATCAGGTGACTTCAATTGGGCAAGAACCTCATCGGGGTGATGTTCCCTCTGTTAAGAGCGGTTAAGTAGAGAGGAGCGATTTTACATACAAAAAAACCGGCTTGCACTAACCACTACCAGCGGGTCCTTTTGACGTGCAGTCATGCTCTTTCCCTTGGCGATCTTCGATGGAACCGCTGTGGAATGTGATGTGGGTGAAGTCGGATGTGTCGATGCCCTCTGGAGCCTTCCACCTGCAGTTTTGTGTGGGACCGTCTCACGTTTACCACCTCTGTGTTGCCGTTTTCGGGACCTCGATGATGTGTCGTTACCTCCCTTATTCCTATCGGGAGGCATTCTTGATATCTCCCTGAGGTAGCTATCCCACTTGCTGATGGTGATTCCCATCTACTGACGAACCGTCCATTGGTCAACAAGGTAGTACCTACCTACCCCTACCACAAGACAAGTCAGTGAGCCCGATAAATCCCATGGATGGATGAACAGGAGCGTTGCTAAGCAAAAACCGGCTGATAATGTTGCACAGCGGGCTCCAGGTTGGCGTGGACATTGCTTGGCTGCTGCGGTTGTCTGTCTGCCAGTCGGCTATCGGCGAAGGGGAGAAATGCAATCAATATCCCGCGCGATTGAGCAGGATGGCGCACAGAAAGCCTCCACTCAGGAACATGGACTTCCATTGGCACGGAGTATGAGGTGTGTCAGATCGGATGTGTCGATGAATTGTGGACAAGTGACAACCTAACCCGAAGCCGGGATAGGTGTTGATTTCAGTGTCAGACATTCCGCTCAGCTGCCCTGGGCAGGGAGGACTAACAGATGCCCGATTTGGGCGGAAAGCAGAAGCGATACCTCCATTCCACACTGTGTATGTCCTTCCAAAACTTGGATGTAGGATGGCGGGGAGCATCCAATGGAAGTTACCACCTCATCAACCCACCTCAACTTTCTTGCCATCCAGATGCATCCCAGTGCAGAGGACCGGAGTAAAACCCACCACCCACTTGGCGCAGGTGCAGCGCAACCCTTTCTTTTTGGGTGCTGCACTCCGACCTGGCCCCCGGTGAAGTGGTCGCTCCAATCCCGTGGAGGCTGGCAGGTCATGTCCCGTGGGTTCCCGTTTTCCGTTTCCCGTTCTTCCGTTGGTCGATGTCCGTTGTCCGTTGTCCCACCCCCAAACTTTTGGCTGGACCTGCGGTTGCGATAGGCTCTTGTTGTTATGACTTCACTTTTACTTAGCCCATGGCGTCAAACCTCCACCAGATACAGATTGATCTCGTCCATCGTCGGCCTGTGTGCCCTGTGTGCCCTGTGTGCCGCGAAATAATTATCCTGTATGCATAGATTTTTGTTGCGCCAGAGCATTCAAGTTGTGCGGGAGGAATATTGCTCCCCTAGCTACCTTAGTTACCTATTTTCGATCGGGCTTACTCCTGCCAATGTCTGTCTTGTCCTTTTGCTTTGCGAATGCTGCCCTCGCCTAGCCATAAATTCCGCCCAGAGAGAGATCGGCCAAAAAGTTGCGTTGAGCAGGGTTCCTCTGGGCGCTGCTCGCGGTCCGGATCCCCTGCCCGTTGCCCGCTTGCCCACCCGCCCCCAGCCAGTGGCCGTCGCTCCCGAGCCTCGCCTTGCTTGGGACTGGACCCAGCCCGACATCGACTTCGACCACTCAGCCGCCGGCTCGCAACCACCAGACGACGCTTCACCATCCATTCCATCGCAACCCATCGCATATCTTCATCGCATCGCTCGCCAGACAACTTCCCCCTTTAAACCCACAACTGTCCTGCGGAATGGCGCATCGGCTACCCCCACTGCCATGACCTCCCGGCCCTCCTTGGGCGTCCAGCAGCGGCCGCCTCAGCACAAGCTGAGCGCGCCGGCGATATCTTCCCAGCGCCTTCCACCTGCATATCAGCGCACCCTCTCCCAGCAGCCGACTTATCCTCCCTCTTCTCCTGTCCGCAGAGACCCTGCCCTCTACGAATACCCGTCTGCCTCATCCGACCCCAGCGATGCCGGCCCCTTACCACCCCGTCTTGCCGCTCCCCGTCGCGGCGGCTCGCGCCTCAAGCTCGAGCTTTCGCACGACTCGATCGAACCATCTCCCTCCCTCGTCGAGTCTCCGAGCGCTGTCGCCGAGTCCTCGAAGCCCTTTACCCCGTCGCGAATCATGCCCCTGACCGATTCCTCCGAGCTGGACGACATCAGCCCTCACTTCTCCAACCAACACCCCTTAAGCGTCGAGGTTGACGCCCCGCTCCCTATGCCCCGGCGCCCACCTCCCTTCGCCATCTCCCCCGCTTCGTTTCCCGCGTCGTCTCGCGAGATGCCACCTCCCCCGACCGCAAACACCACCAGGAAAGATGCGCGCCCGAAGCCCTTCACCGTCGAGCCGCCTGCCGCGGCCCCGCGCTTCTCCAAGTTGGCTGGCGACCCCGCGACCTCGAGGGCTGGTACCGCCCTTGGGCCTCCCCCAAAGACGGGATATGCCGACTTCTTTCCGTGGACGGGTAACCATCCGGAGGACCAATTCTCCGAGACAGTCATTCGCCAGGGCTACTACGACAAGGGGCTCTTCTCGACCGCCGAGACCCAATCGGCCAAAGGGATCCTGTTCCCGGCCCTGAGGCACAAGACCGGTCTCACAGCGCTTTCGTCCGTCTTCACGGCCGTCCTGGGCCAGCGCAGGCACAACGGCCAGATCACGACGCCCTCCACATTCAAACCCCCGCCTCGCGTTACTCTTACCGATACCAAACGGGAGGCCTGGCTGCGCGACTTGGCGAACCCGGCCATCTCGCTCCGCCGTCTCAGCCGGACCATCCCTCACGGCATTCGCGGCAGGGTGCTCCTGGATCAGTGCTTGAGCAAGCGCGTTCCGACCGATCGCGCTGTGTGGTTGATCAAATGCGTTGGCGCAAACGAGTTGCGTGCCACCAAGCGCAAAGGCGTTAGCACCCTGGTTATGGGCGGCGAGGCGAGATGGATCAGGGACTGGACCGTTGCTGTTGAGCAGTTCATCGAGCATGTCTACTTTTCGTTTGATGAGGACGACTGGAAAGCCAAGGTGCACTACACAACCCGTCTGGTCGCGCACCTCTACGCCGAACACCTTCTTGACCGCGAACACTACTCCGACTGGCTCGTCGCGAACTTGGAGAACAGCTCCGAAGCCAGGCTACCTATGTGGATTCTCCTTACGCGTCTGTACTGGAGAGATCTCCTCCGCATGAGAAAATACGGGCGCCGGCTGGTCACGGCCCTGATCAGCCATCACAGCTTAGTGAGCCGTCATCCCCTGAACGCCGTATTTTCTGGGTTGATAATGCTGACGCATATGTGACTATCAGATATATAATCATCCCGATAAGGATATTCTACAGCCCCTACTGAAGGACTTGACCGAGTGCATCAACTCGCTGATGCTCACCAGCCCGGAGAACTTCGTCTCTCCGTCGACCTGGTCAAAACATCGAGATGCTCTCCGAGCATGCCTCCCCGCCGGCGACGAAGCCCGACATAACATCTTCGCCGCCATTAGCCTCCGCAACGAGCAGCTCGCCGTGTCAGCAAACCGTTCGCAACCAGCCGCTCGTCACATCCTAGTACGCATGTTAGACTCGACCCTCCAAGCACCCATGCCCCCCGAGCTGTCCGGGCAGTGCTGGGGCATCTCCAAGGATAAGGATGCACTCACAAAAACGCTGCTTGAGTGGTGCACCTCCCTATATCGTCCTGGTCTTGCCAAGGTTTATGTTGCAAGTCGCATGCTTCAACACTGGAGCACTCTGGGGCTCGACGTCACAACGGCCGTGTTAGCGTTCCTTGACATGGATACTTGCCATGAGATGGCGCGCCGCCGCGCCCTGTACCACGTTGTCTGCGAACTTGTCCGCTCAGGCGTCTTCTCCGTTTCCCGCTATCTCCAGTGGCTCATCGCCAGCGGAGGCATCCAGCAGCCCGACGACATTTCGGAGACCGGCCCTGGCTCGAGCCGCCTCCTTGTTGAGATCCCTCCCCACGCCCTGACTCCGTCCTTGCGCAATCTCAGAGGAGGTATCCTGCGGCGCGCTTCGTTTAGCGTGGAGGACGAGGCACAGGATGCCGATCTCGCGTTCCGGCACCTCAAACATACGCTCGGCATGCCGTTGGAACCCACGGACCCCTTGTTACTCCAACAGCGCAGGCCGTTATCTCTGAAAAAACTGGCCCAGAGGATTGCGTCGGCCGGGCGGGCCCTCAAGGCTGAGATCGGTTGCTGGCTGCGGGACAGCTTCGCGGTCCACGCCCAGGAGAAAGAGAAGGGCAGTGGCCAGATCCCCGACGTCTCGCCGTCTCTCTTCTACGCGGTGCGCGTCGTGCTCGAGGCGGCCGAGGACTTCACCATGCTCAGCGATATCCTGAAGACGCTCACGAAATACTCAGCTGTCGAGGTCCTGGCCGCCATCGCTGACACGGTCAACCGGCACTTCTACATCTTTTCGGCTTTGGGCGATACTCAACCTTTGTTTCGTAACCTCCTGCAGCGGCTCAGGGCAGCGATTCAGGAGCAGAACACGGCCTTGCGGCCGCTCTTGGCCTCGCTGGTCTCCCTGGCACCGCGAATTCCTGGCATGGAGGAGCTCGCCTCACAGCTCAAAAAGGATCTCGCCTTGAACGACCGCCAAAACCCTGTCGACATGTGTTCCCCCGTCTCAGACAACAACATGGTCGTCCGGCTTCGAGATGGCGATGCCGAGCTTCACGACGAGATCGAGAAGCTTCTTGCCGGCGGTTCGAGCCTGGACCGCAACACCATGGAGCGCCTGTTCCAAACCGTCGTGCACCGTCTCCAGGAAAGCTGGGACAAACTCCCGGACAAGCAGCGTGCCTACAGCAGCCTGTTAGGCCGCTTGCGCCTGTTCAACGCTCAGCAGTTTGATGGTCTCATGCTCAAGTGGTTGATGTCCCTACGCACTCTGACCGCCCGCCCGTCCATCTTACGCATCTTCCCGCTGCTCGTCTCCATGGGCTGTCTCGACATGGCCGCCATTCTGGCGACCGTGGCTGACATGCCTGTTAACCAGGGTGCAGGCCTCTCACGGCCGGCTCCCGCACCGGGGCCGACGCCAGTTCCTGCCGTCGTGCAACTGACCTACCAGACAAGCTACATGCAGGAGGTTCTCCGCCTGGTGGCTGTGCCGATCGTCCAGGACGATCTCTTGACGGCAGACGAGGTCTACCGGTTTGCGATCCTCCAGGAGCAAGCAATTCGGGAATGCCCCAAGGAGGTGCTCAATCTCGTCTTCCTTGCGTCGGCCGAGTACTGGTATGCACGGTCGCAGGACAACGTTGGTAGCTTGCCGCTGGAATCGCCCGCGGTCCAGGAGCGTCTCATCGAGCTGCTCAAGCGCCTTGTCCTCAGGGACCCGACGGGCGTCGCACGAGGTTTGGGCGTGCAGACGGCAAATCAACAGGTCGCGAGCTGGATTGACAACCTGACCACCAAGCTCCTGATCCCCGCCGCAGAGGCTGATACTCACGTCACGTTCGACCAAGTCCTGGAGCTGACCAACGAGTTCACCTTGCCCTTCTGCCAGGTCAAGCTTGCTCTGAGCCTGAGGTCGTCCAGCGACCAGACCGGCAACCAAGATGGCCCCGGCCCCGGCCCCGGCACCGAGCGCCAGCAGTCGCATGTTGAGCTCTTCGCAAACGCCATGGACAAGGCCATCAGCGCGGGCAACATGTCGTGGGTCGGCATGTTGAGCTACCTCAGCCCGGATATCACACAGCACTTGAGAGTGCGCGCTCAGAACCGTTTTCTCGAGCTCCTACCGTCCGTGCGCAATCCGCCAGCTGCCGACTCCACGGTCCTTGCACAGAGCCTCCTCATGGCCGAGAACTTGCTCGCCGTCCTTGACGCCATCATGCGCGGCAATCCCTCGGGTGCCCGCCAGATCCCTCTCCCCGCAGCTACCGTTGACAAGCTCGTCGATCTCTGGGAGCTCCTCGCCTCGCCCGACGCGACCGTGCCCGGGGCCGACGATCCCTCCGCGGTGTCGGGAGGTGCCAAATGCGCCGTCCTCATCCACTGGCTGCCCCTCGCCATCAACTTTATCACCCTCCACGCCCACGCCCTCGATTCGTCCAAACCCGCCAGCGATATCCGCGCCAAACTCCTCGTTGCTTGCGCAGGGCTGATGCAGGAGCTTGATGCTCTCAGCTTGCCGCCTGATCCGGGGATGGTGGAGGTCCTGGCGACCGCGAGTGCCACCGCTGCAGCGGGATCAACAGCCGCGGCGACGGCGGCGGCGGCAGCAGCGCTCTCCCCGACGGGTGCCACGTCTGCCGCGGCCCAGATGCTCAGCCGTCGCGTGTTCGACCTGTCCTGCCTGCTGGTGGATAACCTCGCCGAAGACGCGCGGGCGGCGTGCGTGCGCGCCGTGAGGGAATCGGCGGGGGCAGATCGGAGGTTGGCGTACCTGTTCAGTTTTGGCGCCTCGGCCGCATCGTCATCGTCGTCGTCATCCTCCTCTTCCACGGCCACTGGCACCGGCAGCGGTGGTGGCGATCCTCCCTGCGAGACGAACCTCGTCCTCGTGCAGAGAGACGCCAACAGACCCGGCGGCGGTGCCGGCGGGAAAGGAGGTGCCGGCGGTGGGGCAATGTTTAGCGGCTTGTTGGGCACGCCCGCTGCGCTGTGGGGGTTCGATCGCGGCGGAGGGCAGGGGGATCGGCTGAGTGTGTTCCAGTACCGCAGGTGGGAGACGCTGGGGGAGCCGACGCCGAATGTCGGGGAGAATGATACGGCGTTGAGTTTGGGGCTGTTTGAAGCTAGAAGGGTGCAGTGAGGACGGATTTGGTTAAGTTAGGTATGGATTGTTTGGGAGCTGGGGGGTGAAAGAAGAAGCCAGGAGTTGGGGGAAAGGCTCGGTGGTTAGGTTAGGTCAAAGGTTCTTTGGGAGGGAAAGGAAGGAATTTGGTTTGTTTAGATGGACGTTGGGTCGACTCTCTTTTTTGTTTCTTTTTCTTGTTATTGCTTTCTTTCCACGTCCATCCTTCGAGACGACACGTCGATATTTTCCCTTTGTTTCTCTCACGGTCATCATCCATGGTCATGGTCTATGAATGACTTGTCTACGTTTAACTATTTGGTATCATCAGGTCAAGGCACAAGGAATGGGTGTTTTAGCATCAGGGTTGTGTTCCGCGGATTTGGCTTTTTTTGCTGGGCCAGGAGACTTTGAGAGGAAACATGGATCAGGAGTTTTTTTTCTTCCAGGTTGTTCTTGATGGGTGTTGATGGTGGTGAGGGGACACGGAGTTGGGTCGAAGGTTTTGACTGATGGGATGGGTCATATTTGGGAAATTTTCTCATTATTATACCTAAGGTATGGCGTATTTGGACAAAAATATGGGCGATATGCGTACGGATGCGTAGCTGTTCACCCTCCTACCTATCTACCTGAGGTACAAACCAACCTAGGTACCTACGTAGCATAGATACCAACGTAACTAGTATTTACTTTTTCTCCAGTCCTTGTGGTGCCGCAAAACCGCTCTCAAGATAGATAGCCCATGTGTAATGATTCCATGTGGATGCCATTTCCAAGCTATTTCAGGATGTCACTTTTGGCCTTCCAATACTTTGTTTTTCTACACCTGCCATATCCACCTGAGACAGTCGACCCTGAGAAGAACAACCATTGTCACTTTTAAACACCCATCCACCCAACCCGTCTCTCAACTTCTCTTATCCACCACCACACTCCTCTCTCCATTCATATGTACAATCCCCCACCTCCCTTCTCTGCACCTTCGATACACCCTCCTCTTTCGATTCCTCCTGCCACCACCACCATCATCATCATTGTTGTTATACGGCCCGGTCCAGTCAATATTGTCCATATCCATCTGTTGATCTTCTTTCTTTTCTTCTTCTTCTTCTTCCTCGTCCTCCTCATACTGCTCGTTCGCGTTCTTGTCGAACTCAAACACGCCAATCTCGTCTGACAATACTTCTACCATCCACCTTGATGATGACGAGGACGACGAAGATGGTAATGATGGCGACGCACCGCCTAGGAATTGGGAGAAGGGAGATAGCATTGATGCTGTTGGTGCTGTTGTGTTTGTCGTTGCTCGTGTGCAGAGGAGGTGCAG
Source organism: Mycothermus thermophilus (assembly GCF_041956435.1). NCBI lineage: Eukaryota > Fungi > Ascomycota > Sordariomycetes > Sordariales > Chaetomiaceae > Mycothermus > Mycothermus thermophilus. The sequence goes on from NW_027191428.1 coordinate 1,480,577, forward strand.
GTCAAGCAGCCTGGCGAAGACTTGCCCGAAAGAAGGGCGTTGCTGGGGGTTGTTTCTTGTCGGGCCGCCGTCGACTTTGGGGAGAGTGGTGTGTTTTGAAGAGGAAGAAATATGGTATGACGCTGGTGGTGGGGAGAGGGGTCCGTGATGAGGGTAGTGGCGAGGTTGCTTCTGATTCTGTTGGTTGGAAATACTATAGGGAGGATGATGTTGGGTTGTTTGGCTTGACGGTGGGAAGGGGTTTGTTGTCGTGACTGCTGGTGTCAATGTTGTCGTTGTTGAGTTGACGAGTACGATTAACGGCCCATTGGCCAAATCGGTTTTTTGCCTGCTGCTTCCAGCACCAGCACCGGCACCGGCACCGGCAGCGCTCGATCCGCTCCCATCCTCCTCCAGCGGAGAAGCAAAACACCACGGGCGGGCGAGGGAGCGGAGACAGGCGGTAAGGCGTAGGACAGTGTCGTGCGCGGCGGGCTTGTCGCGCGTGGTGAAAAGTGTGTTGAGCAGCGCTGAGGCGTGGGTGATTAGGACGAGGTTCGGGAGGACAGAGGGAGCCAGGCTTGCTGGCGTCGATGATGAGCTTTTGTCATGGGCGGTTGTTGGCTGCGGCGGCGGCGGCGGCGGCGGCCGTTGTTGTTGCTGTTGGGAATCTGCTGGTGGTGAAGGCGGTGGTGAAGGCGGCGGTGACGACAGAGGAGAAGAAGAGAGGCTGCTCTCTTGACTGTCTCGTATCTCTGTCCGTTGTACTTTCTGTTGTTGGCGAGGAGGGGATTGACGTTCCTCATGGTGTTCAGACATATCCACGTCCGGCATCTCTTGCTGCCCTGCCTCGTCCGTTTTTGGAGGAAGAACAGGACTCCTCCTCATGGCGTCCAGCTCAGCCAGCACCTCCAAGAGTCCTTGGACGTCAAACACGCGTGAAATCGCGACCCGCTCCAGGCATCCTCTCACTCGGGCATTCAAATCGTGAGATGTCTGCTGGCCGGTCGACAGCTGGCCGGCCAGGGCTTGTGCCAAGGCAGGCAACAGAGCTGCGGCATGCATCGTGGTGATGATCATGACCCGGGAGGATGTATTGGCAACGAGGAGGCGCGCTGCTGTTTGTAAAGCAATCTATCACCATCACCACCACTCGCTTTAGCAACAACAGCCACACATACATTTGATATTGAGGCAGCAAACAAGGAGACTCACCAGCCCAGCACACGATTCCCAGCCGCCTTCTCCGCTGATGCCGACAACCTCGCCGGTCCCCATACCCCCGAGCAGGACATGTTCGTCTAGTTCCGGGCAACCGGTTTTGATGGGGACAGTGAAGCGGCCATCTTGTTTGAGGGTAGTAGAACTGGGCGGCCTGGCCCGAGACAGGAGCTTGGACTTGAGAAGAAGGTCGGCAGCTGAGATGGGGAGGAACAGAGAGTCGTTGGCAGAGGATATGGCGGTAGCAGCTGCAGTGGTGGTATTTGACATGGTTGGGGGTAAACGTAGTTGATACTTGGACGGGGGAATAAATGGTTGTCAGTTGTAGTTGATGATGAGGCGAAAGTCGGTTTGGTGGTATTTATGTGGGTGAAGGGCCGCAGTAAGGTAGTAGTTAAGTCGGCCACAGCGCGATAGAATCATGGACTTTGTCAATCTCTTATTATTTTTTTCTGACAATAATTACTCACAAAATTTGGTCTGTGTGCTGGGCATGTTGGTTGGATTGTTGTCTTGGATGAGGTGCGATAAAGCCAGTTCATGGTTCATGACCGTGTGGTTGGTTGCCTGAGGCCCCCAAAGAGACTGGCGGCCACTTTTGGCAGTACTCAAGCAATTCCATGCTATCCTGACGACCTGAATCTCACAACACTTCTACAAGTCCGATTTCACACATACGTATCAGTGCCACTTATAATACATCTTTCTACATATCCGGCGCTCCTCAAACGAATGGTCCATGCATGCATCATGACCAAGACCAGCCCATCTCATGTCTCACCATACGTATCCGAAGAAGTCTCGGGCGGAAGAGAGAGATATTACAGCAACAGTGCATTACAAAACCAGTAATACTCGATCAGTCTGCCCGATGGACTGCACCTCCGCCCAGCTATCCGCCCTGAATCCCCCGCACCCGGCCTGTCCAGACCAGCTGGGGTTGGTGGGAGCAGCAGCTGTGGTGGGGATGGGACGCGATGAGACGTAGAAAGATGGACCAGAAAGACGGTCCGGAAGACACATCGCGACCAGGCACGAAGCAGCTCTGTCCCCCCATCGGCCATAATCCCAGGAAACAAAAGGAAAGAAATCAGAGAAGGGGAAAAATGACGGGGGAATATGTACAATGTTACTCAGACAAAAACTCAACCGACACGACAGACAAAAACAAGGCCCCAACCCCGCGACCACCACCAACCAGTCAACCCAACCTGGCCAAACCAAACCGGCATGACGAAGGACAGAGAGAAGGCCAGCTAGAGAAATACTAAAAAGAAAAAGGAGAGAAACAAAACGCGAGGCCTGCTTCTGCTTTGCCCTCATGCCTTCTTGCTCGCCAAGTCACAAGGGGTACGACCAACCAACCAACCCCTCGTCTTCCATCTCCTCCTGTTCACGGGGGGTTCGATACTAAACCTCTCATCCCCTGACGCCCCTGTCTCAGCATCCCTTCCTGTCACAAATGGCTCCGGCGACACATGTCCTGCGACCCAGCCAGGACACAATTCAGGATGGAGAGAAATCGGAATGGCATGCCCACCGGAAAAGAAAAGGAAAATAAACCAGGCAGCAAAAACACAAAATTGTGCGCCACGGCCCACACGACGGCAGTAGAGCCTCCAGTTGACTAGCTCAAGAGAGCACCAAAGGACCCCCCGAGAGCTGAAAAAGAAAAGTTAACAGTCAGCCAGAATGCAAACTGTCATCGGCCATCATACCGTCATACCGTCCTCCACCAGCTAACCCTACATCTCCTCGCCCCCCCTCAAATTGTACATGCTTTAAACCGCCGTTCCCGGCGGAGCTCCCGCATCCGGCGGCGGGGGCGCCGGGCGCTGGCGTCTTCCCTTCAGACTCTTCATGCGGCCCAGAATGCCCGTCGGCTTGGGAGGCGGGGGGACAGCAGCGCCAGCACCGGCAGCCGGGACAGGAGGCGCCTGGTTCTGCTCAGAGGGAACCGAAACGTCGATGAGGTTGATGCCGTCCGTCGTTGATCTTCTTTCCAGCGTCGGTCCGCCATCCCTACTGCCGTTTGTTTCCGTCTTGCGCACAGTGAACGCCTCCTCATCGTTGCCCCGGGAGTTGTACTCGTTGAAGAAAGGAGTGCGCTCGTTCGGACCGCTGCCCGAGGGAGAGCGGTGGGAGCGGTAAAGTCCATCGTTGGCGCGCGCAGCGGCCGCAGCTGCGGCATCCCTTCCGCCGCCCTTGATGTTCCTGATACGATGCGCAAGGGACTTCTTCCTTTGAAGACCCTCGTTCAACATCTCCTGGGCGCGCTCCTCCTCGCGCTTTTGGATGGCCGTGCGTGCAGCGGGGGTGCCTTCGAGGAAGGTCGATGTGCCGAGACCGAGCGATTCGTCGCCGTGGAGGATGGCGCCACGGCTGAGGGGGTCGAAGACGGGCATCTCGCCATTGGAGCGGCTCGGCTTGGACCATTCTTTGAAAGCCTCGTCCTCGCCGTGGCCGAGGAAAGCGGAGTGGTCTGGGCGTGCGTTGAGCGGACCGGAGCCGCCGAGGGTGTTGTTCAAAGAGCCCTCGGGGAATGCCTGCATGGGGGCGCGACGGCTGCCCTGCCGGTTGCGGTGCGGGTTAAGGGCATCGAAGGGCCCGTCGTGGTGAAAAACTGCTACCCATATTAGGAGATTTAATCTCGTAGGGGGGATTGGGAAACATACTCCCTGAGCCGTAGATGCCCGTCGCATCCAACTGGTCGATGATATCGATCTTGCGGTTGACCCTCTTGGACTGTTCACGGTGGCGGCGTTCGCGCTCCCGCTCCCGCTCGCGGCGACGCATTTCGCGCTGCTTTCGCTCCTCTTCGGTCATGTTCTTGTCGGTATCCATGACGGACGAGTCCGAGTTCCTGCGCGGGCGGCGGTCGGGCTGGCGCTGGGGGGAGCGGTCGGGATCCAGACGTCCCTGGCGTTCCGGACCCTGCGGCATCCTCCGCGCACGCATCGCCTCTTCCTGGGAGTGAGTCGGGCGGTGGTTCGGCAGGGGTCCCGGGCGGCGATTGGGAGGAGGGACACCATCGCGATTCGGGGGCGGGGGCCCGCGGCGCCCAGGAGGCATCGGCCCCGGCGGACCTGACGGTCTCCGACCATCGGGAGGCGGCGGGGCCGGCTTAGCGGGTTTATCATCGAGGGTCAAGGAACCCTGCACCGATCGCGGTCAGGTCAGTCCTCCTCTCGGAGCATTTATTTGACAGGATAATAACGTACGAAGATTTCCTCGGCCGTGAGCGACGGCCGCTTGTCATTCGACATTTCCGAAGAGGTCCGGAGGTTGGACAAGCTGGATCGTCCGGTAAGAGCGGGGTCGAGGAAGGGATTGCGCGACACGGGGCGCGGCGGGGGGTCGTCGAAGGGAGAAACGGGCGGGCTGGTTGCGGTGGTGGGAGACGTAGCGGTAGCAGCTTTGCGGAAGGGATTGTTGGAGGAAAGGTTGAGAAACAGGTTGCCAGCACCCGGCTGCGGGCCTAAATGATTAAGAACGAGCAAATTGCCCTGGTCAGCAATCTGGTTTCAATCAATCGGGGACGGGGGGGGGGGGGGGAGGGAA